>NC_041383.1:681789979-681922740 GCF_002162155.2 Triticum dicoccoides | reverse complement strand
GGACTCCGAACAACATTCGGTAACCACATACAAGCTTCCTTTATAACCCTAGCGTCATCGAACCTTAAGTGTGTAGACCCTACGGGTTCGGGAGACATGTAGTCATGACCGAGATGTTCTCCGGTCAATAACCAACAGCGGGATCTGGATACCCATGTTGGCTCCCACATGTTCCATGATGATCTCATCGGATGAACCACGATGTCAAGGACTCAATCAATCCCGTATACAATTCCCTTTGTCTAGCGGTATGGTACTTGCCCGAGATTCGATCGTCGGTATACCGATACCTTGTTCAATCTCGTTACCGGCAAGTCTCTTTACTCATTCCGTAACACATCATCCCGTGATCAACCCCTTGGTCACATTGTGCACATTATGATGATGTCCTACCGAGTGGGCCCAGAGATACCTCTCCGTTTACACGGAGTGACAAAATCCCAATCTCGATTCGTGCCAACCCAACAGACACTTTCAGAGATACCAGTAGTGTACCTTTATAGCCACCCAGTTACGTTGTGACGTTTGGCACACCCAAAGCACTCCTACGGTATCCGAGAGTTGCACAATCTCATGGTCTAAGGAAATGATACTTGACATTAGAAAAGCTTTAGCATACGAACTACATGATCTTGTGCTAGGCTTAGGATTGGGTCTTGTCCATCACATCATTCTCCTAATGATGTGATCCCGTTATCAACGACATCCAATGTCCATGGTCAGGAAACCATAACCATCTATTGATTAACGAGCTAGTCAACTAGAGGCTTACTAGGGACATGGTGTTGTCTATGTATCCACACATGTATCTGAGTTTCCTATCAATACAATTCTAGCATGGATAATAAACGATTATCATGAACAAGGAAATATAATAATAATCAATTTATTATTGCCTCTAGGGCATATTTCCAACAGGAACCTACTATAAATATTAAAATTAAAGATCATGAGTGCTATGCTTTGTGTGATTTGGGTACTAGTGTTTCCACGATTCCGAAAACTTTATGTGATATTCTAGGTTTCCATGATTTTGATGATTGCTCTTTAAATTTGCACCTTGCGGATTCTACCATTAAGAAGCCTATGTGAAGGATCAATGATGTTCTTATTGTTGCAAGTAGGAATTATGTGCCCATAGATTTTATCGTTCTTGATAGAGATTGCAATCTTTCTTGTCCTATTATTCTTGGTAGACCTTTCCTTAGAACGATTGGTGCAATTATTGATATGAAGGAAGGGAATATTAGATTGCAATCTCCATTAAGGAAAGGCATGGAGAACTTTTCAAGAAAGAAAGTTAAATTACCTTATGAATCTATCATGCAAGCTACTTATGAATTGAGTGTCAAAGATGGCACTACTTAGATCTATCCTCGCTTTTATGCCTAGCTTGGGGCGTTAAACAATAGCGCTAGTTGGGAGGCAACCCAATTTTATTTTTGTTTTTTGTTTTTTGCTTATGTTTAGTAATAAATATTTCATCTACCTTCTGTTTAGATGTGTTTTTATGTTTCAATTAGTGTTTGTGCCAAGTAGAACCTATAGGATAATCTATGGTGATAGTTAATTTGATTCTGCTGAAAAACAGAAACTTTGCACGCACGAAAATAATTTTAGTAATTCACAGAAACATGATTTTGCGTTGATTCTTTTTTCTTTAGATCAATAGACAAATTTCCCAGGACTTCCAAGTTTGGTAGGATTTTTAGAGTTCCAGAATATTCAAAAGTTACAGATTGCTACAGACTGTTCTGTTTTTGATAGATTCTGTTTTTCGTGTGTTGGTTGCTTATTTTGATGCATCTATGACTAGTATCTAGGGGTATGAACCATAGAGAAGTTGGAATACAATAGGTTTAAGACCAATATAAATAAAGAATTAGTTCATTACAGTACCTTATGTGGTGGTTTTTCTTTCTTGCACTAATGGAACTTATGAGATTTCCTGTTGAGTTTTGTGTTGTGAAGTTTTCAAGTTTTGGATAAAGATTTGATGGACTATGGAATAAGGAGTGGCAAGAGCCTAAGATGTGGATGCCCATGGCACCCCAAGATATTCAAGGATAACCAAAAGCCTAAACTTTGGGATGCCCCGGAAGGCATCCCCTCTTTCGTCTTCGTCTATTGGTAACTTTACTTGGAGCTATATTTTTATTCGCCACATGATATGTGTTTTGCTTGGAGCGTCTTGTATGATATTAGTCTTTGATTTTTAGTTTACCACAATCATCCTTGCTGTACACACCTTTTGGGAGAAACCCACTTGTTTGGAATTTATTAGAATACTCTATGTGCTTCACTTATATCTTTTGAGCTAGATAGTCTTGCTCTAGTGCTTCACTTATATCTTTTAGAGCACGGCGGTGGCTTGATTTTGTAGAAATTGTTAATCTCTCATGCTTCACTTTTATTATTTTGAGAGTCTCTTAGAACAGCATGGTATTTTCTATGGTTATAAAATTGGTCCTAGAATGATGGGCATCCAAGTTGGGCATAATAAAAACTATCATAGGAAGTGAATTGGATGATATGATCAATTTGATACTTGATAATTGTTTTGAGATATGGATGTGGTGATATTAGAGTCACGCTAGTTGGGTGATTATGAATTTAAAGAATGCTTGTGTTGAAGTTGGCAAGTCCCTTGGCATGCACGTATGGTAAAAGTTGTGTAACAAATTTGAAACATGAGGTGTTCTTAGATTGTCATCCTTATGAGTGGCGGTCGGGGACGAGCGATGGTCTTTTCCTACCAATCTATCCCCCTAGGAGCATGCGCATAGTGCTTGGGTTTTGATGACTTGTAGATTTTTGCAATAAGTATATGAGTTCTTTATGACTAATGTTGAGTCCATGGGTTATACGCACTCTCACCCTTCCATCATTGCTAGCCTCTTCGGTACAGTGCATTGCCCTTTCTCACCTTGAGAGTTGGTGCAAACTTCACCGGTGCATCCAAACCCCGTGATACGATACGCTCTGTCACACATAAACCTCCTTATATCTTCCTCAAAACAGCCACCATACCTACCTATTATGGCATTTCCATAGCCATTCCAAGATATATTTCCATGCAACTTTCCACCGTTCCGTTCATCATCATGACACGCATCATCATTGTCATATTGCCTTGCATGATCATGTAGTTGACATCATGACATGCAAAGCCAACATGCATAAATTTTCATACATGTCACTCTTGATTCATTGCCCATCCCAGTACACTGCCCGAGGCATTCACATAGAGTCCTATCTTGTTCTAGTTTTGAGTTGTAATTCATGAGTTGTAAATAAATAGAAATGTGATGATCATCATTATTAGAGCATTGTCCCAAAATAAAAAAAAGAAAGGCCAAAAGAAAAAAAGGAAAGGCCAAAAAAAAGAAAGGCCCAAAAATAAAAAAAAAGATAAAAGAAAATAAAAAGGGGGCAATGTTACTATCCATTTCCACACTTGTGCTTCAATGTAGCACCATGTTCTTCATATAGAAAGTCCTTTATGTTGTCACTTTCATATACTAGTGGGAATTTTTCATTATAGAACTTGGCTTGTATATTCCTACGATGGGATTCCTCAAAATGCCCTAGGTCTTCGTGAGCAAGCAAGTTGGATGCACACCCACTAGTTTCTTTTGTTGAGCTTTCATACATTTATAGCTCTAGTGCATCTGTTGCATGGCAATCCCTACTCCTCATATTGACATCAATTAATGGGCATCTCCATAGCCCGTTGATTATCCTCGTCAGTGTGAGACTTTCTCCTTTTTTGTCTTCTCCACACAACCTCCATCATCATATTCTATTCCACCCATAGTGCTATATCCATGGCTCACGCTCATGTATTGCGTGAAAGTTGATTTTTTTTGAGATTACTAAAGTATGAAACAATTGGTTGGCTTGTCATCGGGGGTGTGCAAGATGAGAGCATTTTCGTGTGACGAAAATGAAGCATGACCAAACTATATGATTTTGTAGGATGAACTTCCTTTAGCAATGTTATTTTGAGAAGATATGATTGCTTTGATTAGTATGCTTGAAGTATTACTATTTCTTATGTCAATATGAACTTTTATTTTGAATCATTTGGATTTGAACGTTCATGCCACAATAAAGAAAATTACATTGAGAATTATGCTAGGTAGCATTCCACATCAAAAATTCTGTTTTTATCATTTACCTACTCGAGGACGAGCAGGAATTAAGCTTGGGGATGCTTGATACGTCTCCAACGTATCTATAATTTTTTATTGTTCCATGCTATTATATTACCCATTTTGGATGTTTATGGGCTTTACTTACACTTTTATATAATTTTTGGGACTAACCTACTAACCGGAGGCCCGGCCAGAATTGCTTTTTTTGCCTACTTCAGTGTTTCGAAGAAAGGGAATATCAAACGGAGTCCAAATGGAATGAAACCTTCGGGAGCGATCTTTTTGGAACAAACGTGATCCAGGGGACTTGGAGTGGACGTCAAGCAATAGAGGAGGCGACCACGAGGGTGCCCGGCGCGCCCCCTACAGGTGGACGCGCCTCCCACCCTCGTGGGCCCCTCGAGCGTCCACCAACCTACTTCTTCTTCCTATATATACCCACGTACCCTGAAACCATTGAGGAGCACAACGAAAAACTATTTCCACCGCCGTAACCTTCTGTATCCATGAGATACCATCTTGGAGCCTTCGCCGACGCTCCGCCAGAGGGGGAATCGACCATGGAGAGCCTCTACATCATCTCCAATGCCCTTCCGATGAGTTGTGAGTAGTTTACCATAGACCTTCGGGTCCATAGTTATTGGCTAGATGGCTTCTTCTCTCTCTTTGAATCTCAATGCAAAGTTCTCCTCGGTCTTCTTGGAGATCTATTCGCTATAACTCTTTTGCGGTGTGTTTGTCGAGATCCGATGAATTGTTAGTTTATGATCAAGTTTATCTATGAGAAATATTTGAATCTCCTCTGAATTCTTTTATGTGTGATTAAGTTATCTTTGCAAGCCTCTTCGAATTATCAGTTTGGTTTGGCCTACTAGATTGATCTTTCTTGCAATGGGAGAAGTGCTTAGCTTTGGGTTTAATCTTGCGGTGTCCTTTCCCAGTGACAGCAGGGGCAGCAAGGCACGTATTGTATTGTTGCCATCGAGGATAAAAAGATGGGGTTTATATCATATTGCATGAGTTTATCCCTCTACATCATGTCATCTTTCTTAATGCGTTACTCTGTTCTTGATGAACTTAATACTCTAGATGCATGCTGGATAGTGGTCGATGTGTGGAGTAATAGTAGTAGATGCAGGCAGGAGTCGGTCTACTTGTCACAGACCTGATGCCTATATACATGATCATGCCTAGATAATCTCATAACTATGCTCTTTTCTATCAATTGCTCGACAGTAATTTGTTCCCCCACCGTAATACTTATGCTATCTTGAGAGAAGCCACTAGTGAAACCTATGGCCCCCGGGTCTATCTTTTACCATATAAGCTTTCTATCTACTTTTATTTGCATATTTACTTTTCCAATCTATATCATAAAAATACCAAAAAATATTTATCTTATCATATTATCTCTATCAGATCTCACTTTCGCAAGTGGCCGTGAAGGGATTGACAACCCCTTTATTGCACTGGTTGCGAGGTTCTTGTTTGTTTGTGTAGGTGTGTGGGACTTTTGAGGAGCCTCCTACTGGATTGATACCTTGATTCTCAAAAACTGAGGGAAATACTTACGCTACTTTGCTGCATCACCCTTTCCTCTTCAAGGAAAACCAACGCAAGCTCAAGACGTAGCAGAGCCCATGACGGCTATCCCCAGCCACCACGATGAACATGATGTAGATCTGTCATCTAGCCACGCACAAGAGATAGCGCCTGTGACCGCCCTGGCCCTAGAGCCGGAGCGAACTGCGTCATCTGAATACGGGAAGCTTAACCCCACTACGTGTTAAACTCATTAAAATACCTCTCCTTGTCAGGGGACTCTCGGCCGAGCTATCTCCGGTTCAAATGGGAAGCGGACGACGAAGAACTTCGTTTCCCACCCACCACCCACTTTGTAGCCACTGCCGATGACTTAACCGACATGCTTGATTACAACTCCGAAGACATCGACGGTATGGACGATGATGCTGGAGAGGAGCAAGAACCACTGCCTACAGGGCGTTGGACAGCCACCTCCTCGTACGAAATATACATGGTGGATACACCCAAAGAAAACAACGGCGACGATGAAAATCCAGTTGAGGATAAACCTCTTGAGATACAGCTGAAGCGCCGATGTTAGCAGCGCCGCTCTAAGCCACGCCATAGTAAAAACAACAATACAATCACAGAAAAAGACAACACTCCGGACGGTGCAAAAAACAACGAAGACCCCATTGAGCCAACCTCCAAACAAGATGAACGGGAGGATGGGCGAGTCAGGCCTGGCGAACAGGCCATGAACGAAGACTCGGAGGATAGCAATTACCTTCCGCGCCGAACAGGAATGCTTTAAGCGCCAGCTAATTGCCACTACAAGAAGCCTGAAAAATAAGCAGCAGCAGCTTCAAGCCGATCAAGATCTGCTCAATGAAAGATGAACTGATGTCCTGGCAACCGAGGAATATGGCCTCGAGCGCCCAACCAAAAGCTACCCGAAGCGCAAACTGTTACCACAGTTCGACGACAAGGCGCTGGAGCCCGTCCTACCAAGGTACAATGTAACAGCCCCAAAATTGGGTTATCAATTTTTGTGCTGTTATTCCTTCCTGGCACTCATTTTCAAAATCTTTCTCCTGAGTTTTGTTGATGAGTCTGATAATTCTTGTCATTCCAACCTTTCAAAACTTGCTCATGTCTTTTTCAGCGGGCAAGACCTCAGTTGCATCATCTGAAACCCTCTCAAACCCTAATTCCAAATTTTTGGAATTTGAATGTGGCCTTTGTGATTACCAAGGAGCCATCATTTTCCTTGATCTGTTGATCATCCCATCTGTTCCTAGAGACCCCTCTATCCTTCTAAACCTTGGATATGCAAAAATATTGCCAAGTCCCATGCAATATTTTTGAATTATGATTTATTCCTTTTCTTGCCTTTCCGAGGAATAAAATCAAAAGGCATATCTAGCCATCTCCTAAATTCATGTGGATTTGTGGAGTTGATAATTATGCCTAATCCAAGCTCTGGCAATTATATTGGCCATAATTAAATAAGGAAAATTGCCTTTTCTTATTTTATGCCAATATTCCAATTCTTCCATTTTCTAAAGGAACTATTATTTTTATAGCTGGGAAAATTCTCACATAAATTGTGGAGCTTACCCTTGTTATATAATCACTAGTTCCATCCTTATCTCATGTTCATCAGTTCAAAAATTGAGCACATGATCCAATGCAAGTTTCTGCCTTCTCTGAAATTTTGCAAAGGAAGTGCTTTATTACTAATTCCATTTGAATTTCAAATAAGTAGGGTGTTTAATATTGACAAATAACCCATGGATACCAAATATGAGCTCAATACATTCATCCTAGCTCCCTGTGTAATTTTTCAAAGTTTCTGACCAGATTGTCACTTTGTGAAGGAAGTACCTTCATAGGGATTCCAAATGAGATGAAACTTTACCATCCTCTCAAGTATCATAAATAATTATCATTCACCCAAATTCAACTCATTTCATTGAGCTATGTGAGCACAGGAGTAATTCTTGCTTTCTGTCCAAATTTTCAGTTTGTGAAGCAAGTATATTTTATCTTGCTCCATTATGAATGAAAATAATTCCAGGTCTTCTCCTATCCATATAACCCACCTACCAAGAGTTTGGATAATTTTATTTAGCCAATATATTCCTAGGATTTTCCCAAGTTTCTGGTACAAAGTGATGCTTGTGAAGAAAGTACCAATTTGGTAAGTCCATTTGGTGTGATCTTTTTACAGAATCTACCTATGACGAAATCATGAGGATTTGCCAAGTTATAGCTCAATCCAACCTTCCTAGTGAGTGCTTCATCATCATTTGCTTTCTGGACAATTTTTAGCAGTTGTTAAGCAACTACGCTGAATATTTGACCTAGTGACCTCCAAACCCCCGGGATCGTAGTCCTTGCTACCCTAAGCATCCTAGACATCAATTCTACCTTTTACATTCTCTATTTTTATCTCCAGAAAGTTGCCAAGTTTGCAACAGCGAACTTGTGGAGCTTGTTTTGCTCAGCTCACTTTGTCTGAGCCCTATTATTTTCCAATGTAACAACCTATCTTCGAAGGACTACGCAGTAGACATGGTTTAACCTCAGTAAAATCTCCAGAACACGCCATGCCAGTGGTGACCACGAAGGAAGACATCCAAAACGGTGGTCTAGCCACTGTTGGCCTCGGCATCGCTGCTCCGGCTGTCTCTGGCCTCGCCATTAATGCCCATCAGTTACCCCTCGGCGTCCTCCTCCCTCTGGACCTCTGGCCCCCTTCGTTTTCTTCTCCGGCGAGCCGTGCCAACGACCGGAACAGTGCGTTCCTGTGCATCGTCGCCTTCCTCCCCGGTGTCCTCTTCCTCCGTTCGTCCGCAAGCTTTGCTCGATTCCGTGAGCCTCTGGCGCTCGTCCTCACCCTCCTCGTTGCCTTCCCGCAGCTGCCCGTGAGCCTTGGCCGCGACCGCCGACGACTGCGCCGTCGCCGATGCGTGACACGTCGCCCGCCGCGTGCCACTTCCTCCCCTCCTCCCTCGGGAGCAGTTCCCGAGCCTCCCTCGCAGCCCCCATCCAACCGCAGCTCACTCCCCCTCGCTCGGAGCCTCCCCATCTCCTCCCCATCGCCATGGCCGCCGCCTCGGACGCCTCTGGTTCCGGCGACCAGGGCCCCTCCCTCGCCGTTCCTCCTCCACCAGCAACCTCCCCGGAGCCCATAGAGCCGCCCCGTAGCCTCAGCCCCCTCATCCCCTCGCTGGAGCGCTCGGATTCCCGACGAGCTCTCCTCTCTGCTCCGCGCCGAACCCCTCCCTCCAGCCATCTCCTGCCCTTTCCGAGCTCAGGAATGGATGCGCCACACCCCAGAGGACCTCCCCAGATCGCCGCCCGCCAGTTTCCCCCACCGTAGCTCCATCCTCGCCGGCGGCCGAAGCCCTCTCTGCCGCGGGCCGTGCAGCTCCCTCCCTGGTGTTCCTTGACGAAAGTTAGCACCACCCGGAGATTCCCCTCGCCGTCCCGAGCATTTTGGTAGCTCGCCCGTCGCCTGCCGTGGCCGGACGCGCCGGCGAGCGCCGTCGGGGCGGGCGTCTGCCTCGGCCGGTCGAGTGAATCGAGCGAGGAAGAAGAAGTCGGCCAGGTGGGCGTTGACATGGCCAGGTGGGCCCCGCGATCCCACTCGTCAGCGAATCAAGAGCCCGGCCCGCCTCTGCCCTTTGACCCAGTCGTCGCCACGTGGATAAGTGGAAGCGCCCAGCCGCCAAGCAGTTTTCCTGATTCGAAGACGTATTTCGGAAAGACGCGTTCGGTTTAAAACCGCCAGGGACCTGTTTGTAGAACTATTTTTACAGATTAGTCCCTGAGTTTTAAACGTCCGTGTCTTTTTAACCGTAACTCCGTTTGAGGTAAATCCAACGCCCACGTCTTCGTCACGTCGAGCCCGTTCCGTTCCCATCATTTTCGCTATGGTTTGAAACTGTGAAAATGACCACTTTGCCCTTGTCAGTAAACAGCCCCCTCCGAGAGAGAACTGTTTTCGGCTAATCTTTCCGCGATCGTTTCCCACTTCTTCCCGGAGTATTTGTCGACCCCCAGGAAAGCCAACCTCTTATCATGAGCCCTGAACTTGCATGTTGACTTTGCTTGCACCTTGTGTGTGTGTAGTTGCAGTTGTTTCTTATTGTTTTCGTCTGCAGTTATTTCTTTATGCTTATCATGCTTGTGTGTTTCATGATATCTTTTGCCAAGCTAGTTAGAATGTTGTTATTGATGATGCCATGTCACTACTCTAATTTATTTTCAAGTCATTGTTATAAAATGATATGATGATGGTAATGCACCGTGGATATGTTAGTACTTGGTATTGTCATGTTCTTTATGCTGTAAGTATTCACTTGAGAAGCTCGATGTTTTGTTAAAGCAGTTGTATGATGTATGCTCATTGTTGCATTCATGTTAAGATGCTGGTATGATGATTGATGATGGAGAAGATAATAATATGAGTTAATAAGAAAACCCCTCCGTCATCAATGGGATCGAGTCATAGTGCCACCAAATCAAACTTTTTCCAAGTGCAACCACATTTGCCGGTATGGGACGGCCTTAATGCGGTCTATTGTCGTGCCTATGGTCGGTGCCTCCAACTAGGGAAGGTTATGGGCGCGCGCTACCCTGATCAGGTAGGCGGAGCATAACCTTGTGAGCCCGTTGTTAAGTTAAGTTATGTGCACGTGTCCCAGAGTGGGATGGGCCACGACGGTGGTCGTTGAGGTGTTTGGAGGTAGACACGGGGCCACCCAGGACTAGCCCAGTAGGGAGTGAGTCGAAGTGGCCGGGAGAGTGTCATGACAGTAGATCGGTTTGTCGGAATGCCGTTGGTCCACCCGAATGGGAGTGCGAGGCCATGGGTTCCGTAGTGTGGGTACAGTGCGCTACCTCTGCAGAGTGTATTTAAACTATCGATAGCCGCATCCTCGGTCATGGTCATAAGTTCGTAGTAGGGTACACTATCGGGTCTTGGTCGAAATGGAGGATAAACCTGAAATAATTAAGCTGGACCAGATGTGGTCGGGTTGTGATCGCCGCAAGGATCATGGGCCAGTTGTTGGTCGGGTTGTGATCGCCGTAAGGATCACATGCCAGTTGTTGGTCGGGTTGTGATCGCCGTAAGGATCACGGGCCAGTTGTTGGTCGGGTTGTGATCGCTGTAAGGATCACGAGTTTATCTCTGTTGGTGATCAGGAAGTGAGGTGATCGCCGTTGGTAAGAGAGTCCGAGGGACTCAATGCACGAGTTTGGTTGCATTGCATGAGTAATATGTTTGCATTTACAGAACCATGGTAGAACATGAGATGGTTGCATACAGTTAACATGCTATGTCGGTATTTGATATGATTTGTAGTTTATTTTCAGCAGAGTTTCATGATGCCATGCCATGCTTTGATTGATATGCCATGAGGATATGATATGCTTTGCTATTGCCATGTTAGAAGTAAATATGCTATACCATGTTGTTGCCATGCTAGTGGATGCCATGATGATAGTTTGATTTATGTCTTCGGTTGATATTATGCCATGCTTAGTTTCTGATATGAGATAGGCTGTTGTAGACGCTTGGTCCTTGCTTTGTCTTCTGCTTGTTTGGATGCTATGTATTTGGTTGTCTTGCAAGTACATTCAATGTACTGACCTGGCGTGTCATGCCAGTTCTGTAGGTCGTTTATTTGTTCCGTCGTGCTAGGCCGTAATCTTGCCAGTCCTGTGAGTTGTGGAGCCCAGCCAGAGTTTTATGCTGCCAAATCAAGACTTCTGCCGCCATTTTAATAGACTTCCGCTGCCATGTAAATAGCCTTAGGGCTGTGCCAGAAGATTATATTCATCACTGATGTAATTATGTACACATGTATTTGATGAATATTCTTGTACCTGGAATGCTGTATCATGGACCTGTCGTGCATCAGGTGTTATCCTGGGCTGACGTGCGAAGGCCCCCTGCTCCATGCGGATCGAGGTGCCACAGGGCTTGGTATCAGAGCAGCCAGGCTAGCATAGATTATCCTAGCATTAGATCACTGCTACCATTAACCCGTATTGACCCTAAGGGATTTGACCCATCCCTGGCATCCGGCATGGCCAATGTTAATCAACAGGTGGCGCAGTCGAGACCGACACGTCCTCACCCCGCTGTCCCCGCCTAGTTATCCGTGAAATGTGCAGTAATCCTATCCTTTCTGGTCAGCTGCACCGCTTTCCCTTCGCCATTAAGGGAAAGGGGCCACGCCATGCGGGCCGGTCCCGCGTAGCTGCCTATAAATGCCCTTTCCGCTAGCCGTATCGCTCGCTCCTTAGCCGCCATGTCTCTGCAGAGAAGCTTAGCTAGTAGCACCCCAGTCATGGCTAGCAGCTCCAAAACTCCCACTTATTACACCCGCACCTATGCCGTCAACCACCCTGGCTTTCCACCCCTTCTTGCTGAGATGCTCACCAAAGCATTTGGCGGTAAGACTAGCCCTGATCTCCTGGTGTTCCAATCGACACCCGTCCCTCACCTTCATCGCTTTGTTGCAAGAGTGCACATCAGCCTAGGCCCTGCAGCAGATGTCCAGCCTTTGGTTTTACAAGGTAGAGCCATGCCTACCACTGGTTTAGCCATTCAAGCCGCTGCTGTAGAGGCTATCCTTCACCTCCGAAACAACTTCCCGCATGTAGCAACAAGGAGGGAGTTCTGCTTTTTCCCCATTGTGTCAAACACAGTAATGCAACCTTCTTCCATTAGCCAAGGAGATGATCCTGCAATCGCTCGCCTGGTGCAATACATCACTGGTACGTCTCCAACGTATCTATAATTTTTGATTGCTCCATGCTACTTTATCTACTGTTTTAGGCAATATTGGGCTTTTTTTTTCCACTTTTATATTATTTTTGGGACTAACCTATTAACCGGAGGCCCAGCCCAGATTTGTTGTTTTATGCCTATTTCAGTGTTTCGAGGAAAAGGAATATCAGATGGAGTCAAAACGGAACGAAATCAACTGGAGAAGTTAATTTTGGAAGGAAACCAACCAGATGGGCTTGGAGTGCACGTCAGGGGACTCCCGGGTTGCTCATGAGGGTGGGGGGCGCGCCCCCCTACCTCGTGAGCACCCTGGAGGTCCACCGACGTACCCCCTGCACCCATATATACCTACGTACCCTAAAACTTCCAGCACAGAAGATAGATCGGGAGTTCCGCCGCCGCAAGCCTCTGTAGCCACCAAAAACCTCTCGGGAGCCCGTTCCGGCACCCTGCCAAAGGGGGATCCCATCACCGGTGGCCATCTTCATCATCCCAGCGCTATCCATGACGAGGAGGGAGTAGTTCACCCTCGGGGCTGAGGGTATGTACCAGTAGCTATGTGTTTGATCTCTCTCTCTCTCTCTCTCTCTCTCTCTCTCTCTCTCTCTCTCTCTCTCTCTCTCTCGTGTTCTCTCTCGTGTTCCCTCTATGGCACGATCTTGATGTATCCCGAGCTTTGCTATTGTAGTTGGATCTTATGATGTTTCTCCCCCTCTACTCTCTTGTGATGAATTGAGTTTCCCCTTTGAAGTTATCTTATCGGATTGAGTCTTTTATGAGAACACTTGATGTATGTCTTCCCGTGATTATCTGTGGTGACAATGGGATATCATGTGCCACTTGATGTATGTTTTGGTGATCAACTTGCGGGTTTCGTGACATTGGGAACCTATGCATAGGGGTTGGCACACGTTCTTAACTCTCCGGTAGAAACTTTGGGGCACTCTTTGAAGTACTTTTATGATTGGTTGGATGAATCTGAGATTGTGTGATGCATATTGTATAATCATGCCCACGGATACTTGAGGTGACAATGGAGTATCTAGGTGACATTAGGGTTTTGGTTGATTTGTATCTTAAGGTGTTATTCTAGTACGAACTCTTTTATAGATCGATCCGAAAGAATAACTTTGAGGTGGTTTCGTACCCTACCATAATCTCTATGTTTGTTCTCCACTATTAGTGGCTTTGGAGTGACTCTTTGTTGCATGTTGAGGGCTTGTTATATTATCTATCTATGTTATTATTGTTGAGAGAACTTGCACTAGTGAAAGTATGAACCCTAGGCCTTGTTTTGTACCATTGCAATATCGTTTACGCTCACCTTTATCATTAGTTACCTTGCTGTTTTTATTATTTCAGATTACAAAAACCTATATCTACTATCTATTTTGCACTTGTATCACCATCTCTTCGCCAAACTAGTGCACCTATACAATTTACCATTGTATTGGGTGTGTTGGGGACACAAGAGACTCTTTGTTATTTGGTTGCAGGGTTGTTTGAGATAGACCATCTTCATCCTACGCCTCCTACGGATTGATAAGCCTTAGGTCATCCACTTGAGGGAAATTTGCTACTGTCCTACAAACTTGTGCACTTGCAGGCCCAACAACGTCTACAAGAAGAAGGTTGTGTAGTAGACATCAAGGTCTTTTCTGGCGCCGTTGCCGGGGAGGTTGGCGCTTGAAGGTATATCTATAGATCTTGCAATCAAATCTTTTTGTTTCTTGTTTTAGCACTAGTCTAGTTTATAAAAGAAAATTACAAAAAATGGAGTTAAGTTTGTCTCATACACTTCACCTTTTTAATATCTTTCGTGAGTATGATGGAAAGGATAATTGTGCTCAAGTACTAGAAGAAGAATTACATAGAATGCTTGGCATAAAATATGTGAATGATGAGCATCATTGCAATGTGTTAGTATGAATTCCTTGAATATCCATGATGCTAATGATATGCAAAGCCACAAGCTTGGGGAAGCTATGTTTGATGAAGATGATATTTTTTTGTCCCCCAAGCTTTGATGAGCAAATTTACTATGATGAAAGCATGCCTCCTATCTATGATGATTATTGTGATGACACGTATGCTTTAGAGAATAATGATAACCATGAAACTTGTCATCTTGATCCTAATTTTAAATCTTATGATAGTTGTTTTGTTGATTTTGCTCCCACTACTATTCATGAGAAGAATTTTGCTTATGAGGAGAGTAGTAAATTTCCTATGCTTGTAGATCATGAAAATAATGCTTTAGGTGTTGGTTATATTGTTGAATTCATTCATGATGCTACTGAAAATTATTATGAGGGAGGAACATATGCTTGTAGGAATTGCAATAATGTCAAGTTTCCTCTCTATGTGCTTAAAATCTTGAAGTTATGCTTGTTTTACCTTCCTATGCTTGTTGATTATTGTTCCCATAACTTGTTTGCTCAAAAAATCCCTATGCATAGGAAGTGGGTTAGACTTAAATGTGCTAGTCATATGCTTCATGATGCTCCCGTTATGTTTCAATTCTTATCTTTTATGTGAGTGTCATTGTCGTCATCATGCCTAGCTAGAAAGGCATTAAAGAAAAGCGCTTGTTGGGAGACAACCCAATATTTATCCTTACTATTTTTGTGTGTCCACATGATTATGCTACTTTAGTAATCATGTTTTATAGCTTTTGTTTCAATAAAGTGCCAAGTAAGACCTTTAGGATAGCTTACGGTGATAGTTGTGTTGATCCTGCTGAAAATCAGAAACTTTTGCACCCAGTAAATTAGTTTTTTTAATTCACCAAAACGTGCTTATGATCTGATTCTTTTTGCTCTGGATTGGTACACGAATTCCTTAAGACTTCCTAATTTGGTAGGATTTTTGGAGTTCCATAAGTATACGTTTGATACAGATTACTACAGACTATTCTGTTTTTGACAGATTCTGTTTTCTATGTGTTGTTTGCTTATTTTGATGAATCTATGAGTAGTATCGGAGGGTATGAACCATAGATAAGTTGAAGTACAGTAGATATTACACCCATATGAATTTAGAATGAGTTCATTACAGTACCTAAGTGGTGGTTTTATTTTATTATAATAACGGAGCTTACGAGTTTTCTATTGAGTTTTGTGTTGTGGAGTTTTCAAGTTTTGGGTAAAGATTCGATGGACTATGGAATAAGGAGTGGTAAGAGCCTAAGCTTGGGGATGCCCAAGGCAACCCAAGGTAATATTCAAGGACAACCAAGAGCCTAAGCTTGGGGATGCCCCGGAAGGCATCCCCTCTTTCGTCTTCGTTCATTGGTAACTTTACTTGGAGCTATATTTTTATTCACCACATGATATGTGTTTTGCTTGGAGCGTCGTTTTCTTTTGTTAGTGTTAGCTTGCTGTTATTTAGAATAATGTTTTGCATCTTTAGTTTCAATAAAGAAGTCAAGGGTAGCCTTTGCCATGCTTATTTTGCTAGTATACATGTTGCTGTTTGAAAAACAGAAAGTTTACCGCTGTTGCAAAAATTCCCTAGAAAAGTCAGAGAGTGGTATAATGTTGAATCTTTTTGCATATTGAGATATGATAAATTTATTACAGTGGGAATTTTAGTTCATAATTTTTTGAGTCAGGGAAGTATTGATACTCGTGCATTATTTATAGACTGTACTGTTTTGGCAGATTGCTGTTATCTTTGCATTGTTTGCATATGTTTGTTTGTTTAATGATTCTATTTGAGGATAGGAGTATTAAATATGCAGAGGCATTTAGTATGCAATGTTTAATAATAATGTTAGTGATTTGTTACAGTAGAAAATGATAAGGTTTTGCATTGGTTTATACTAACCTATCTCACGAGTTCTTGTTGAGTTTGTTGTGAATGAAGCTTTTTGATAAAAAGAGAAACCATGATATGAGAGGAATTAAGGAGACACAAAAGTTCAAGCTTGGGGATGCCCAAGGCACCCCAGATAATATTTCAAGAAGTCTCAAGCATCTAAGCTTGGGGATGCCCCGGTAGGCATCCCACCTTTCTTCTTCAACAACTATCGGTTAGTATCGGTTGAGCCTAAGTTTTGCTTCTTCACTTGAGTTGTGCTATCCTTGCAATGTAGTTTTCTTTAGCTTTGCTTGCTGTTTGAATAAAGTATCAAGATCTGAAATTATTAAATGAGAGAGAGTCTTCGCATAGTTGCATAATTATTTAGCTACTCATTGACCTTCACTTATATCTTTCGGAGTAGTTTGTCATTTGCTCTAGTGCATCACTTATACCTTTTAGAGCATGGTAGTTTTATTTTGAAGAAACAGATGAACTCTCATGCTTCACTTATATTATTTTGAGAGTCTTAAATAGCATGGTAATTTGCTTAATGTTAATATACTTGGTATTCAAGATATGTGAAACTTTCTTTTGAGTGCGTTGAATACTAAGAAAAGTTTGATGCTTGATAATTGTTTTGAGATATGAAGGTAGTGATATTAAAGTCATGCTAGTTGGGTGATTGTGAATTTAAAGAATACTTGTATTGAAGTTTGTGATTCCCGTAGCATGCACGTATGGTGAACCGTTATGTGATGAACTCTGAGCATGATTTATTTATTGATTGTCTTCCTTATGAGTGGCGGTCGGGGACGAGCGATGGTCTTTTCCTACCAATCTATCCCCTAGGAGCATGCGCGTAATACTTTGCTTTGATAACTTCTAGATTTTTGCAATAAGTATATGAGTTCTTTATGACTAACGTTGAGTCCATGGATTATACACACTTTTTCCCATCCTTCCACCAATGCTAGCCTCTCTAATACCGCGCACTTTTTGCCGGTATCATACACCCACCATATACCTTCCTCAAAACAGCCACCATACCTACCTATCATGGCATTTCCATAGCCATTCCGAGATATATTGCCATGCAACTTTCCACCGTTCCGTTTATTATGACACGCTACATCATTGTCATATTGCTAGAATGATCATGTAGTTGACATCGTATTTGTGGCCAAGCCACCGTTCATAATTCTTTCATACATGTCACTCTTGATTCATTGCATATCCCGGTACACCGCCGGAGGCATTCATATAGAGTCATACTTTGTTCTAAGTATCGAGTTGTAATTATTGAGTTGTAAGAAAAATAAAAGTGTGATGATCATCATTATTAGAGCATTGTCCCAAGTGAGGAAAGGATGATGGAGACTATGATTCCCCCACAAGTCGGGATGAGACTCCGAACGAAAAAATAATATAAAAGAGGCCAAAGAAGCCCAAATAAAAAAAAGAGGCCATAAAAAAAGAGAAAAGGTCCAAATAAAAAGAGAGAAAAAGAGAGAAGGGACAATGCTACTATCCTTTTACCACACTTGTGCTTCAAAGTAGCACCAAGATCTTCATGATAGAGAGTATCTCATTTTGTCACTTTCATATACTAGTGGGAATTTTTCATTATAGAACTTGGCTTGTATATTCCAATGATGGGCTTCCTCAAAATGCCCTAGGTCGTCGTGAGCAAGCGAGTTGGATGCACACCCACTTAGTTTCTTTTGTAGAGCTTTCATATACTTATAGCTCTAGTGCATCCGTTGCATGGCACTCCCTACTCACTCACATTGATATCTATTGATGGGCATCTCCATAGCCTGTTGATACGCCTAGTTGATGTGAGACTATCTTCCTTCTTTTTGTCTTCTCCAAAACCACCATTCTATTCCACATAGTGCTATATCCATGGCTCACGCTCATGTATTGCGTGAAGATTGAAAAAGTTTTGAGAATGTCATAAGTATGAAACAATTGCTTGGCTTGTCATCGGGATTGTGCATGATTTAAATATTTTATGTGGGGAAGATGGAGCATAGCCAGACTATATGATTTTGTAGGGATAACTTTCTTTGGCCATGTTATTTTGAGAAGACATGATTGCTTTGATTTGTATGCTTGAAGTATTATTATTTTTATGTCAATATGAACTTTTGTCTTGAATCTTTCGGATCTGAATATTCATATCATAAGTAAGAAGAATTACATTGAAATTATGCCAAAGTATCACTTCGCATCAAAAATTCTTTTTTATCATTTACCTACTCGAGGACGAGCAGGAATTAAGCTTGGGGATGCTTGATACGTCTCCAATGTATCTATAATTTTTGATTGCTCCATGCTACTTTATCTACTGTTTTACACAATATTGGGCTTTATTTTCCACTTTTATATTATTTTTGGGACTAACCTATTAATCGGAGGCCCAACCCAAATTTGCTGTTTTATGCCTATTTCAGGGTTTCGAGGAAAAGGAATATCAGACGGAGTCAAAACGGAACGAAATCAACTGGAGAAGTTAATTTTGGAAGGAAACCAACAAGATGGGCTTGGAGTGCACGTCAGGGGACTCCCGGGCTGCTCACGAGGGTGGGGGGCACGCCCCCTACCTCATGAGCACCCCGAAGGTCCACCGACGTACCCCCTGCACCCATATATACCTACGTACCCTAAAACTTCCAGCACAGAAGATAGATCGGGAGTCCCGCCGCCGCAAGCCTCTATAGCCACCAAAAACCTCTTGGGAACCCGTTCCGGCACCCTGCCGGAGGGGGATCCCATCACCGGTGGCCATCTTCATCATCCCGGCGCTATCCATGACGAGGAGGGAGTAGTTCACCCTCGGGGCTGAGGGTATGTACCAGTAGCTATGTGTTTGATCTCTCTCTCTCTCGTGTTCTCTCTCGTGTTCCCTCTATGGCACGATCTTGATGTATCCCGAGCTTTGCTATTGTAGTTGGATCTTATGATGTTTCTCCCCCTCTACTCTCTTGTGATGAATTGAGTTTCCCCTTTGAAGTTATCTTATCGGATTGAGTCTTTTATGAGAACACTTGATGTATGTCTTCCCGTGATTATCTGTGGTGACAATGGGATATCATGTGCCACTTGATGTATGTTTTGGTGATCAACTTGCGGGTTTCGTGACATTGGGAACCTATGCATAGGGGTTGGCACACATTCTTGACTCTCTGGTAGAAACTTTTGGGCACTCTTTGAAGTACTTTTATGATTGGTTGGATGAATCTTAGATTGTGTGATGCATATCGGATAATCATGCCCACGGATACTTGAGGTGACAATGGAGTATCTAGGTGACATTAGGGTTTTGGTTGATTTGCATCTTAAGGTGTTATTCTAGTACGAACTCTTTTATAGATCGATCTGAAAGAATAACTTTGAGGTGGTTCCGTACCCTACCTAATCTCTACGTTTGTTCTCCGCTATTAGTGGCTTTGGAGTGACTCTTTGTTGCATGTTGAGGGCTTGTTATATTATCTATCTATGTTATTATTATTGAGAGAACTTGCACTAGTGAAAGTATGAACCCTAGGCCTTGTTTCCTACCAATGCAATACCGTTTATGCTCACCTTTATCATTAGTTACCTTGCTGTTTTTATTATTTCAGATTACAAAAACCTATATCTACTATCTATTTTGCACTTGTATCACCATCTCTTCGCCGAACTAGTGCACCTATACAATTTACCATTGTATTGGGTGTGTTGGGGACACAAGAGACTCTTCGTTATTTGGTTGCAGGGTTGTTTGAGAGAGACCATCTTCATCCTACGCCTCCTACGGATTGATAAACCTTAGGTCATCCACTTGAGGGAAATTTTCTACTGTCCTACAAACCTGTGCACTTGCAGGCCCAACAGCGTCTACAAGAAGAAGGTTGTGTAGTAGACATCAATCACTGCCCAGGGGATGTTGATTTCAATGCTGCTTGCTGAGTTTAGAGCCATGGACAATAATGTGGTACGAGTCGTCAAGGAAGCTTACCGTGAGGCTCGTAATTTCGCATCTCAAGCTGTTGGCCCAACGCCATCCGAACCAGTGCTATCCTCTCAACCTGTGCTGTGGCCCAGGCCAAACATCATCACCCTCGACAAGTCTCTCCTCCGGACCCATCAGCTGCATTTTCCTGGAGAAATTTCAGCCCCACCGCCCCAACCCATAGAAGTGTCGGACGATGAAGATGGAAATTGGCTGAGTCTTCGTCCTCCAGGAGAGCCCCAGCAAGGCCAATCTTCTGCATGACCTCAGTCACGCAGTCAGTGGTTCCTGCTAGTCGATCGGTCTGTCGGTTCATCCCCGATATGAGGGTAGAACCATGTATCCCGCAGCGAGTAGTTTCGATTAGCGCATAGTGCGTCTGTGCTTGTTGTATGTTTGTACTGTTGTAACCCGTATGCTGTGTTATTTGCTTGCTTGCTTTTGTTTGTGTGTTTGTTTTTGCTTGTCTCTCTGCCAAACAGAAATGTTTGACAGGGTTGGCAATGTTTGCTAACAAGCTTTTAATCAGTAGAACACATACACTAAAAACAACATTGACTTGTTCCGAGTCTCTAATAAAATGCGCGCTGGTGTAGGTATATGTATACCAGGAGTACATATACCCACTAGCATTAAAACACTCTAGTGTGATTTGTCTGGTGTGTTTTTCTGTTGCCTGTTTATTGCATCTGTCTGTTTGTTTGGATTTTACTGCATACTGCACGCATACTCGGTTCACCCAGGAGTACAATTAAGTAGTACTCGGGGGAATGCAAAGTCACATATCCCCCACTATCTGTGCATACCCCGTGTGCCAGATTTTCCAAACCCAGAACCTCAAAGAGGCCATTTTCATCTGGCCATTTCTCGTCCCTGATTCTTTTTCGTGGACCCAATTGTGTTTCTGGGGAAACACTGACAGCTTTATTTCTCGCGATCCATTACAACTCCCCGATACAGATTTTAACTCCAATTCTACCTCGACACCTACATTTCATGGAGTAATCCGCGAAATTTTTCCCGTGCCCTAAACTGATTCCTGAGCTGGCATAGCCACCTCACCTGCATCTGGACCCCATCACCCACACCATCCCTGCCTTACGTGGCGCCGCAAGTCGCCACCATCGCTCCACCATAGCACGCGATTACTCTGCCGGCGCGAAGCAATGGAGGACCAAGCGTGGCGGAGGACCACCCCGTGCCCCATCTTCTTCCACAACTAGAGCCACTAGTCGCGCGTTGTCTCGAGCCCGCTCGTTCCTGATGAGAATCACCAGGAGGATCGACGAGCCGACCAGCGTGCCTAGTAGTGCCACGAGGAACAACCGTAGCGCCACCAAGAACACCTCCTCGCCGAAGGAGCTCGGCTCAATCTCACTCAAACCAAAGAGGTAGTAGAGCGGCATTGTGTTTGTGTGTTGGAAGCAAGCCGCGCTGCCGTTTTTATAGCCCAGCCGTGATGTACGGTGAGCGGAGTCCAGGAAACCCGTTCGTCGCCCGATCACCGGCGTCCAGGAGGCGAATCCGCGAGCAGTGCTGACAAGGTGCTGGCCCACGACGTGAGTGCTGGCTGCACCGGCGCCGTGCACGCCGCGCAGTACGGCACTAGGGTCCTCATCGCCCTAGGAGCTAGATGCGCGCTGTGCCAAGCCGCACGCGAAGCCGCAGCACGGGAGAAGCAGTTAGCCGAAGGACGAAGGTAGAAGAAGGAGGCTGCCAGTGGGCCCTGGACCCACGTGTCAGCAGGTGAGTCCACTGTTCACTGGGTGCATCTAGCAAATTTTTTCGAGAGTTTGATCTTGAGTGCCCCTAGCCGTGGATTTAACCGTGTTTGCCCATATCTCTCCCTGGGTGTACCAATTATCGGTGCCCCAAATCGTTCAAATTCAATCAAATGGTTAAATTTTTAACCCAGAGATTTTTCCCGGAGTGGTTATCTTTTCTTTGTGCTGTAACCCTAGGAATCTCGAGGACGAGATTCTTTTAAGGGGGGAAGGTTTGTAACAGCCCCAAAATTGGGTTATCAATTTTTGTGTTGTTATTCCTTCCTGGCACTCATTTTCAAAATCTTTCTCCTGAGTTTTGCTGATGACTCTAATAATTCTTGTCATTTCCAACCTTTCAAAACTTGCTCATGTCTTTTTCAGCGGGCAAGACCTCAGTTGCATCATCTGAAACCCTCTTAAACCCTAATTCCAATTTTTTGGAATTTGAATGTGGCCTTTGTGATTACAAAGGAGCCATCATTTTCCTTGATCTGTTGATCATCCCATCTGTTCCTAGAGACCCTTCTATCCTTCTAAACCTTGGATATGCAAAAATATTGCCAAGTCCCATGCAATATTTTTGAATTATGATTTATTCCTTTTCTTGCCTTTCTGAGGAATAAAATCAAAAGGCATATCTACCCATCTCCTAAATTCATGTGGATTTGTGGAGTTGATAATTATGCCTAATCCAAGCTTTGACAATTATATTGGCCATAATTAAATAAGGAAAATTGCCTTTTCTTATTTTATGCCAATATTCCAATTCTTCCATTTTCTAAAGGAACTATTATTTTTATAGCTGGTAAAATTCTCACATAAATTGTGGAGCTTGCCCTTGTTATATAATCACTAGTTCCATCCTTATCTCATGTTCATCAGTTCAAAAATTGAGCACATGATCCAATGCAAGTTTCTGCCTTCTCTAAAAGTTTGCAAAGGAAGTTCTTTATTACTAATTACATTTGAGCTGAAAATTTGTAGGGTGTCTAATACTGATAAATAACCCATGGATACAAAATATGAGCTCAATCCATTCATCCTAGCTCCCTGTGCAATTTTTCAAAGTTTCTGACCAGATTGTCACTTTGTAAAGGAAGTACCTTCATAGAGATTCCAAATGCGATGAAACTTTGCCATCCTCTCAAGTATCATAAATCATTACCCTTCACCCAAATTCAGCTCATTTCATTGAGCTATGTGAGCACAGGAGCAATTCTTGATTTCTGTCCAAATTTTCAGTTTGTGAAGCAAGTATATTTTATCTTCCTCCATTGTGGCTAAAAATAATTCCAGGCCTTGTCCTATACATATAACCCACCTACCCAAGAGTTTGACTAATTTTATTTAGCCAATAGTTTCCTAGGAATTTCCCAAGTTTCTGGTCCAAAGTGATGCTTGTGAAGAAAGTACCAATTTGGTAAGTCCATTTGGTGTGATCTTTTTACAGCGTCTACCTATGACCAAATCATGAGGATTTGCCAAGTTATAGCTCAATCCAACCTTCCTAGTGAGTGATTCATCATCATTTGCCTTCTGGACAATTTTTAGCAGTTGTTAAGCAACTATGCTGAATATTTGTCCTAATGACCTCAAAACCCCCAGGACCGTAGTCCTTGCTACCCTAAGTATCCTAGACATCAATTCTACCTTTTACTCTCTCTGGTTTTATCTCCAGCAAGTTGCCAAGTTTGCAACAGCAAACTTGTGGAGCTTGTTTTACTCAGCTCACTTTGTCTCAGCCCTAGTATTTACCAGAGTAACAATCTATCTTCGAAGGACTACGCAGTAGACATGGTTTAACCTCAGTAAAGTCTCCAGAACATGCCATGCCAGTGGTGACCATGAAGGAAGACAACCAAAACGGTGGTCTAGCCATTGTTGGCCTCGGCATCGCTGCTCCGGCTGTCTCTGGCCTCGCCATTAATGCCCAATAGTTCCCCCTCGGCGTCCTCTTCCCTCTGGACCTCTGGCCCCCTTCGTTTTCTTCTCCGGCGAGCCATGCCAACGACCGGAATAGTGTGTTCCTATGCATCGTCGCCTTCCTCCCCGGTGTCCTCTTCCTCCGTTCGTCCGCGAGCTTTGCTCGATTCCATGAGCCTCTCGCGCTCGTCCTCACCCTTCTCGTCGCCTTCCCGCAGCTGCCCGTTGAAGGAAATATGCCCTAGAGGCAATAATAAAGTTATTATTTATTTCCTTATATCATGATAAATGTTTATTATTCATGCTAGAATTGTATTAACCGGAAACATAATACATGTGTGAATACATAGACAAACATAGTGTCACTAGTATGCCTCTACTTGACTAGCTCGTTTATCAAAGATGGTTATGTTTCCTAGCCATGGACAAAAGAGTTGTCATTTGATTAACGAGATCACATCATTAGGAGAATGATGTGATTGACATGACCCATTCCGTTAGCCTAGCACTTGATCGTTTAGTATGTTGCTATTGCTTTCTTCATGACTTATACATGTTCCTGTAACTATGAGAATTATGCAACTCCCGTTTACCGGAGGAACACTTTGGGTAGTACCAAACGTCACAACGTAACTGGGTGATTATAAAGGAGTACTACAGGTGTCTCCGAAGGTACATGCTGAGTTGGCGTATTTCGAGATTAGGTTTTGTCACTCCGATTGTCGAAGAGGTATCTCTGGGCCCTCTCGGTAATGCACATCATTATAAGCCTTGCAAGCATGTAACCAAATGAGTTGGTTATGGGATGATGCACTACGGAACGAGTAAAGAGACTTGCCGGTAACGAGATTGAACTAGGTATTGGATACCGACGATCAAATCTCGGGCAAGTAACATACCGATGACAAAGGGAACAACGTATGTCGTTATGCGGTTTGACCGATAAAGATCTTCGTAGAATATGTAGGAACCAATATGGGCATCCAGGTCCCGCTATTGGTTATTGACCGAGAATAGTTCTAGGTCATGTCTACATAGTTCTCGAACCCGTAGGGTCCGCACGCTTAACGTTACGATGACAGTTTTATTATGAGTTTATGAGTTTTGATGTACCGAAGGAGTTCGGAGTCCCGGATGAGATCGGGGACATGACGAGGAGTCTCGAAATGGTCGAGACGTAAAGATCGATATATTGGACGACTATATTCGGAGTTCGGAAAGGTTCCGAGTGGTTCGGGTATTTTTCGGAGTACCAGGGAGTTACGGGAATACGAGGGAGAAGTATTGGGCCTTATTGGGCCATACGGGAAAGAGAGAGGGGCTGCCTAGGGCAGGCCGCGCGCCCCCCCATGGCCTAGTCCGAATTGGGCTAGGGGGAGGGGCCGCACCCCCTCCTTCCTTCCCTTCTCTCTTCCCCTTCCTTGTCTCCTACTCCTAATACTTGGAAGGATTCCTAGTTAGACTAGGAAAGGGGGAATCCTACTCCCGGCGGGAGTAGGACTCCCCTAGGGCGCGCCATAGAGAGGGCCGGCCCTCCCCTCCTCCACTCCTTTATATACGGGGGTAGGGGGACCCCATGGACACACAAGTTGATCTACGGATCGTTCCTTAGCCGTGTGCGGTGCCCCCCTCCACCATATTCCACCTCGGTCATATCGTCGCAAAGCTTAGGCGAAGCCCTACGCCGGTAGAACATCAACATCGTCACCACGCCGTCGTACTGATGGAACTCATCTCCGTAGCTCGGCTGGATCGGAGGCCGGAGATCGTCATGGAGCTGAACGTGTGCTGAACTCGGAGGCCCCGTACGTTCGGAGCTTGGATCGGTCGGATCGTGAAGACGTACGACTACATCAACTGCGTTGTTATAACGCTTCCGCTAACGATCTACGAGGGTACATGGACAAACACTCTCCCCTCTCGTTGCTATGCCATCACCATGATCTTGCGTGTGCCTAGGAATTTTTTTGAAATTACTACGTTCCCCAACAGTGGCATCCGAGCCTAGGTTTTATGCGTTGATGTTATATGCATGAGTAGAACGCAAGTGAGTTGTGGGCGATACAAGTCATACTGCTTACCAGCATGTCATACTTTGGTTCGGCGGTATTGTGAGATGAAGCAGCCCGGACCGACATTACGCGTACGCTTACGCGAGACTGGTTTCACCGTTACGAGCACTCGTGCTTAAAGGTGACTGGCGGGTGTCTGTCTCTCTCACTTTAGCTGAATCGAGTGTGGCTACGCCCGGTCCTTGCGAAGGTTAAAACAGCACCAACTTGACGAACTATCGTTGTGGTTTTGATGCGTAGGTAAGAACGGTTCTTGCTCAGCCCATAGCAGCCACGTAAAATTTGCAACAACAAAGTAGAGGACGTTAACTTGTTTTTGCAGGGCATGATGTGATGTGATATGGCCAAGACGTGATGCTATATTTTATTGTATGAGATGATCATGTTTTGTAACCGAAGTTACCGGCAACTGGCAGGAGCCATATGGTTGTCGCTTTATTGTATGAAATGCAAACGCCCTGTAATTGCTTTACTTTATCACTAAGCGGTAGCGATAGTCGTAGAAGCAATAGATGGCATAGACGACAACGATGCTACGATGGAGATCAAGGTGTCGCGCCGGTGACGATGGTGATCACGACGGTGCTTCGAAGATGGAGATCACAAGCACAAGATGATGATGGCCATATCATATCACTTATATTGATTGCATGTGATTTTTATCCTTTATGCATCTTATCTTGCTTTGATTGACGGTAGCATTTTAAGATGATCTCTCACTAAAATTATCAAGAAGTGTTCTCCCTGAGTATGCACCGTTGCCAAAGTTCGTCGTGCCCAGACACCACATGATGATCGGGTGTGATAAGCTCTACGTCCATCTACAACGGGTGCAAGCCAGTTTGCACACGCAGAATACTCAGGTTAAACTTGACGAGCCTAGCATATGCAGATATGGCCTCGGAACACAGAGACCGAAAGGTCGAGCGTGAATCATATAGTAGATATGATCAACATAGAGATGTTCACCATTGAAAACTACTCCATCTCACATGATGATCGGTTATGGTTTAGTTGATTTGGATCACGTGATCACTTAGATGACTAGAGAGATGTCTATCTAAGTGGGAGTTCTTAAGTAATATGATTAATTGAACTTTAATTTATCATGAACTTAGTCCTGGTAGTATTTGCAAAATATGTTGTATATCAATAGCTTGCATTGTTGCTTTCATATATTTATTTTGATATGTTCTTAGAGAAAATTGTGTTGAAAAATGTTAGTAGCAATGATGCGGATTGGATTCGTGATCTGAGGTTTATCCTCATTGCCGCAGAAGAATTATGTCCTTGATGCACCGCTAGGTGACAAACCTATTGCAAGAGCAGATGCAGACGTTATGAACGTTTGGCTAGCTCAATATGATGACTACTTGATAGTTTAGTGCACCATGCTTAATGGCTTAGAATCGGGACTTCAAATATGTTTTGAACGTCATGGACCATATAAGATGTTCCAGGAATTGAAGCTAATATTTCAAGCAAATACCCGAGTTGAGAGATATGAAGTCTCCAACAAGTTCTATAGCTAAAGGATGGAGGAGAATCGCTTAGTGAGCAAGTGCTCAGATTGTCTAGGTACTACAATCCCTTGAATCAAGTGGGAGTTAATCTTCCAGATAAGATAGTGATTGACAGAATTCTCTAGTCACCATCACCAAGTTAGTAGAACTTCATGATGAACTACAGTATGCAAGGGATGACGAAAACGATTCCCGAGCTCTTCGTGATGTTGAAATCGACGAAGGTAGAAATCAAGAAAAACATCAAGTGTTGATGGTAGACAAGACCACTAGTTTCAAGAAAAAGGGCAAAGGGAAGAAGGGGAACTTCAAGTAGAACGGCAAGCGAGTTGCTGCTCAAGTGAAGAAGCCCAAGTCTGGTCCTAAGCCTGAGACTAAGTGCTTCTACTGCAAAGGGATTGGTCACTGGAAGCGGAACTACCCCAAGTGATTGGCGGATAAGAAGGATGGCAAAGTGAACATAAGTATATTTGATATACATGTTATTGATGTGTACTTTACTAGTGTTTATAGCAACCCCGCAGTATTTGGTACTAGTTCAGTTGCTAATAGTAATAACTCGAAACGGGAGTTGCAGAATAAACAGAAACTAGTTGAAGGGGAAGTGACGATGAGTGTTGGAAGTAGTTCCAAGATTGATATGATCATCATCGCACACTCCCTATACTTTCGGGATTAGTGTTAAACCTAAATAAATGTTATTTGGCGTTTGCGTTGAGCATGAATATGATTTGATCATGTTTATTGCAATACGGTTATTCATTTAAAGTCAGAGAATAATTGTTGTTCTGTTTACATGAATAAAACCTTCAATGGTCATACACCCAGTGAAAATAGTTTGTTGGATCTCGATCGTAGTGATACACATATTCATAATATTGATGCCAAAAGATGCAAAGTTAATAATGATAGTGCAACTTATTTGTGGCACTGCCGTTTGGGTCATATCGGTGTAAAGCGCATGAAGAAACTCCATAAAGATGGATTTTTGGAATCACTTGGTTATGAATCATTTGATGCTTGCGAACCATGCCTTTTGGGCAAGATGACTAAAACTCCGTTCTCTGGAACAACGGAACAAGCTACTGACTTATTGGAAATAATACATACCGATGTATGCGATCCAATGAGTGTTGATGCTCGTGGCAAGTATCATTATTTTCTGACCTTCACAAGATGATTTGAGCAGATATAGGTATATCTACTTGATGAAACATAAGTCTGAAATAGTTGAAAGGTTCAAAGAATTTCAGAGTGAAGTGGAGAATCATCGTAATAAGAAAATAAAGTTTCTACGATCTGATCGTGGAAGAGAACATTTGAGTTACGAGTTTGGCCTTCATATAAAACAATGTGAAATAGTTTCGCAACTCACGCCACCTGGAACACCACAGCTTAATGGTGTGTCCGAACGTAGTAACCGCACTTTATTGGATATAGTGCGATCTATGATGTCTCTTATCGGTTTTACCACTATCGTTTTGGGGTTGTGCATTAGAGACAGCTGCATTCACATTTAAAAGGGCACCATCTAAATCCGTTGAGACGACACCGTATGAACTATGGTTTAGCAGTAAACCTAAGCTGTCGTTTCTTAAAGTTTGGAGTTGTGATGCTTATATGAAAAAGTTTCAACCTGATAAGCTCAAACCCAAATCAGAAAAGTATGTCTTCATAGGATACCCAAAGGAGACTGTTGGGTACACCTTCTATCACAGATCCGAAGGCAAGACATTCGTTGCTAAGAATGGATCCTTTCTAGAGAAGGAGTTTCTCTCGAAAGAAGTGAGTGGGAGGAAAGTGGAACTTAATGAGGTAACTGTACCTTCTCCCGAATTGGAAAATAGTTCATCACTGAAATCAGTTCCAGTGATTCCTACACCAATTAGTGAGGAAGCTAATGATGATGATCATGAAACTTCAGATCAAGTTACTACAGAACCTCGTAGGCCTTCCAGAGTACGGTCCGCACCAGAGTGGTACGATAATCCTGTTCTGGAAGTCATGTTACTAGACCATGATGAACCTACGAACTATGAGGAAGCGATGATGAGCCCAGATTCCGCGAAATGGCTTGAGGCCATAAAATCTGAGATATGATCCATGTATGAGAACAAAGTATGGACTTTGATTGACTTGCTCGATGATCAGCAAGCCATGTTAAATAAATGGATCTTCAAGAGGAAGACGGACACTGATAGTAGTGTTACTGTCCACTAAGCTCAACTTGTTGCAAAAGGTTTTCAACAAGTTCAAGGGGTTGAATACGATGAGATTTTCTCACTCGTATCGATGCTTAAGTCTGTCCGAATCATGTTAGCAATTGCCACATTTTATGAAATTTGGCAAATGGATGTCAAAACTACATTCCTTAATGGATTTATTAAAGAAGAGTTGTATATGATACAACCATAAGGTTTTGTCAATCCTAAAGGTTCTAACAAAATATGCAAGCTCCAGCGATCCATCTATGGACTGGTGCAAGCATCTCAGAGTTGGAATATACGCTTTGATAAGTTGATCAAAGCATATAGTTTTATACAGACTTGCGGTGAAGCCTGTATTTACAAGAAAGTGAGTGGGAGCACTACAACGTTTCTGATAAGTATATGTGAATGACATATTGTTGATCGGAAATAATGTAGAATTATTCTGCAAAGCATAAAGGAGTGTTTGAAAGGAGTTCTTTAAAAGAAAGACCTCGGTAAAGCTGCTTACACATTGAGCATCAAGATCTATATAGATAGATCAAGACGCTTGATAAGATTTTTCAATGAATACATACCTTGATAAATTTTTGAAATAGTTCAAAATGGAACAGTCAAAGAAGGAGTTCTTGCCTGTGTTGCAAGGTGTGAGGTTGAGTGAGACTCAAGACCCGACCATGACAGAAAATAGAAAGAGAATGAAAAGTCATTCCCTATGCCTCAGTCATAGGTTCTATAAAGTATGCTATGCTGTGAACCAGACATATTGTATACCTTGCTCTGAGTTTGACAAAGGAATACAATTTTGATCTAATAGTAGATCACTGGACAGCGGTCAAGAATATCCTTAGTGAGGACTAAGGAGATGTTTCTCGATTATGGAGGTGATAAAAGAGTTTGTTGTAAAAGTTACATCGGTGCAAACTTTTACACTGATCCAGATGACTCTAAGTCTCAAACTGGATACATATTAAAAGTGGGAGCAATTAAGCTAGAGTAGCTCCATGCAGAGCATTGAAGACATAGAATGTTTGCAAAATACATACGGCTCTGAATGTGACAAACCCGTTGACTAAGCTTCTCTCACAAGCAAAACATGATCACACCTTAGTACACTTTGGGTGTTAAACACATAGCGATGTGAACTAGATTATTGACTAGTAACCCCTTTGAGTATTGGTCACATAACGATGTGAACTATGTTAATCATATACAGATATGAATATTGGTGTTAAATCACATGGCGATGTGAACTAGATTATTGACTCTAGTGCAAGTGGGAGACTGAAGGAAATATGCCCTAGAGGCAATAATAAAGTTATTATTTATTTCCTTATATCATGATAAATGTTTATTATTCATGCTAGAATTGTATTAACCGGAAACATAATACATGTGTGAATACATAGAAAAACATAGTGTCACTAGTATGCCTCTACTTGACTAGCTCATTTATCAAAGATGGTTATGTTTCCTAGCCATGGACAAAAGAGTTGTCATTTGATTAACGAGATCACATAATTAGGAGAATGATGTGATTGACATGACCCATTCCGTTAGCCTAGCACTTGATCGTTTAGTATGTTGCTATTGCTTTCTTCATGACTTATACATGTTCCAGTAACTATGAGAATTATGCAACTCCCGTTTATCGGAGGAACACTTTGGGTACTACCAAACGTCACAACATAACTGGGTGATTATAAAGGAGTACTACAGGTGTCTCTGAAGGTACATGTTGAGTTGGCGTATTTCAAGATTAGGTTTTGTCACTCCGATTGTCGAAGAGGTATCTCTGGGCCCTCTCGGCAATGCACATCATTATAAGCCTTGCAAGCAATGTAACCAAATGAGTTGGTTACGGGATGATGCACTACGGAAAGAGTAAAGAGACTTGCCGGTAACGAGATTGAACTAGGTATTGGATACCGACGATCAAATCTCGGGCAAGTAACATACCGATGACAAAGGGAACAACGTATGTTGTTATGCGGTTTGACCGATAAAGATCTTCGTAGAATATGTAGGAACCAATATGGGCATCCAGGTCCCGCTATTGGTTATTGACCGTGAATAGTTCTAGGTCATGTCTACATAGTTCTCGAACCTGTAGGGTCCGCAGGCTTAACATTACGATGACAGTTTTATTATGAGTTTATGAGTTTTGATGTACCGAAGGAGTTCGGAGTCCCGGATGAGATCGGGGACATGACGAGGAGTCTCGAAATGGTCGAGACGTAAAGATCGATATATTGGACGACTATATTCGGAGTTCGGAAAGGTTCCGAGTGGTTCGGGTATTTTTCGGAGTACCGGGGAGTTACGGGAATACGGGGGAGAAGTATTGGGCCTTATTGGGCCATACGGGAAAGAGAGAGGGGCTGCCTAGGGCAGGCCGTGCACCCCCCATGGCCTAGTCCGAATTGGGCTAGGGGGAGGGGCCGCATCCCCTCCTTCCTTCCCTTCTCTCTTCCCCTTCCTTGTCTCCTACTCCTAATACTTGGAAGGATTCCTAGTTAGACTAGGAAAGGGGGAATCCTACTCCCGGCGGGAGTAGGACTCCCCTAGGGCGCGCCATAGAGAGGTCCGGCCCTCCCCTCCTCCACTCCTTTATATACGGTGGTAGGGGGCACCCCATGGACACACAAGTTGATCTATGGATCGTTCCTTAGCCGTGTGCGGTGCCCCCCTCCACCATATTCCACCTCGGTCATATCGTCACAAATCTTAGGCGAAGCCCTGCGCCGGTAGAACATCAACATCGTCACCACGCCGTCGTGCTGACGGAACTCATCTCCGGAGCTCGGCTTGATCGGAGGCCGGATATCGTCATCGAGCTGAATGTGTGCTGAACTCGGAGGCCCCATACGTTCGGAGCTTGGATCGGTCGGATCTTGAAGACGTACGACTACATCAACCGCGTTGTCATAACGCTTCCGCTAACGATCTACGAGGGTACGTGGACATACACTCTCCCCTCTCGTTGCTATGCCATCACCATGATCTTGCGTGTGTGTAGGAATTTTTTTGAAATTACTACGTTCCCCAACACCCGTGAGCCTTGGCCGCGATCGCCGATGACTGCGCCATCACCGACGCGCGACACGTCGCCCGCTGCGTGCCACTTCCTCCCCTCCTCCCTCGAGCCCCTCTGATATGTCTCCATCGTATCTTAATTTTTGATTGCTCCATGCTACTTTATCTACTGTTTTGGACTATACTGGGCTTTATTTTCCACTTTTATATTACTTTTGGGACTAACCTACTAACCGAAGGCCCAGCCCAGAATTGTTGTTTTTTTGTCTTTTTCAGTATTTCGAAGAAACATAATATCAAATGGAGTCCAAACGGAATGAAACCTTCAGGATCGTGATTTTCCAACCGAACGTGATCCAGGAGACTTGGACCCTACTCCAAGTAGTGCCCGAGGAGGTCACGAGGGTGGAGGGAACCCTCCCTGGGCGCGCCCCCTACCTCATGGGCCCCTCAGAGCTCCATCGACGTACTCCTTCCTCCTATATATACCTACGTATCCCCGAACGATCAGAACAGGAGCCAAAAACCTAATTCCACCGCCGCAACCTTCTGTATCCACGAGATCCCATCTTGGGGCCTGTTCCGGAGCTCCGCCGAAGGGGGCATCCACCATGGAGGGCTTCTACATCATCACCATAGCCCCTCCGATGAAGTGTGAGTAGTTTACTTCAGACCTTCGGGTCCATAGCTAGTAGCTAGATGGCTTCTTCTCTCTTTTTGGATCTCAATACAATGTTCTCCCCCTCTCTCGTGGAGATCTATTCGATGTAATCTTCTTTTTACGGTGTGTTTGTTGAGACCGATGAATTGTGGGTTTATGATCCAGTATTATCTATGGAAAATATTTGATTCTTCTATGAATTATTTTATGTATGATTGAGTTATCTTTGCAAGTCTCTTCGAATTATCCTTTTTGCTTTGGCCAACTAGATTGGTAGTTCTTGCAATGGGAGAAGTGCTTAGCTTTGGGTTCAATCTTGCGGTGTCCTTACCCAGTGACAGAAGGGGCAGCAAGGCATGTATTGTATTGTTGCCATCGAGGATAACAAGACGGGGTTTTATCATATTGCATGAATTTATCCCTCTACATCATGTCATCTTGCTTACGCTGTTACTCTATTTTTACTTAATACTCTAGATGCATGCTGGATAGCGGTCGATGAGTGGAGTAATAGTAGTATATGCATAATCGTTTCGATCTACTTGTTTTGGACGTGATGCCTATATACATGATCATTGCCTAGATATACTCATAACTATGCTCAATTCTGTCAATTGCTCAACAGTAATTTGTTCACCCACCGTAGAATATCTATGCTCTTGAGAGAAGCCACTAGTGAAACCTATGGCCCCCGGGTCTATTCTCATCATATCAATCTCTATCACTTTATTTACTTGCTTTGTTTTTACTTTGCCTTTACTTTTTACTTTGCATCTATCTATCAAAACTACCAAAAATATTATCTCTATCAGATCTCACTCTCGTAAGTGACCGTGAAGGGATTGACAACCCCTAAGCATTGGTTGCGAGTTGCTATCGTTTTTTGTAGGTACGAGGGACTTGTGCGTGGTCTCCTACTGGATTGATACCTTGGTTCTCAAAAATTGAGGGAAATACTTACGCTACTTTGCTGCATCATCCTCCCCTCTTCGGGGAAATTCAACGCAATGCTCAAGAGGTAGCACCCTCCGTGGCTATTTAAGCAGTTCCCGAGCCTCCCTCGCAGCCCCCATCCAACCGTAGCTCTCTCCCCCTCGCTCGGAGGCTCCCCATCTCCTCCCCATCGCCATGGCCGCCGCCTCGGACGCCTCTGGTTCCGGCAACCAGGGCCCCTCCCTCGCTATTCCTCCTCCACCAGCAACCTCCCCGGAGCCCATAGAGCCGCCCCGTAGCCTCAGCCCCCTCATCCCCTCGCCGGAGCGCTCGGATTCCCGATGAGCTCTCCACTCTGCTCCATGCCGAACCCCTCCCTCCGGCCATCTCCTGCCCTATCTGAGCTCAGGGATGGATGCGCCACACCCCAGAGGACCTCCCCAGCTCGCCGCCCGCCAGTTTCCCCCATCGTAGCTCCATCCTCGCCGGCGGCCGAAGCCCTCTCTGCCTCGGGCCGTGTAGCTCCCTCCCTGGTGTTCCTTGACGAAAGTTAGCACCACCCGGGGATGCTAGTTTTGCTATGTCCTCTACTTGTTGCAATGATCATGATTGGGGTGATTCTTCTTATGATCTTGAAATATTATCTAATCCCCATGATGAATATGAGATTGATAATATTGTTTGCAATAATATTAAAAGTGGGTTTGGAAGGGTGTCAACTTTAGATCCCACATATTTGGAGAATATTCAATCTTATGAAATTTTTGATAAAAGTGGGTTTGGAGAGGTCATGACTTTAGTTAATGTTAATCCCACTATTTCGGAAGAGTGTCAACTTTGCATGCATGTGGATCGTGTTGAAAATATTTTATGTGATAGCTATTTTGTTGAATTTTCTTATGATCCCACATGTAATTATTATGAGAGAGGAAAATATGGTCGTAGAAATTTTCATTATAATAAATTACCTCTCATGATGTTGAGATTGCTATTGTTTCTTTCCGCCTCCTTGCATATGCTAGTTTTTGCCTGCCTTGATAATTCGTTTTCCTATAAGATGCCTATGCATAGGAAGTATGTTAGACTTAGATGTGTTTATCACGTGCTTTATGATGTTCTCTTTGTGCTTCAATTCTTGTCTTTCTTGTGAGCATCATTGAAATATCAATGCCTAGCTAGGGGCGTTAAACGATAGCGCTTGTTGGGAGGCAACCCCATTTTATTTTGTGTTTTTTGTTTTTGCTTCTGTTTAGGAATAAATAATCCATCTACCTTCTGTTTGGATGTGGTTTTATGTTTTAATTAGTGTTTGTGCCAAGTAGAACCTATAGGATAACCTACGATGATAGTTGATTTGATTCTGCTGAAAAACAGAAACTTTGCACGCACGAGTTTAGTTATGATAAATCACAGGAACGTGATTTTGCATTGATTATTTTTGCTTCTGATCAATAAACAAATTGTACAGGACTTCCTATTTTGGTAGAATTTTTAGAGTCCCAGAACTTTGCGTTAGTTACAGGTTGCTACAGACTGTTCTATTTTTGACAGATTCTGTTTTTCGTGTGTTGTTTGCTTATTTTGATGAATCTATGGCTAGTAAATTAGTTTATAAACCATAGAGAAGTTGGAATAAAGTAGGTTTAACACCAATATAAATAAATAATGAGTTCATTACAGTACCTTGAAGTAGTCTTTTGTTTTTCTTTCTCTAACGGAGCTCACGAGATTGCTGTTGAGTTTTGTGTTGTGAAGTTTTAATGTTTTGGGTGAATTCTTTTGATGGATTATGGAACAAGGAGTGGCAAGAGCCTAAGCTTGGGTATGCCCATGGCACCCCCAAGATAATCCAAGGACACCAAAAAGTCAAAGCTTGGGTATGCCCCGGAAGGCATCCCCTCTTTCGTCCACTTCCATCGGTAATTTACTTGGAGCTATATTTTTATTCACCAACATGATATGTGTTTTTCTTGGAGCGTCTTGTATTATTTGTGTCTTTGCTTGTTAGTCTACCACAATCATCCTTGCTGTACACATCTTTTGAGAGAGCCATACATGATTTGGAATTTGTTAGAATACTCTATGTGCTTCACTTATATCTTTTGAGCTTGATAGTTTTGCTCATAGTACTTCACTTATATCTTTTGAGCGTGATAATTTTTGCTCTAGTGCTTCACTTAGATGTTTTAGAGCATGGTGGTGGATTTGTTGTAAAGAAACTATTGATCTCTCATGCTTCACTTTAGATTATTTTGAGAGTCTTTAATAGCATGGTAATTTGCTTAATGTTAATATACTTGGTGCTCAAGATATGTGAAACTTTCTTTTGAGTGAATTGAATACTAAGATAAGTTTGATGCTTGATAATTGTTTTGAGATATGGAGGTAATAATATCAAAGTCGTGCTAGTTGGGTGATTATGAATTTGATAAATACTTGTGTTGAAGTTTGCAAGTCCCGTAGCTTGGACGTATGGTTAAAGTTGTGTAACAAATTTGAAACATGAAGTGTACCTGGCTTGTGCATCCTTATGAGTGGCGGTCGGGGACGAGCGATGGTCTTTTCCTACCAATCTATCCCCCTAGGAGCATGCACGTAGTACTTGAGTTTTTGATGACTTCTAAATTTTTGCAATAAGTATATGAGTTCTTTTGACTAATGTTGAGTCCATGGATTATACGCACTCTCACCTTTCCACCTTTGCTAACCTCCTCGGTACCGTGCATTGCCCTTTCTCACCTTGAGAGTTGGCGCAAACTTCGCCGGTGCATCCAAACCCCGTGATACGATATACTCTATCACACATAAACCTCCTTATATCTTCCTCAAAACAGCCACCATACCTACCTACCATGGCATTTCCATAGCCATTCCGAGATATATTGCCATGCAACTTCCACCATCATCATCATGACATACATTACTTTTTTCATATTGCCATTGCATGATCTTGTAGTTGACATCGTATTTGTGGCAAAGCCACCATGCATTATTTTCCATACATGTCACTCTTGATTCATTGCACCATCCCGGTACACCGCCGGAGGCATTCATATAGAGTCATATCTTGTTCTAAGTTTCGAGTTGTAATCTTTATGTTGTAATCAATAGAAGTGTGATGATCATCATTATTAGAGCATTGCCCAAAAAAAGAAGAGAAAGGCCAAAAAAAGAAAAAAGAGAAGGCCCCAAAAAAGAAAATAAAAAAGGGCAATGCTACTATCTCTTTTTCCAAACTTGTGCTTCAAAGTAGCACCTTGTTCTTCATGTAGTGTGTCTCATATATTGTGCTTCAAAGTAGCACCTTGTTCCTCATGTAGAGAGTCTCATAAGTTGTCTTTTTATACTAGTGGGAATTTTTCATTATAGAACTTGGCTTGTATATTCCTACGACGGGCTTCCTCAAATGCCCTAGGTCTTCATGAGCAAGCGAGTTGGATGCACACCCACTAGTTTTCTTTTGTTGAGCATTCATAGCTCTAGTGCATCTGTTGCATGGCAATCCCTACTCCTCATGTTGACATCAATTGATGGGCATCTCCATAGCCCGTTGATTAGCCTCGTCAATGTGAGACTTTCTCCTTTTTTGTCTTCTCCACACAATCCCCATCATCATATTCTATTCCACCCGTAGTGCTATATCCATGGCTCACGCTCATGTATTGCGTGAAGGTTGAAAAAGTTTGAGATTATTTAAGTATGAAACAATTGCTTGGCTTGTCATCGGGGGTATAGAAGTTGGGAACATCTTTGTGTGACGAAAATGAAGCATAGCCTAACTATATGATTTTATAGGGATGAACTTTCTTTTGCCATGTTATTTTGAGAAGGCATGATTGCTTTGATTAGTATGCTTGAAGTATTATTATTTTTGTGTCAATATGAACTTTTGTCTTGAATCTTTCGGATCTGAATATTCATATCACAATTAAGAAGATTTACATTGAAATTATGCCAAAGTATCACTCCGTATCAAAAATTCTTTTTTATCATTTACCTACTCGAGGACGAGCAGGAATTAAGCTTGGGGATGCCTGATACGTCTCCAACATATCTATAATTTTTGATTGCTCCATGCTACTTTATCTACTGTTTTGGACTATATTGGGCTTTATTTTTCCACTTTTATATTACTTTTGGGACTAACCTACTAACCGGAGGCCCAGCCCAGAATTGTTGTTTTTTTTGCCTTTTTCAGTATTTCGAAGAAACAGAATATAAAACAGAGTCCGAACGGAATGAAACCTTCGGGATCGTGATTTTCCAACCGAACGTGATCCAGGAGACTTGGACCCTACTCCAAGTAGTGCCCGAGGAGGTCACAAGGGTGGAGGGCGCCCCCTGGGTGTGCCCCCTACCTCGTGGGCCCCTCGGAGCTCCACCGACGTACTCCTTCCTCCTATATATACCTACGTATTCCCGAACGATCTGAACAGGAGCAAAAAACCTAATGCCACCGCCGCAACCTTCTGTATCCACGAGATCCCATCTTGGGGCCTGTTCCGGAGCTCCGTCGGAGGGGCTATCCACCACGGAGGGCTTCTACATCATCACCATAGCCCCTCCGATGAAGTGTGAGTAGTTTACTTCAGACCTTCGGGTCCATAGCTAGTAGCTAGATGGCTTCTTCTCTCTTTTTGGATCTCAATACAAAGTTCTCCCCCTCTCTCGTGGAGATCTATTCGATGTAATCTTCTTTTTGCGGTGTGTTTGTTGAGACCGATGAATTGTGGGTTTATGATCCAGTATTATCTATGGAAAATATTTGATTCTTCTATGAATTATTTTATGTATGATTGAGTTATCTTTGCAAGTCTCTTCGAATTATCCTTTTTGGTTTGGCCAACTAGATTGGTAGTTCTTGCAATGGGAGAAGTGCTTAGCTTTGGGTTCAATCTTGCGGTGTCCTTACCCAGTGACAGAAGGGGCGGCAAGGCATGTATTGTATTGTTGCCATCGAGGATAACAAGACGGGGTTTTTATCATATTGCATGAATTTATCCCTCTACATCATGTCATCTTGCTTACGCCGTTACTCTGTTTTTACTTAATACTCTAGATGCATGCTGGATAGCGGTCGATGAGTGGAGTAATAGTAGTAGATGCAGAATCGTTTCGATCTACTTGTTTTGGACGTGATGCCTATATACATGATCATTGCCTAGATATACTCATAACTATGCTCAGTTCTGTCAATTGCTCAACAGTAATTGGTTCACCCACCGTAGAATATCTATGCTCTTGAGAGAAGCCACTAGTGTAACCTATGGCCCCCGGGTCTATTCTCATCATATCAATCTCTATCACTTTATTTACTTGTTTTGTTTTTACTTTGCCTTTACTTTTTACTTTGCATCTATCTATCAAAAATACCAAAAATATTATCTCTATCAGATCTCACTCTTGTAAGTGACCGTGAAGGGATTGACAACCCCTAAGCGTTGGTTGCGAGTTGCTATTGTTTTGTGTAGGTATGAGGGACTTGTGCGTGGTCTCCTACTGGAATGATACCTTGGTTCTCAAAAACTGAGGGAAATACTTAAGCTACTTTGCTGCATCATCCTCTCCTCTTCGGGGAAATCCAACGCAGTGCTCAAGAGGTAGCACCCTCCGCGGCTATTTAAGCAGTTCCCGAGCCTCCCTCGCAGCCCCGTCCAACCGCACCTCTCTCCCCCTTGCTCGGAGCCTCCCCATCTCCTCCCCATCGCCATGGTCGCCGGCTCGGACGCCTCTGGTTCCGACGACCAGGGCCCCTCCCTCGCTGTTCCTCCTCCACCAGCAACCTCCCCGAAGCCCATAGAGCCGCCCCGTAGCCTCAGCCCCCTCATCCCCTCGCCGGAGCGCTCGGATTCCTGACGAGCTCTCCTCTCTGCTCCGCGCCGAACCCCTCCCTCCGGCCATCTCCTGCCCTATCCGAGCTCAGGGATGGATGCGCCACACCCCAGAGGATCTCCCCAGCTTGCCGCCTGCCAGTTTCCCCCATCGTAGCTCCATCCTCGCCGGCGGCCAAAGCCCTCTCCGCCGCGGGCTGTTGGGGAACGTTGCAGAAAATTAAAATTTTTCCTACGGTTTCACCAAGATCCATCTATGAGTTCATCTAAGCAACGAGTCAAGGGAGTGAGTTTGCGTCTACATACCACTTGTAGATCGAGTGCGGAAGCGTTCAAGGGGATGGTGATGATGGAGTCGTACTCGCCGTGATTCGGATCACCGATGACCAAGTGCTGAACGGACAGCACCTTCGCGTTCAACACACGTACGGGACGGACGACGTCTCCTCCGTCTTGATCCAGCAAGGAGGAAGGAGAGGTTGAGCAAGGCAGCTCCAACGGCAGCACGACGGCGTGGTGTAGTTGGTGCAGCAGTACTCCGACAGGGCTTCGCCAAGCACGTACGGAGGAGGAGAGGTGTTGGGGAGGGGAGGGGCTGCGCCTTGAGTTGTGTACAGCAGCCCTCCCCTCACCCCTCTATTTATAGGGGAAGGGGCAAGGGGGGCCGACCCCTCTAGATGGGATCTAGGGGGGGGGGCGGCCAGGGAGGGGAGGCTTGCCCCCCAAGCAAGGGGGGCGCCCCCTTAGGGTTTCCCCCCAACCCTAGGCGCATGGGCCCAAGGTGGGGGGCGCGCCCAGCCCTCCAGGGGCTGGCTCCCTGCCCCTTGCGGCCCATGTGGCCCTCCGGGAGGGGTGGCCCCTCCCGGTGGACCCTCGGAACCCCTCCGGTGGCCCCGGTACAATACTGATAGGACCCCGAATTCTTCCGGTGTCCGTATGACAACTTCCCATATATAAAACTTCACCTTCGGACCATTTCGGAACTCCTCGTGACGTCCGCGATCTCATCCGGGACTCCGAACAACTTTCGGTAATCACATACAAGTCTTCCTAATAACCCTAGCGTCACTGGACCTTAAGCGTGTAGACCCTACGGGTTCGGGAGACATGTAGACATGACCGAGACTCTCCGGTCAATAACCAACAGCGGGATCTGGATACCCATGTTGGCTCCCACATGCTCCTCGATGATGCCATCGGATGAACCACGATGTCGAGGATTCGATCAAACCCCGTATACAATTCCCTTTGTCAATCGGTACGTTACTTGCCCGAGACCCGATCGTCGGTATCCCAATACCTTGTTCAGTCTCGTTACCGGCAAGTCACTTTACTCGTACCGTAATGCATGATCCTGTGACTAACCACTTAGTCACTTTGAGCTCATTATGATGATGCATTATCGAGTGGGCCCAGAGATACCTCTCCGTCATACGGAGTGACAAATCCCAGTCTCGACCCGTGTCAACCCAACAGACACTTTCGGAGATACCTGTAGTGCACCTTTATAATCACCCAGTTACGTTGTGACGTTTGGTACACCCAAAGCACTCTTACGGTATCGGGAGTTATACGATCTCATGGTCTAAGGAAGAGATACTTGACATTGAAAAAGCTCTAGCAAACGAACTACACGATCTCATGCTATGCTTAGGATTGGGTCTTGTCCATCACATCATTCTCCTAATGATGTGATCCCGTTATCAACGACATCCAATGTCCATAGCCAGGAAACCATGACTATCTGTTGATCACAACGAGCTAGTCAACTAGAGGCTCACTAGGGACATATTGTGGTCTATGTATTCACACGTGTATTACGATTTCTGGATAATACAGTTATAGCATGAATAAAAGACTATTATCGTGAACAAAGAAATATAATAATAACACTTTTATTATTGCCTCTAGGGCATATTTCCAACAGTCTCCCACTTGCACTAGAGTCAATAATCTAGTTACATTGTGATGAGTCGAACACCCATAGAGTTCTGGTGCTGATCATGTTTTGCTCGCGAGAGAGGTTTAGTCAACGGATCTGCGACATTCAGATCCGTATGTACTTTGCAAATTTCTATGTCTCCATCTTGAACATTTTCACGGATGGAGTTGAAACGACGCTTGATGTGCCTGGTCTTCTTGTGAAATCTGGGCTCCTTCGCAAGGGCAATAGCTCCAGTATTGTCACAAAAAAGTTTGATCGGCCCCGACGCATTGGGTATGACTCCTAGGTCGGTGATGAACTCCTTCACCCAAATAGCTTCATGCGCTGCCTCCGAGGCTGCCATGTACTCCGCTGCACATGTAGATCCCACCACGACGCTCTGCTTGCAGCTGCACCAGCTTACTGCTCCACCATTCAACATATACACGTATCCGGTTTGTGACTTAGAGTCATCCAGATCTGTGTCGAAGCTAGCGTCGACGTAACCCTTTACGACGAGCTCTTCGTCACCTCCATAAACGAGAAACATGTCCTTTGTCCTTTTCAGGTACTTCAGGATATTCTTGACCGCTGTCCAGTGTTCCTTGCCGGGATTACTTTGGTACCTACCTACCAAACTTACGGCAAGGTTTACATCAGGTCTAGTACACATCATGGCATACATAATAGATCCTATGGCTGAAGCATAGGGGATGACACTCATCTCTTCTTTATCTTTTGCCGTGGTCGGGCATTGAGCCGAGCTCAATCTCACACCTTGCAATACAGGCAAGAACCCCTTCTTGGACTGATCCATTTTGAACTTCTTCAAAATCTTATCAAGGTATGTGCTTTGTGAAAGACCTATGAGGCGTCTTGATCTATCCCTATAGATCTTGATGCCTAATATATAAGCAGCTTCTCCAAGGTCCTTCATTGAAAAACACTTATGCAAGTAGGCCTTAATGCTGTCCAAAAGTTCTATATCATTTCCCATCAAGAGTATGTCATCTACATATAATATGAGAAATGCTACAGAGCTCCCACTCACTTTCTTGTAAATGCAGGCTTCTCCATAAGTCTGCATAAACCCAAACGCTTTGATCATCTCATCAAAGCGAATATTCCAACTCCGAGATGCTTGCACCAGCCCATAAATGGATCGCTGGAGCTTGCATACTTTGTTAGCGTTCTTAGGATCGACAAAACCTTCCGGCTGCATCATATACAGTTCTTCCTTAAGATGCCCGTTAAGGAATGCTGTTTTGACGTCCATTTGCCATATCTCATAATCGTAGTATGCGGCAATTGCTAACATGATTCGGACGGACTTCAGCTTCGCTACGGGAGAGAATGTCTCATCGTAGTCAATCCCTTGAACTCGTCGATAACCCTTAGCGACAAGTCGAGCTTTATAGATGGTAACATTGCCATCCGCGTCCATCTTCTTCTTAAAGATCCATTTGTTTTCTATCGCTCGCCGATCATCGGGCAAGTCTGTCAAAGTCCATACTTTGTTTTCATACATGGATTCTATCTCGGATTTCATGGCTTCAAGCCATTTGTTGGAATCTGGGCCCGCCATCGCTTCTTCATAGTTCGAAGGTTCACCGTTGTCTAACAACATGATTTCCAGGACGGGGTTGCCGTACCACTCTGGTGCGGAACGTGTCCTTGTGGACCTACGAAGTTCAGTAGCAACTTGATCGGAAGTACCTTGATCATCATCATTATTTTCCTCTTCAGTAGGTGTAGGCATCACAGGAACATTTTCTTGAGCTACACTACTATCCCGTTCAAGAGGTAGTACTTCATCGAGTTCTACTTTCCTCCCACTTACTTCTTTCGAGAGAAACTCTTTTTCCAGAAAGCATCCGTTCTTGGCAACAAAGATCTTGCCCTCGGATCTTAAGTAGAAGGTATACCCAACGGTTTCCTTAGGGTATCCTATGAAGACGCATTTTTCCGACTTGGGTTCGAGCTTTTCAGGTTGAAGTTCCTTGACATAAGCATCGCATCCCCAAACTTTTAGAAACGACAGCTTAGGTTTCTTCCCAAACCATAATTCATACGGTGTCGTCTCAACGGATTTAGACGGTGCCCTATTTAAAGTGAATGTAGCTGTCTCTAGAGCGTATCCCCAAAATGATAGTGGTAAGTCGGTAAGAGACATCATAGACCGCACCATATCCAATAGAGTGCGATTACGATGTTCGGACACACCATTACGCTGAGGTGTTCCAGGCGGTGTTAGTTGTGAAACGATTCCACATTTCCTTAAGTGTGTACCAAATTTGTGACTTAAGTATTCTCCTCCACGATCTGATCATAGGAATTTTATCTTTCGGTCACGTTGATTCTCTACCTCATTCTGAAATTCCTTGAACTTTTCAAAGGTCTCAGACTTGTGTTTCATTAAGTAGACATACCCATATCTACTCAAGTCATCTGTGAGAGTGAGAACATAACGATATCCTCCGCGAGCCTCAACGCTCATTGGACCGCACACATCGGTATGTATGATTTCCAACAAGTTGGTTGCTCGCTCCATTGTTCCGGAGAACGGAGTCTTGGTCATCTTGCCCATGAGGCATGGTTCGCATGTGTCAAACGATTCATAATCGAGAGACTCCAAAAGTCCATCAGCATGGAGCTTCTTCATGCGCTTGACACCAATGTGACCAAGGCGGCAGTGCCACAAGTATGTGGGACTATCGTTATCAACTTTACATCTTTTGGTATTCACGCTATGAATATGTGTAACACTATGCTCGAGATTCATTAAGAATAAACCATTGACCATCGGAGCATGACCATAAAATATATCTCTCATATAAATAGAACAACCATTATTCTCGGATTTAAATGAGTAGCCATCTCGTATCAAATGAGATCCAGATACAATGTTCATGCTCAAACTTGGCATGAAATAACAATTATTAAGGTTCAAAACTAATCCCGTAGGTAATGTAGAGGTAGCGTGCCGACGGCGATCACATCGACTCTGGAACCATTCCCGACGCGCATCATCACCTTGTACTTTGCCAGTCTCCGCTTATTCCGCAGCTCCTGATGTGAGTTACAAATATGAGCAACGACACGGGTATCGAATACCCAGGAGTTACTACGAGTACTGGTAAGGTACACATCAATTACATGTATATCAAATATACCTTTGGTGTTGCTGGCCTTCTTATCCGCTAAGTATTTGGGGCAGTTCCGCTTCCAGTGACCCTTCCCCTTGCAATAAAAGCACTCAGTCTCAGGCTTGGGTCCATTCTTTGACTTCTTCCCGGTAACAGGCTTACCGGGCGCGGCAACCTCCTTGCCGTCCTTCTTGAAGTTCTTCTTGCCCTTGCCCTTCTTGAACTTAGTGGTCTTATTGACCATCAACACTTGATGTTCTTTCTTGATTTCAGCCTCTGCTGACTTCAGCATAGAAAATACTTCAGGAATGGTCTTTTCCATCCCCTGAATATTGTAGTTCATCACAAAGCTCTTGTAGCTTGATGGGAGCGACTGAAGGATTCTGTCAATGACCGCCTCATCAGGGAGGTTAATATTCAGCTGGGTCATACGGTTGTGCAACCCAGACATCTTGAGTATGTGCTCACTGACAGAACTATTTTCCTCCATCTTAAAACTATAGAACTTGTCGGAGACGTCATATCTCTCGACCCGGGCGTGAGCTTGAAAAACTAGTTTCAGCTCCTCGAACATCTCATATGCTCCGTGATGCTCAAAACGCTTTTGGAGCCCCGGTTCTAAGCTGTAAAGCATGCCGCACTGAACGAGGGAGTAATCATCAGAACGTGTTTGCCAAACATTCATAACGTCTTGGTTCTGTGGGATGGGTGCTTCACCTAGCGGTTCATCTAGGACATATGCTTTCTTGGCTGCAATGAGGATGATCCTCAGGTTCCGGACCCAGTCCGTATAGTTGCTGCCATCATCTTTCAGCTTGGTTTTCTCTAGGAACGCGTTGAAGTTCATGTTGACATGAGCGTTGGCCATTTGATCTACAAGACATATTTGCAAAGGTTTTTAGACTAAGTTCATGATAATTAAGCTCATCTAATCAAATTATTATAATGAACTCCCACTCAGATTTGACATCCCTCTAGTCATCTAAGTGATACACGATCCGAGTCGACTAGGCCATGTCCGATCATCACGTGAGACGGACTAGTCATCGTCGGTGAACATTCTCATGTTGATCGTATCTTCCATATGACTCGTGTTCGACCTTTCGGTCTTCGTGTTCCGAGGCCATGTCTGTACATGCTAGGCTCGTCAAGTTAACCCTAAGTGTATTGCATGTGTAAATCTGTCTTACACCCGTTGTATGTGAACGTAAGGATCTATCACACCCGATCATCACGTGGTGCTTCGAAGCGACGAACTTTAGCAACGGTGCACAGTTAGGGGAGAACACTTCTTGAAATTGGTGTAAGGGATCATCTTATTTACTACCGTCGTTCTAAGTAAACAAGATGCATAAACATAATAAACATCACATGCAATTATATAATAGTGACATGATATGGCCAATATCATATAGCTCCATTGATCTCCATCTTCGGGGCTCCATGATCATCTTGTCACCGGCATGACACCATGATCTCCATCATCATGATCTCCATCATCGTGTCTTCATGAAGTTGTCACGCCAACGACTACTTCTACTTCTATGGCTAACGCGTTTAGCAATAAAGTAAAGTAAGTTACATGGCGTTCTTCAATGACACGTAGGTCATACAAAAATAAAGACAACTCCTATGGCTCCTGCCGGTTGTCATACTCATCGATATGCAAGTCGTGATTCCTATTACAAGAACATGATCTCATACATCACAATATGTCATTCATCATTCATCACAACTTCTGGCCATATCACATCACATGAACAATCGCTGCAAAAACAAGTTAGACGTCCTCTAATTGTTGTTGCATCTTTTACGTGGCTGCAATTGGGTTCTAGCAAGAACGTTTTCTTACCTACGAATAACCACAACGTGATTTTGTCAACTTCTAATTACCCTTCATAAGGACCCTTTTCATCGAATCCGCTCCAACTAAAGTGGGAGAGACAGACACCCGCCAGCCACCTTATGCAACTAGTGCATGTCAGTCGGTGGAACCGTTTCACGTAAGTGTACGTGTAAGGTTGGTCCGGGCCGCTTCATCCCACAATACCGCTGAAGCAAGATAAGACTAGTAGCGGCAAGCAAGTTGACAAGATCTACGCCCACAACAAAATTGTGTTCTACTCGTGCAAAGAGAACTACGCATAGACCTAGCTCATGATGCCACTGTCGGGGAACGTTGCAGAAAATTAAAATTTTTCCTACGGTTTCACCAAGATCCATCTATGAGTTCATCTAAGCAACGAGTCAAGGGAGTGAGTTTGCATCTACATACCACTTGTAGATCGAGTGCGGAAGCGTTCAAGGGGATGGTGATGATGGAGTCGTACTCGCCGTGATTCGGATCACCGATGACCAAGTGCTGAACGGACAGCACCTCCGCGTTCAACACACGTACGGGACGGACGACGTCTCCTCCGTCTTGATCCAGCAAGGAGGAAGGAGAGGTTGAGGAAGGCAGCTCCAATGGCAGCACGACGGCGTGGTGTAGTTGGTGCAGCAGTACTCCGATAGGGCTTCGCCAAGCACGTACGGAGGAGGAGAGGTGTTGGGGAGGGGAGGGGCTGCGCCTTGAGTTGTGTACAGCAGCCCTCCCCTCACCCCTCTATTTATAGGGGAAGGGGCAAGGGGGCCGACCCTTCTAGATGGGATCTAGGGGGGGCGGCGGCCAGGGAGGGGAGGCTTGCCCCCCAAGCAAGGGGGCGCCCCCCTTAGGGTTTCCCCCCAACCCTAGGCGCATGGGCCAAAGGTGGGGGGGGGGCGCGCCCAGCCCTCCAGGGGCTGGCTCCCTGCCCCTTGCGGCCCATGTGGCCCTCCGGGAGGGGTGGCCCATCCCGGTGGACCCCCGGAACCCCTCCGATGGCCCCGGTACAATACCGATAGGACCCCAAATTCTTCCGGTGTCCGTATGACAACTTCCCATATATAAAACTTCACCTCCGGACCATTTCGGAACTCCTCGTGACGTTCGGGATCTCATCCAGGACTCCGAACAACTTTCGTAATCACATACAAGTCTTCCTAATAACCCTAGCGTCAGCGAACCTTAAGTGTGTAGACCCTACGGGTTCGGGAGACATGCAGACATGACCGAGACTCTCCGGTCAATAACCAACAGCGGGATCTGGATACCCATGTTGGCTCCCACATGCTCCTCGATGATGTCATTGGATGAACCACGATGTCGAGGATTCGATCAAACCCCGTATACAATTCCCTTTGTCAATCGGTACGTTACTTGCCCGAGACCCGATCGTCGGTATCCCAATACCTTGTTCAGTCTCGTTACCGGCAAGTCACTTTACTCGTACCGTAATGCATGATCCCGTGACTAACCACTTAGTCACTTTGAGCTCATTATGATGATGCATTACCGAGTGGGCCCAGAGATACCTCTCCGTCATACGGAGTGACAAATCCCAGTCTCGATCCGTGTCAACCCAACATACACTTTCGGAGATACCTGTAGTGCACCTTTATAATCACCCAGTTACGTTGTGACGTTTGGTACACCCAAAGCACTCTTACGGTATCCGGGAGTTACACGATCTCATGGTCTAAGGAAGAGATACTTGACATTGAAAAAGCTCTAGCAAACGAACTACACGATCTCATGCTATGCTCCCTCCATACTGAGGAGCACACCGCGGCCCTTGCAGCAGAAGTACAAAGTAGCCTTTTTAGGCAGAACCTCAGTTCGGCAGTAAAGCTCCCAGACACCGTCAAGCGAGTCCAAACTACTCTGCAGCAGAACTGTCCAGCTCGTCCAGAGCTTGACTAGCAATTTGGCCTCCATCCCAGTCCCAATCAGGCGATGACATTTGTGCCGCGCGTACATAACTACGCACTCAAAATACCATGGGCATGGACGGAGGCACAGCTGGACCATGGTCCATAATGCGGGTCAACCACTCCCGGACCCGCATACCTTCACTTTTTCTTTTTCATTTCAGGTTCTTCTCTCCCCGAGGCTTTTCTGATAAGCTGATCATGGGACCCATCACGGGACGGATACACCAAGAAGGCAAGGAGCTTTGACGTACAAGGGAATCCCTAGGTGGTCTCTGCTAATGATCGTTATACCTGTTTTAAATACCCGCACGTAGCTCGCCCTTGGTCATGGCATGTCAAATAGCCTTATTTCTTATCGCATTACTTGTACAAATATGCCTTAATGTATTAATCAAATTACGATGGAAAATAACTTGCGGCTCAATATTTGCGGCGTCAGCTTATGACTTGATTTTTTTCCACTCTTTGCATTTTTTATCAATTGCACCCGTACACTCTGGTACGCATTACTTCGCCAGGGGCTTCATCACGCCCCGCGATATGGCAATAAAGTCCGAACACTTTTACAGTACAGTTCGGCACCCCGAACTTATAGCATTATATGCATCGGCTCCGAATCATGTCTTTGGTCAATAGTTGGGTTGCCCGGCTCCTTGCTTACTACCTTACGTTCTGCTATATAGGCTAGGGTAGTAAAGGGAGAACTACTGCGATTGTGTCCCGGTTCTTTCAAACGAGCACCTCAGTAGAGAAAGCCGAAAACTGACTGTCATGATGCAGCGAGAGCTGGTCAGCTGTTCGAGAGGTCTCAAATCCTTAGAGATTTTTTCCGCATTATGCGAGGAATCGGTTTTCATCCGATTAGGCGTGTATAGCGCCCCAATTTCGGACTTCTGAACACCAGGGGCTGCGCCAAAATTTTCATTGTCAAACTCCTATGGCTAAGTGAGGGTGATAAAGCCGTACAGTCTGATTGCCTTGTTCGTTGCGCTAAACACCTCCTTTAAGGACCAAAGTTTGGAGTAAAGAGTGTTTAATCCCGAACACCCCCGTACTAACTACGTGGGGACAGAAGCGACGACTGGCCAACTCTCAGATTTCATAAACGACCACACAGGAGGTAAAATTTTAAATAAACAAGCATTATATTACATAATGATCTTGTTTCATCTTACAGGACAGGATAACATAAATGTTTTCATGGGAGTATGATATCCTTGGCACATTGCTCCGCCACAAGGCAGGATCCCTCCAGGACACTATCAAAATATAGTTCAGGTCGGCGGTGCTCCTTGCCCTCAGGCGGCCCCTCGGTCATCAGCTTCCTGGCGTCCATCTTCGCCCAATGCATCTTCGCGCGGGCAAAGGCCATCCGCGCGCCTTCGATACAGACCAACCGCTTGATGGCTTCAAGCCGTGGAAAGGCACTCACAAGCCGCTTCATGTGTCCGAAGTAGCTGATGGGCATGGGCTCGGCAGGCCATAGCCGGATTATTAGGTCCTTCATGGCTAGTTCGGCCGCCTTATGAAGCTTGACCAGTTGTTTCAGCTGGTCGCTACATGGCACTGGATGTTCTGGTCCAAGGTATTGAGACCAGAACAACTTATCCGTAGAGCTCCCTTCTTCGGCTCGATAGAATTCTGTAGCGTCTGATATGCTGCATGGCAGATCCACAAATGCCCCTGGAGAGCTCCAAATCCGGGTAAGTAAAAGGAACGTCTCCTTCACATATCTGCTTTTCATAATGAAAGCCTTACCCGCCATAATCTTCTTGGCCGCCTGAATTTCCTGGAGGGTGCCCTGGGCTTCGTCTCGGGAATCTTCTGCGCTCTGGCGGGCCTTGGCAAGTTCGGACTCTTGATTCTTAAAATCCCGCTCCAAGGACTCGTACTTCTTGACGGCGTCCTGGAGCTCTTGCTGGACCTCGCTGACCCGGGCCTCCTGCTTCTCACGCGTGGCTCATTCTTTGGCTGCTTTGTCCTTGGCCTCGGCCAACGCCTTCTTGAGGGACGCTATTTCGGTCGTGGCCCCTAATATAGTTCATGACACTTTAGTCAGCATGAACCATTCATCCTTCCTAAACATATACACAAGTTACTACATACCTTGGCCGTCCTCCAGCTGCTTCTTCACGAGGCTGAGCTCTTCCTCGGCCCGCTCAAGGTTCTGCTTCAGTCCGGAGACCTCCGCAGTATGAGCGGCAGCAGCCAGCAGCGATGCCTGCTTGTTCACATATACATTTTAGATTAGACTCCTGCGAAAAATTATTTGATCCTCTGTCCGGTTTTTTTCTTTCCGAACACCACACAGAGTATTAGGGGCTACTATCTGCACTGTGACATTCTTTTTACAATTAATTACTTACCACAAAGCCTGTTAGAAGGCTAGTGCAGGCTTTGGTCAGTCCGCTTTTGGCGACTGGATCTTCTCAATCACCGTACTCATAAGAGTACGGTGTTCTTCAACAATGGAAGCGCCTCGCAGCGCTTCCAGCAATCTATCCAGTGTCCGCATGGGCGGAGGTCACCGGTGGAGTTGGCTCACCCCCCCCCCCCCTCATTCGAAAGAGGCGGCCTGCCTGAATCCGGAGCCACTTGGGTCTCCGGAGCTGTATTCGGCTGGGGGCCAAATTGGATATGACCCTCGTCATCGGTGTCCATAGGGGTCTGTCCCCCCATGTGTTCGGCAACCGGGGCTTTACCTTTCGGCACCGCCGGGATGGCCTCCTGAGCCTCTCCCTGGCCTAGGATCCTTCGAGACAACACCTCGGTGTTACCCACGGCCTTGGGGGAGGAGACCGTCGGAAGGGACCCGCTGTTCATCGCCGACGGGTCCAGTGATCCCTCCAAAGAGGAGGATAGCTCGATGCTGGACCGAGCCGGACTGCAAGTGCATGATCCGGCACATTAAAAACAATAAAGTAAAAAGGCCAGATATATTACTGTGTCCGGGCACTTACGATTTGGCCAGGGGCTTGACCCTGGGCTCCCACTCCCCGCCGCTGTTGGTGGCCGCCACGGAGTTGTCCGGTAGGGAAGGTTTCCCCTTCTTGGACGCCTCGGCCTCCCCGTGTGTGGAGGCCGTCCTCTTCTTTCTTCTCCCAATAGGGGGGAATGGATTTCCTCTTCTTCTTCCTCCTCCTCGTCGTCTCCGGCGACGGAGGAGTGATCCTCGACATCTTCGGACATTGCGTCCAAAGGAGCCTTGCAACGGAGACCATCTCTGGTCCCCTTGGCCTTCTTCTCTGGCACCTCATAAGGCACCAGAAACAACATCTTCGTCAGAAGTGGGCTTTCATGGTCTTCGGTTAGCGGAGCCGGACAGTTAATCCGCCCCGCTAACTCTATCCAGGCCTGAAAAAGTTGGTAGGGAGGCTCAGATTCCTTCCTCAAATATGCCAGTAAAGGGTATACCTTAAAAACATGAAAGAACTGCTTGAATTAGCCTGGCGTTTTAAGCTAAGCCCATGATCCTTGGTTGTGGGCGGTGGTGCCTCGCCGGCCTTGAAGAGCACCTTCCAGATGTCTTCGTGCGTCGTGCCTAAGAGCTCTAGTAGCGTCTGGTGCTTGGGCGAATCGAACTCCCACAAATAGCAAGTCCGGCGTTAGCACGGAAGGATTCGGCGAACGAGCATAACCTGGATCACGTTGACGAGCTTGATTCTCTTGTTTATCATGTTCTGGATGCACGTCTGGAGCCCTGTCAGTTCATCCGAAGAGCCCCAGGCCAGTCCTTTCTCTTGCTGTAACACCCCCAGTGTCATGCTATAGTAATCCTCTGTGATTAAACTAATCATTTTTTTCCAAACAGCGCTTAATCATCCTTGTTCAATATTCCATTTGAAATTCCAGTCAAATCAAATTCAAGTAAAGTTTGAAGTTGCTCAAAAGTTGCTGGAAAAATGTTCATCTTTTAGCAAATAATCCAAAACTTTTTACTGTTAAGGAACACAACATCATCATCAACTCTAAAAGGGCCTAATGCAATTTAACAGAGCAAAAACAGCCTTTAAAATGCCCTTTTCATTATTGAGTAAATTCAAATGAACTCCGGAAATGCCCAAACTTTTTGTGGCAGTGCTGCATATTGCAAAGTAATTATGTGACCAAGTTTCACATTTTTGCAAAATCTTATGGAAGCTCAAAATATTACTAAACCCCCCCTTTCTGTAAAAAGAAAATAGAAAAGGCCACTGTGCACTGGCCCAAGTGCACAGTGCCTAGAGCCCAGCCCACCACGGCCTCCTCCTTCTCCCCCGTTCTCTGTTCAAGCGACCGAGGCGCACCATCGTTGCCGCCGAGCCAGCTCGCCGACAGTGTTACTGGGTGGATAAGGCCTCCACCGAGGCGCCCCCCCCCAAGATATTTTCCCCCTCTCTCGCTCCGCCTCTCCCTATCCCCGCCAGATTCTCCCTCACACGCTCGCCGCTCTCCCCTCTCCTTGCCCGAGCACTTTGCCGTCGCCCTCCGTCGATCTCGCAGTCCCCGGTTCCCCCCTCGATCATGCTGGTGGTTGGATGGAGCGCCATCCTCTGCTCCATCGTCCTCGACCATCAGCGGGAGCTGGGAGGCCCTGTAGTGGCCGCTCTCCTCCACCCCCTTCCGCCTCTATCGCCGGCAATCTTCGTCGTCTCCGGTGAACCCTGCGCTCCTAAGCTGTCGCAGGCTTTTCGTAGCCGCTCGGTGAGCTCCTCCCTCCCTCCATTCTTCTCCTTACACCGCGTGGCTCTCCCTAGCTAGCTCGTCGCCGTTACCGTGAGCTCGCCACCGCAGATCACCTCACCGTCGTGGGCACCGTGGCCCGAGCTCGCGCCCGAGCTCGTAACCGGGCTCCTGGAGCTCGTAGGAGCACAACGCCACTCCCCGCATCGCCTGACCTGCCCTGCGTCGCTGTAGACAACAACGGCCGAACTCTGGCGTCCGCTCTGCCACTAGCCATCGTTGTCTCCGGCTGTTTTCGGCCAAACCGCCGCGACAGATCGATGCGCGGGCGAGAGCCCGTTCAAAAGAACCTAACCCCGTGCCAAGTGATGCGCCGTAGCGCGATTCCGGCCATCTCCGGCGTTCGGCCGCCGCGGATGGCCTCGCCGGCGTTGCTCCGGCGCTGGCGCCGACCTGGCACCGGCAGGGCCCGCCTCTGGGTCTCTGCCTGTGGGCCCCCTGGACCGTGGTCAACTATGCTGACTGGGCACTCAGTGCCATTGACGTGCGGGTCCCACTTCTTAATCCTCTAATTAAAACATTTTAATAATTAAAACTAATTAGTTTAGTTAATTAGACACTGATAGGTGGGCCCAGTAGTTTTACTAACTAAATTTAGATTAGTTTGAACTCTGTTTAACCCACTGTCTATGACAGGTGGGTCCCCATGTCAGTTTGACCAGTTAACCGGACAGTTGACTGCTGAAGTCACTCATACGTCATGTTGACATCATATTCCTTTTCCGTTAATAAAAATAATTCCTAAAAATGTTTAAACCTTTAGAAATTCATAGAAATTAAACCGTAACTCTGATGAAAATGTGTTCTACATGAAAGCTGCTCAGAATTTCAAGATGAATCCGGATACGCCATCCGTTCGTCTGCCACACGTCCCTAGCATAGCGAACCTGCAAAATTTCCCCTCTGGTTCATCTGTCTGACAGACGTCCGGGACCGGGAAAACTTTCCCGGATGTTTTCCTCCTCCAGTATCGCCTAGCGCTGCGTTAGAACACGTCTAGCTCTGCCTGTTGTCCTGTTATGATATGTTTGCTTTATATTTACTGTTTCTTCCTCCTCTTCTCCCCGGTAGACCCCGAGACCGATGTTGCCCCTGTGATCGACTACGTCGACGACGACCCCTCCTTGCCAGAGCAACCAGGCAAGCCCCCCCCCCTTTGATCATCCCGATATCACCCATTCCATCTCTCATGCTTGCATTAGATTTTGCTACTGTTATTGTTTGCTCCTATTCTGATGCATAGTATGCTTTTGTATTTGCTGTTATACCATACTTGCTTATCCTAAACTGCTTAGTATAGGTTGGGTAGTGATCCATCAATGACCCCCACCTTGTCCTTGTTGCCCCTGCTTCATCATTGAAGACCCGATCAACGAGATCGAAGAACAGGCCCCGGCACCGCACATCACTTTCCCCTTAGTTGCTCGACACTACTGGGTTACTATCGAGTGCCGAGGGTGAGACCTCTACAACACTTATGATGTTAACCCTGTAGCGTAGCTATTCGGTCGTGGTCATCGAGGGTGATTTCCGCCTTAACCACTTTCGTTACGACTCTGTCGTGCAACCCCTCAAGTGTGAACCTCGGGGGTGATTCCTCTTAAGTTCACCTTGATGATTACATCGAGTAGAATTCACTGGGGATGATTCCTCGGGTTTTCCCCTTGATGTTTAGACACACAGTTACTATGATTACTATGACTTTACACTGAACCATGTTACTAAAGACGGGTCGACCCTGAGGGGTACCCGCACGAGCATAATTGCGAGTGATGTGAAGTCGGGTTGACCTGGAAGGTGCCCGAGAGATAATTACGAGGTGTGGTCGGGCATTCTTAGCCCTTGCCGCAAGTCCTCGAGATGGGGCAACGGGGTCACATCTTTTGTGAGTCTCTGCTTGTTACCGCGCGTTCCTAATCCACTATGATTTGGATATTTGATCCAAGGGGCCTCTAGCCTGATAGTACTAACCATCACATGGGCATAGTATGGGCATTCTGCGTCGTATACATCAGCCGAAGCTTAATAGAAGTCAGCGACTGAGCGGCGCGCGCCGGGCTGGACTGCGTAAGCACCTGCCTTGTTAAAGGAGGTAGCTAGGTCTGCTCACCGGCCGCCCACACAACATGCAGGAGTTCCTGGGGAGATGGCCCATGACCCCTGGGGGCATAGGTTTAGTCCGGCGTGCTGACCTCTCTATTAAGCCTAGGTCGGGTTGCGGCGTATTGTTTGGCCGAGGCCGGGCATGACCGAGGAAAGTGTGTCCGGCCGGAGTTAATCAAGCGTGGTGGGTAAGTTGGTGCACCCCTGCTGGGAAGAACTAATCTATGCATAGCCTGTCCTACGGTAACGGACACTTGGAGTTGTATCCCGATCGATACAACTAGAATAGGATACTTGTGATGAGAATTGGATGGTGATGAGAATTGGATTGTGAAGATATTTGGATAGTATGGCTCTGGGATTGCTTTCTCGCAGGGAGTCGAGAAAGGATCTCTTGCCGAGGTTGATAACACTACTACTACTTTACTTTGTGCTACTCTACTCCCTCCTGTTGCTGCAAGATGGTGGTTTCCAGAAGATACTAGTCTTCGATAGGACTAGGCCTTCTCTCTATTCTGGCATTTCTGCAGCCCAGTCCACATATACAGCCTTCCTTTGATAATGTTGCATATGTAGTGTAGATCCTTGCTTGCGAGTACTTTGGATGAGTACTCACGGTTGCTTTGCTCCCTCGTTTCCCCCTTTCTTTTCTTTCCGATTGATGCAACCAGATGTCGGAGCCCAGGATCTAGACGCCACCTTTCACGACGGCTGCTACTACCATGAGGGTGCCTACTACTACATGAAGACCGCCGATGTCCAGGAGTAGTTAGGAGGCTCCCAGGCAGGAGGCCTTGCCTTTTCGATCGTAGATGCTTTTGTGCTAGCCTTCTTAAGGCAAACTTGTCTAACTCATGTCTGTACTCAGATAATGTTGCTTCCGCTGACTCTTGTGTATTCGAGCTTATGTATTCGAGCCCTCGAGGCCCCTGGCTTGTAATATAAAGCTTGTATTATTTAAATTATGTCTAGAGTTGTGTTGTGATATCTTCCCGTGAGTCATTGATCTTGATCGTACACATTTGCATGTATGATTAGTGTACGATTGAATCGAGGGTGTCGGTGTCAAAACCGGCGGATCTTGGGTAGGGGGTTCCGAACTGTGCGTCTAGGCGGATGGTAACAGGAGACAAGGGACACGATGTTTTACCAATGTTCGGGCCCTCTTGATGGCGGTAAAACCCTACGTCCTACTTGATTAATATTGATGATGTGTGTTACAAGAGTGGATCTACCACGAGATCAAGGAGGTTAAACCCTAGAAGCTAGCCTATGGTATGATTGTTGTTCGTTCTATGGACTAAAGCCATCCGGTTTATATAGACACCGCAGAGAGCTAGGGTTACACAGAGTCGGTTACAATGGTAGGAAACCTACATATCCGTATCGCCAAGCTTGCCTTCCACGCCAAGGAAAGTCCCATCCAGACACGGGACGAAGTCTTCAATCTTGTATCTTCATAGTCTTGGAGTCCGGCCGATCACGATAGTTCGGCTGTCCGGACACCCCCTAGTCCGGAACTCCCTCAGTAGCCCCTGAACCAGGCTTCAATGACGACGAGTCCGGCGCGCATGTTGTCTTCGGCATTGCAAGGCGGGTTCTCCCTCCAAATAATTTATAGAAGATTGTGAACACCAGGATAGTGTCTGGCTCTGCAAAAAATATATTCCACGTACCACCGTAGAGAGAATACTACACAAGTTCAATCTGCTGACGTATTCTGTGGCATGACGTCACACCACTACCAAGCCTTTACTCGAATTGTCTTTACTGTACCACCTTAGCGCGTTTAGCCAACATGTTTCCTTGGCATGTCTTGTCGAAGCAGAGATCGTGTTCCCCTTATTCCGGGAGTCCCATCAATACGGACGTGGGTAACCCAACCGCGCTATTGATCGCGGCGCTTGGGAGATAAGTGAGTTTTACCAGGCCGGTGGGGACACATGTTTTTGTCCGCCCATATAAGGGGATAAAGATCCAACCCTTTTACCTGCGGCTTCTTCCTCTTTGGCTTATCCATCTCCGCGAACTCAAGCTCCAGCACCCAAGTCCGCACTTCTCACCTCAACCTTCTCCAACTATGTCCGGAGTGGGAGGCAAGTGGATGGCCTCCTCCGTCATGAAGCGGCAGATCCAAAGGCTGCGCAACGCCGGATATTTATCCAACAACATCGCGCACCGGCTCCCGACGAGGGGGAGATTATCCCCACCCCCAGGCCTCATGAGAGGGTAGTATTTCTTCCCCATTTTCTCCGCGGACTGGGCTTCCCACTTCATCCCTTTGTCCGGGGGCTCATGTTCTACTACGGCCTGGATTTCCATGATCTGGCCCCAAATTTTATCCTCAACATCTCGGTGTTTATCGTCGTGTGCGAGGCCTTCCTATGCATCCAGCCCCACTTCGGCTTGTGGCTCAAGACCTTCAGTGTCAAGCCGAAGGTTGTAAAGGGCAGCCAAGCAGAGTGCGGAGGCGCCATGGTGGGTAGGATGTCCCACGTTACTTGGCTGGAAGGCACCTTCGTGGAAACCATTAAGGGGTGGCAATCGGGGTGGTTCTACATCACCGAGCCTCGTGACCCTGATTGGGCAGCGGCCCCCGAATTTAGATCTGGCATCCCTACACGGCTCACCTCCTGGAAAGAGAGCGGTCGGATCTGGGGCGATTCGGAGGAGCTGACAGGACTCCAAGCTTGTATCCAAAAGCTGGTGGACAAGAAGCTCAAGCTTGTCAACGTAGTCCAGGTCATGCTCATCCGCCGGATTCTCCCGTGCCAACGACGGGGCTTTAACATGTGGGAGTTCGATCCGGCGTAGCACCAGACTCTGAACAGGCTCTTCGACACTACGTACGAAGATGTCTGGAGGGTGCTGTTCAAGAGCGCCGAGGCTCCCGCATCCGCTACCGAAGATCGCGGATTCAGCTCGCAGCGTCCAGCTGACGAGGTAAGTGATTTAGTCGCTTGTTTTCCATAGTCTGACTCTATGCGGGATCTAAACTCCCTTTGCCTTTGACAGGACTGGCTGGCGAATGCCGAACAGACTATCTGTCCGGCCCCATTGCCAGAGGACCCAGCGGACGCTCGCCTAACGGGGCTGCTGGCCCCGGCACCCCATGTGGTGCCGGAGAAGAAGGCTAAGAAGAAGGCCACGGGTACTTGAAAGAGTTCCCGTTTTCAAGTGTTATCGGATGATGAATCCGAGGCCGACTCCTCCCACAAGGGCGAGGAGGAGAAGAAGAAAGCCTCTCCCCCAGCGGGGGGAGGGAAGAAAAGGAAGGCCTCCCCAACAAGGGAGGCCGAAGGGTCCAAGAAGGGAAAAACTATTTCCCCGGACTACTCTGCCAACGCCGGTGACAACGACGAGGACTGGCCTCCAAGGGCCAAGCCTCTGGCGAGATCGTAAGTATCCGGACTCCCGAATAACTTCATGGTTTTTCTTTTCGCCACATATTGTCTTTATAATGCCGCATACAACCCTGCAGTCCGCCCAAGGATGATCTCCCTGCTTCGTCGAGCGGGTCCTTAGGTGCGTCGGACATGGATTCCCTTCCGACTGCCTCCACCCCCCGTGATGCAGACGATGCTGAGGCGGGATCCCAAGAAGGGACCCGGCAGGAGGAGGAGGCCCCGGAGGTGTCGCAGGACAACCTCCCGGACTTCGCACCGGACTCAGCTCCGGAGAATACAGTGGCTCCGGAGTCCGGCGGGCGACCCCTTCGTAAGAAGGGCAAGACCGTGACGCCGGCAGCCTCCGTCCAACTGGAGGCGCTGGATAACTTGCTGGAGGCGCTCAATAGCGCCTCCATTGAAGAGGGACACCGCACTATTATGAGTGCGGTGGTTCAGAAGGATCGGCTCGCCAAGAGCAGGCTGACCGAAGCCTGCAGCAGCCTTTTAACAGGCTTTGAGGTAAGAATTTTGATATATATAAAATGGTACCGCATAGACAGTAGCCCTTGATGCTCGGTTTGGTGTTCGAAAAGAAAAGCCGGACTGAGGATCTAAAAAGATATACGCAGGAGTCATAAAAAATATGTCAATATGGGATTGCAGGCTGTGCTGTTGACCTCCGCCGCACTGTCTGCGGAGGTCAATACGTTGAAGCAAAACCTCAAGAGATCCAAGAACGAGCTCGGCCGTGCCAAAAAGCAGCTCGAGGACAAGGAAGGTGAGCAACACCTTATTAAAATTGTACCTTATAGAAAAGGATTTTGGTTGCAAGAAAAATGACAAGGATAACGATCTTGTGACAAGGGCCACGAACGAGGTGGCGACCCTGAAGGAGGCGGTGTCCGCAGCAGAACGTAGTGCGGCCGCGGAATGCACCGAGCGAGAGAAGCATGAGGCGCGGGTGGCGGAGGTACAGCAAGAGCTCCAGGCTCTCGTGGAAAAACATGAGAGCATGGAGCGTGACTCGAAGACTCGAGAGTCCGAGCTTGCGACGGCTCTTGAGAGTGCCAAGTCCGCGAAGGCAGAAGCCTATAAGGCCCTCCAGGAAATCGAGGCATTGAAGAAAATAGCGGCGGGTAAGGCATTTTTCATGCAAAGTAAGCATGTGAGTGTGAGTTACCTATCACTTACCCGAATTCGGAGCTCTCCAGGAGCGTTCGCAGATCTTCCTCGCAGCGTATCCGATGCTGCCGCATTCTACCGGGCCGAGGAGGGGAGCTCGACGGAGAAGGTCTTCTGGTCTCAGTATGCTGAGTCCGGACATCCGGTGCCCCTTAGCGACCAGCTGAAGCAGCTGGTCGAGCTCCACAAGGTGGCCGAACAGGCCATGAAGGGCCTCATAGTTCGGCTGTGGCCTAAGGAGGCCATGCCTGGGAGCTACTTTGGCCTGGTGCGGCGGCTGGTGGATGCGTGCCCGTGGGTTGAAGTCATCAAGCATTCAGCTTGCATTGAGGGTGCTCGTCGGGCCCTTGCCCGCGCAAAGGTGCACTGGGGCAAGATGGATGCCCAGAAGCTCGTGACGAACCCGCCGCCGCAGGGCAAGGAGTACCGCACGCCCGAGATGTATTATAAGAGTGTCCTGAAGGGTGCCCGCACTATTACGGGTGAGTGCTCCAAAGATGTAATATTTGAGTAGACTCGCATTTTGTTATCCTGTGCGCTGAAAACTTAGTTCATATGCGCTAAGCAACGCTTGTTAATTTAAAATATTACCTTCTGTGCGGCTGTTTATCAAATCTGAGAGATGGCAAGTCGTCAGCTTCAGCCCCCATGCCGCGAGTGCTGGGGTGTTCGGGATAAACTTGAGCACTCTTGTTCCCATTTTTGGGTCCATCTAGGGAGGCGCTCAACACGACGAACAAGGCAACCGGACTTATAATGCTTGAACACTCTCACTTAGCCATAGAATTCTATAATTTTAAATTTCGGCGAAGCCCCTAGTCTTCGGAAGTCCGAAATTGGGGCGCTATCCACGCCTGGGCCGGACAAAAACCGGCTCCTCGCTCTAAGCGGCATAAGTCTTTAAGGACTCGCAAAAAACCTCTCGAACAGCGACCGGCTCTCGCCTTATCATGATGGTCAGTTTTAGCTTTCTCCACTGAGGCGTTAACCCAACTCAACTGGGGCGCAATCGCAGTGGTTCTCCCAGTGCTACCTTAGCCGATATAACGGAACATAAGGTACCAAAACATGGGAGCCGGGCAAACCCAACTATTGACCCAAGACATGATTCGACGCCGATGCATATAATGCTATAAGTTCGGGGTGCCGCACTTGTGAAAGTGTTCGGACTTATCACACCATGATGCGGGAAAAATAAGCCCCTGGTGTATTTGAACCGTACCAAAGTGTACGGATGCAACATGCCATAAATGAACATATGTATAAAAAGGAAATGCAATTATAAGCAAAAAGGTGCTGCATTGTTTTATTCAGGAATTGCTGCTATGAATGCAGAACGATACAAATAGTGCGATAAGCAAGGGGCGGGACTGTTTAAGCATGTCCCCCTCCAGGGGTAGGCTGCGGAGTGGTGTATAAAACGGATTTAATGCTCGTAATAGAGACCACCTGGATATTCGTTGTAGCCTTTATCCTTCCCTGGCTATTGCATCGTGAGTACGGCAGGTCTGCTGCCGGACAAGGCCTCTGACGAACGGAGTCCTGTGGGTAAAAAATAAATAAATAAGAGAAAAGAAAAACAGAACGACACACTTGAGAGCCCCTGGTGTGGTTGAGCCGCAGTCTGGGCCTATCGTGGTCGTGCCCCTCTCCCCATGCCCATTGTATCTTCAGAGCGTAATGGTGTACGCGAAGGACCTGTCTTGACGTTTTGCGGGGGCTGGGGTTGGGGCCGCACTGCTACGCGTGCTCAGAACGTGCCAGGTGGTCTTGTTGTAGGTTACTCCGGGCGCGCTTAGCTGTGTCCGGCCGCTTAACGTCCGGACTCGAGAATTGCCTTAGGAGGCTGCATTGTGCTTCTGCCGCGAGAGCTGCTGTATGTTCCTCCGTGCGGAGAGAACGTTCAGTGTTTCTGTTGACCGTGATGACTCCTCGAGGGCCTGGCATCTTGAGCTTGAGGTATGCGTAGTGCGGCACCGCATTGAACTTTGCAAACGCGGTACGTCCGAGCAGGGCATGATAGCCGCTGCGAAACGGGACTATGTCGAAGATTAACTCCTCGCTTCGGAAGTTATCCGGGGATCCGAAGACCACTTCCAGTGTAACTGAGCCTGTACAATTGGCTTCTATACCTGGTATGACGCCTTTAAAGGTCATCTTGGTAGGTTTAATCCTTGATGGGTCTATGCCCATTTTGCGCACTGTATCCTGGTAAAGCAGGTTTAGGCTGCTGCCGCCGTCCATCAGGACTCTGGTAAGGTGAAATCCGTCGACGATTGGGTCTAAAACCAATGCGGTGAATCCGCCGTGGTGGATGCTGGTGGGGTGGTCCCTTCGGTCAAAAGTGATCGGGCAGGAGGACCATGGGTTGAACTTCGGGGCAACTGGCTCCATCGCGTATACATCCGTGAGTGCACGCTTCCGCTCCCTTTTGGGTATGTGCGTTGCGTATATCATGTTCACCGTCCGCACCTGTGGGGGGAAACCCTTCTGTCCTCTATTGTTTGGCGGTCGGGTCTCTTCCTCGTCATCGCTATGCAGCCCCTTGTCATCGTTTTCGTCAATTAACTTGCCTGCCTGCTTGAATACCCAACAGTCCCTATTGATGTGGTTGGCTGGTTTTTCGGGGGTGCCGTGTATCTGGCACGAGTGGTCGAGTATTCTGTCCAAATTGGACGGACCCGGAGTAGTTCTTTTGAATGGCTTTTTCCGCTGACCGGGTTTAGAGCCTCTGAATCCGGCATTAAATGTCGTATCCTCACTATTGTCGCCGTTAGTGCGGCGTTTGTTTTTGTTACGACGCGACCTGCCATGTCGGTCCTTAAAATTCGGATTGCCAGAATTTTTGCTGAGGTTGTTGCTGCGTGCTAGCCAGCTGTCCTCACCCGCGTAGAAGCGGGTCATGAGTGATGTGAGGGCTGCCATGGATTTCGGCTTTTCCTGTCCCAGGTGCCGGGCAACCCACTCGTCGCGGATGTTATGCTTGAAGGCCGCAAGGGCCTCTGCATCCGGACAGTCGACAATTTGGTTTTTCTTGGTTAAGAACCGTGTCCAGAATTGTCTGGCCGCTTTGTCTGGCTGCTGAATTATGTTGCTTAGGTCATCCGCGTCTGGAGGTCGCACATACGTGCCTTGGAAGTTATCGAGGAATGCGGATTCCAGGTCTTCCCAACTCCCAATTGACTCTGCTGGCAAGCTGTTAAGCCAATGCCGGGCTGGTCCCTTAAGCTTGAGGGGGAGATATTTGATGGCGTGAAGATCATCACCGCGGGCCATGTGGATGTGAAGGAGATAATCTTCGATCCAAACCGCGGGGTCTGTTGTGCCATCATAAGATTCGATATTGACGGGTTTAAACCCTTCGGGGATTTGATGATCCATTACTTCATCTGTGAGGCATAGCGGGTGTGCGGCGCCTCTGTATTGGGCGATGTCATGACAGAGCTCAAGAGGGCTTTGTCTATTTTGTTCGGCCCAACCGGACTTACTGTGTCCGGCGCGACGGTTGTCGTCACATATCGTGGGGCGCCCACGCGATCCATAGATCGATCTTGATTGTCTTGCCTTATCCTCCAATATATCCCGCAAGTCCGGCGCGTTCCCTTGTGGCCTTGTGCTTTTCGAGCGATGCCGGGGTACGGTTCTAGTGAAGGGCCTAGGGGCCTCTCTGTCGCGACCACAAGGTGGTCGGTCAGCCGTATTGTCTGCTGGTGATGCAGGTTCATATGCCTCCTCCTCTAATCGGGGGAGCAGCTTGCGTTTAGGGTAGCTTTTGGAGGGGCGTTCGAGCTCATGCTCTTCGGCCGCGAGGACTTCAGTCCATCTGTCGGCTAGCAGATCTTGATCAGCTTTAAGCTGTTGCTGCTTTTTCTTGAGGCTGTTTGCCGTGGCCATAAGCCTGCGTTTAAAACGCTCTTGTTCGATGGGATCCTCAGGCACGACGAATTCATCGTCGTCGAGGCTCGCCTCGTCTCCGGAGGGAGGCATATAATCCTCTACCTCTTCTTTTGCGACACTCTCATGAGGGCTGGCGTCTCCATCCTCCTGCGCTGAATCTTGCTGGAGGGGGTTGTCTTCGGCATTATCCGGGGTATTATTATCTCCGATGCCGGAATCGCCATTCTTGTTGTGGCGGGATTTAGAGCGGCGCCACTGACATTGGCGCTTGGGATGTTTTTTGGAGGGGTCATCCTCCGCTGCTCCTTCGCCCTTCCCGTCCTTTGGGGTATCCACCATGTATATGTCATATGATGAGGTGGCTGTCCAGTGCCCGGTAGGCACTGGTTCTTGGTCGTCTCCGGCGTCGTCGTCCATACCATCGATGTCTTCGGAGTCGTAGTCTAGCATGTCGGTTAGATCATCGACAGTGGCTACCAAGTGGGTGGTGGGTGGGCTTTGAATTTCTTCGTCGTCCGCATCCCAACCGTCCTGGCCGCAATTCGGCCAGGGCTCTCCTGATAACGAGAGATACTTTAGCGAACTCAAGATGTCGCCAAAAGGTGAGTGTTGGAAGATGTCCGCCGCGGTGAACTCCATGACCGGCGCCCAATCGGATTCGATCGGAGGGGGCGCGGGAGGTTCGGAGTCCGGCCCCTTGGAGTCACGAGCTTTATGAGGGACAAGGTCAGTGTTCGGCCCTATCGCCATAGAGGTTGCAGCCCCTGAGGCGATGTCTAGCCACCCGTCCTCGATCTGCGCAGCTGGCTCCGAATTGAAGATCGGAGCGGGTTCGAGTGCGGCCTCCAGGGTGCTGTCCGGCTGCAGAGCTAAATCATGCTCGCCGTGACAGTGCGGCACGCTCGGCTGTGGCTCGAATCCATCGAGGATCAGGTCCCCGCGGATGTCAGCCGTGAAGTTCAAACTTCCAAATATGACCTGACGGCCAGGGGCGTAGCTTTCGATCTGCTCCAGTTGGCCAAGCGAATTGGCCCGCAGTGCGAAGCCGCCGAATACGAAGATCTGTCCGGGGAGGAAGGTCTCACCCAGGACTACATCGTTGATGATGATCGGAGAAGCCATCGAGCCTATCGGTGACGGCACAGAGGAACTCTCAATGAAAGCACCAATGTCGGTGTCAAAACCGGCGGATCTCGGGTAGGGGGTCCCGAACTGTGCGTCTAGGCGGATGGTAACAGGAGACAAGGGACACGATGTTTTACCCAGGTTCGGGCCCTCTTGATGGAGGTAAAACCCTACGTCCTACTTGATTAATATTGATGATGTGTGTTACAAGAGTGGATCTACCATGAGATCAAGGAGCCTAAACCCTAGAAGCTAGCCTATGGTATGATTGTTGTTCGTCCTATGGACTAAAGCCATCCAGTTTATATAGACACCGGAGAGGGCTAGGGTTACACAGAGTCGGTTACAATGGTAGGAAATCTACATATCCATATCGCCAAGCTTGCCTTCCACGCCAAGGAAAGTCCCATCCGGACACGGGATGAAGTCTTCAATCTTGTATCTTCATAGTCTTGGAGTCCGGCCGATCACGATAGTTCGGCTGTCCGGACACCCCTAGTCTGGAACTCCCTCAGAGGGCGTCACAAGTTGCTATCAGAGCCGACTGCCTGTAGGTAGCCCCCTTTCCAACTCCTTGGCCGAAGTTGAGTCTAGTCACTGAAAAACTTTTACTAACATTGGTTGTGTGGCTTACGGGCCCACATTGCCATTGGGTGGTATTAGGATCTTTTATTCCTCGTCTATACTCTGGGACTCTGATCTCTCTTCTATTCGGGTTAACCATTTTACTAAACTCTGACATTAGGTTCTCATACCCACTTCCTCCCGGAGAGCCTCGACATTATCGATGATCGCTTGCTTCGCCAGAAGATTCTGCGGATACTCCTCGATGTTTCTCGAGACCCTGTACCAACTGCCTTGCAGTTCCTGACCACCGATAATCCCCTTGAATAACATCCTTGCCACTTGTACCTTCATCCCTAGTTGCTTCTGATATTACAAGATGCCCCGAAATTCTCTATTGTTTCGAGAATCCTTTGAGCTTACTGCCTTGCAGTTCTTTGCCCCATGAATACCCCCCTTCGAATAATTCCTCGCACTCACCGAGGATCAGTTCATCCTCAGTTGTTCGTGTGATTCACAAAATTCTTCGAAATACTATTTGATCTTCCAAAAATCCTCTACAACCTGTTGCTTTGGAATTCTTGCATACTTGCTTTCTGGTTAATTCCATTTGTCTAGCGATATTCGTTAAAATCCTTTGGGATTAACATTCTGATCCTGTTGATTCAGCATGTGTGAGAATGCACACGATCATCAATTAATCCTTGGAAATTTTCTTTCCGGCTCAGGCATTGTTTCGAATATGAGCTGGTTCTTGCCCAATCAAGATTTGATCGGGTGCACCTCTAAGTCTATTCAACTTACTCATCTTTTGATCAGAGCCTCTGCTTCTGATCCTTCGTCTTGAAATCATAATTCCTGTGTACCCAAGCATCGAATCATTCAGACGTTTATATAAGACGATGCCTTTGCATCCCCTTCTTCATCTGATTGATTACCGATACTCACATCAACTCTGTCGTGAATCGCCAGATCCATTGCTGGGTTGTTATCCGACAGTGTCCTTCACATCCAAAATCTTATCAGTATTTCCCTGATACATAATACCTTCGGTATATTGTATCATCTGCTTTGACTTCGATACTCTTCTTTTGAACTCGTATCTTTTGCTTGGTTGATGGTTGTATAGATTCGAAAAAAATGCCCCATGGGTTGAACTTATGCCTTCCGTAATCCGAGTGAACCCGAGAGTTCTGACGAGTCTTACTCTTCTGGTACTTCGCCAGATAAATCCTCTGCACTACATTTTCTTTGAAAAATGAGGAGTGAATGAAAGGTTATGCATTGAAGAAGTGGGAGTCGACCTTGAACCCTTGTGTTCATGCTCATGGACCCGATGTAGAACTTATCGTGGAAGCTACTCGAAAAATGATTACCCATTGTTATAAGTTCATCTTGTATCGGTGGTTTGATCATTCTTAACCGTGGTTCCAACCATAGTTTCTCCTTAACTCCATTTCCCGGACAAGTTAAAATACTTGTCTTCTGCAGATCATTTCATATGTCTAACCTCTATTTTTGATCTACCTCAAGTATTGCCCCTTGTTATCTCAAGTATATTGTGTCATTGCACTACCACTTGTAAATTCTCATTGGAATGATACTCCATCGCATCATTCCTAGCTTGATCGGTTATATCATTATCATGCTAAATTTTAACTGTGCTACCAGGTCCTTTCCGGAGCACAATTTTCGACGACGAGCTAAGCTTATGTTGATCTTCCTCATCATACCATTATTGCCATGAATAGCAAGCTTGCTTTCGAGTTTGTGTCGTACTCGTGGTTCAATTAACCTTACGCTTCATCATTTCTTTTGCTTAATGTCGTCGTTGATCGATTACATCTTCATGAAACCTCTCGACAAATGTGTCGTGATCATCATCATCATTCCAAACTTTTCTAGGATATCAACCGAATTCATGATGAGAAATACCATCCTCGCCCCCTCGATGAATTGTTGCTGAGCCCGTGGGCCCATCCTCATCTTTTCCTTGCTGAAATTGTATGACTTATTTTATAAGTTGTTCCAATGGATCCTTTGTGTATCTGAAGTCTGACCTTTCCCCGGTGACCATGTCAACACTATCCCGAAGCATGTGTGTGGTACTCCGATCAACAACAAGAACATTGGGAGCACAATGCTAACTGTTCTTGATCAATTATCCAAACACCGTTGTATGGGTAAACCTCATAAATTCCTTGCCCCTTTGTCTAAACGGCTTAATACTTGGAGCCCTCTCATGCTCTGCCTTTCCTTGGGAAAGTTATACTCTAACACTTGGGTATAAACATCTTTCCTTTCAATTGGTATGGTTATCATAATAATCACATTTTCCTTTCCATTGTTTTGTTTCACCTTTCTTGTCATCTAACTTGTCTGAGCAGAGATAAATCCCTGCTTAAGTAAGCACCTCGGTGTACAACTCTGTCAGTAAGACCCTGTTACTATTGTTGATGACATTTCGGTAACCACCGATGGACGAGAACTTTGCCTACTGGTCTGCCTTGTATTACGAGCAGGAAAATGGTTCTCTTCGTCCCTCGCCCTTGGTACCAACGCTGCTGCCAAAATAATTGGCAGGCTATCCTCTGACTTGCCTTGCTATCATGGTCGTGCAAAATTTTAGCGCCTTCCTGCTTTTAACCCACACGGTGGGCCCATAACCCACAGTTCCACATGATCAAAACCTGACTCTCCTGTATATCTTTGATTCCGAGATATTCTTGCATTTGGATTCGTATCATGTCACAAGCCACCCCCCAGAGGGATGATCTATTCCTGATGCTTTGAACCCCTTCTCACACTCTGTTCAGGTATCGATCGATTGTCCATCCGCTTGAAACTTCTTATTGTACCTTCATATTTTGCCGTCGACGTTATTCTTAAATTTCAACTCGAGAGATACTTCTGTCACATTACCTAAATTGTTGACCAGATAATTAACCCTTCAAGGGTCAGTTCTCCCGAAGTTACTCTTTACTTCACCACTTAAATCTCGGGACGAGATTTCTTTTAGTGGAGGAGATTTGTAACACCCCCAGTGTCATGCTACAGTAATCCTCTGTGATTAAACTAATCATTTTTTTTCCAAACAGCGCTTAATCATCCTTGTTCAATATTCCATTTGAAATTCCAGTCAAATCAAATTCAAGTAAAGTTTGAAGTTGCTCAAAAGTTGCTGGAAAAATGTTCATCTTTTAGCAAATAATCCAAAACTTTTTACTGTTAAGGAACACAACATCATCATCAACTCTAAAAGGGCCTAATGCATTTTAGCAGAGCAAAAACAGCCTTTAAAATGCCCTTTTCATTATTGAGTAAATTCAAATGAACTCCGGAAATGCCCAAAGTTTTTGTGGCAGTGCTGCATATTGCAAAGTAATTATGTGACCGAGTTTCACATTTTTGCAAAATCTTATGGAAGCTCAAAATATTACTAAACCCCCCTTTTCTGTAAAAAGAAAATAGAAAAGGCCACTGTGCACTGGCCCAAGTGCACAGTGCCTAGAGCCCAGCCCACCATGGCCTCCTACTTCTCCCCCGTTCTCTGTTCAAGCGACCGAGGCGCACCACCGTCGCCGCTGAGCCAGCTCGCCGACAGTGTTACTGGGTGGATAAGGCCTCCACCGAGGCCTCCCCCCAAGATATTTTCCCCCTCTCTCGCTCCGCCTCTCCCTATCCCCGCCAGATTCTCCCTCACGCGCTCGCCGCTCTCCCCTCTCCTTGCCCGAGCACTTTGCCGTCGCCCTCCGTCGATCTCGTGGTCCCCGGCTCCCCCCTCGATCATGCTGGTGGCTGGAAGGAGCACCGTCCTCCGCTCCGTCGTCCTCGACCATCAGCGGGAGCTGGGAGGCCCTGTAGTGGTCGCTCTCCTCCACCCCCTTCCGCCTCTGTCGCCGGCAATCTTCGTCGTCTCCGGTGAACCCTGCGCTCCTAAGCTGTTGCAGGCTTTTCATAGCCGCTCGGTGAGCTCCTCCCTCCCTCCATTCTTCTCCTCGGACCGCGTGGCTCCCCCTAGCTAGCTCGTCACCGTTACCGTGAGCTCGCCGTCATAGATCACCTCACCGTCGTGGCCACCGTGGCCCGAGCTCGCGCCCGAGCTCGTAACCGGGCTCCTGGAGCTCGTAGGAGCACAACGCCGCTTCTCGCATCGCCTGACTTGCCCTGCGTCACTGTAGACACCAACGGCCGAACTCTGGCGTCCGCTCTGCCGCTAGCCATCGCCGTCTCCGGCCGTTTCCGGCCAAACCGCCGCGACAGATCAATGCGCGGGCGAGAGCCCATTCGAAAGAACCTAACCGCGTGCCAAGTGATGCGCCGTAGCGCGATTCCGGCCATCTCCGGTGTTCGCCCGCTGCGGATGGCCTCGCCGGCGTTGCTCCGGCGCTGGCGCTGACCTGGCACCGGCAGGGCCCGCCTCTGGGTCGCTGCCTGTGGGCCCCCTGGACCCAGTTGACCACGTTAACCGTGGTCAACTATGCTGACTGGGCACTCAGTGCCATTGGCACGCGGGTCCCACTTCTTAATCCCCTAATTAAAACATTTTAATAATTAAAACTAATTAGTTTAGTTAATTAGACACTGACAGGTGGGCCCAGTAGTTTTACTAACTAAATTTAGATTAGTTTGAACTCTGTTTAACCCACTGTCTATGACAGGTGGGTCCCCATGTCGGTTTGACCAGTCAACCGGACAGTTGACTGCTGAAGTCACTCATACGTCATGCTGACATCATATTCCTTTTCTGTTAATATAAATAATTCCTGAAAATGTTTAAACCTTTAGAAATTCATAGAAATTAAACCGTAACTCCGATGAAAATGTTTTCTACATGAAAGTTGCTCAGAATTTCAAGACGAATCCGGATACGCCATCCGTTCGTCTGCCACACGTCCCTAGCATAGTGAACCTACAAATTTTCCCCTCTGGTACATCTGTCTGACAGACGTCCGGGACCGGGAAAACTTTCCCGGATGTTTTCCCCCTTCTCCAGTATCGCCTAGCGCTGCATTAGAACACGTCTAGCTCTGCCTGTTGTCCTGTTATGCTATGTTTGCTTTATATTTACTGTTTCTTCCTCCTCTTCTCCCCGGTAGACCCCGAGACCGGTGTTGCCCCTGTGATCGACTACGTCGACGAAGACCCCTCCTTGCTAGAGCAACCAGGCAAGCCCCCCCCCCTTTTGATCATCCCGATATCGCCCATTCCATCTCTCATGCTTGCATTAGATTTTGCTACTGTTATTGTTTGCTCCTATTATGATGCATAGCCTGCTTTTGTATCTGCTGTTATACCTTACCTGCTTATCCTAAACTGCTTAGTATAGGTTGGGTAGTGATCCATCAATGACCCCCACCTTGTCCTTGTTGCCCCTGCTTCATCATTGAAGACCCGATCAACGGGATTGAAGAACAAGCCCCGGCACCGCACATCACTTTCCCCTTAGTTGCTCGACACTACTGGGTTACTATCGAGTGCCGAGGGTGAGACCTCTATAGCACTTATGATGTTAACCCTGTAGCATAGCTATTCGGTCGTGGTCATCGAGGGTGATTTCCGCCTTAACCACTTCCGTTACGACTCTGTCGTGCAACCCCTCAAGTGTGAACCTCGGGGGTGATTCCTCTTAAGTTCACCTTGATGATTACATCGAGTAGAATTCACCGGGGGTGATTCCTCGGGTTTTCCCCTTGATGTTTAGACACACAGTTACTATGATTACTATGAATTTACACTGAACATGTTACTAAAGACGGGTCGACCCTGAGGGGTACCCACGCAAGCATAATTGCGAGTGATGTGAAGTCGGGTTGACCTGGAAGGTGCCCGAGAGATAATTACGAGGCGTGGCCGGGCATTCTTAGCTCTTGCCGCAAGTCCTCGAGACGGGGCAACGGGGTCACATCTTTCGTGAGTCTCTGCTTGTTACCACGCGTTCCTAATCCACTATGATTTGGATATTTGATCCAAGGGGCCTCTGGCCTGATAGCACTAACCATCACGTGGGCATAGTATGGGCGTTCTGCGTCGTATACATCAGCCGAAGCTTAATAGACATCAGCGACTGAGCGGCGCGCGCCGGGTTGGACTGCGTAAGCACCTGCCTTGTTGAAGGAGGTAGCTAGGTCTGCTCAACGGCCGCCCACGCAACATGCAGGAGTTCCCGGGAAGATGGCCCATGACCCCTGGGGGCATAGGTTTAGTCCCGCGTGCTGACCTCTCTATTAAGCCTAGGTCGGGTTGCGGCGTATTGTTTGGCCGAGGTCGGGCATGACCCAGGAAAGTGTGTCCGGCCGGAGTTAATCGAGCGTGGTGGGTAAGTTGGTGCACCCCTGCAGGGAAGAACTAATCTATGCATAGCCTGTCCTACGGTAACGGACACTTGGAGTTGTATCCCGATCGATACAACTAGAACTAGATACTTGTGATGAGAATTGGATGGTGATGAGAATTGGATTGTGAAGATATTTGGATAGTATGGCTCTGGGATTGCTTTCTCGCAGGGAGTCGAGAAAGGATCTCTGGCCAAGGTTGATAACACTACTACTACTTTACTTTATGCTACTCTACTCCCTCCTGTTGCTGCAAGATGGTGGTTTCCAGAAGATACTAGTCTTCGATAGGACTAGGCCTTCTCTCTATTCTGGCATTTCTGCAGCCCAGTCCACATATACAGCCTTCCTTTGATAATGTTGCATATGTAGTGTAGATCCTTGCTTGCGAGTACTTTGGATGAGTACTCATGGTTGCTTTGCTCCCCCGTTTCCCCCTTTCTTTTCTTTCCGGTTGATGCAACCAGATGTCGGAGCCCAGGATCCAGACACCACCTTTGACGACGGCTGCTACTACCACGAGGGTGCCTACTACTACGTGAAGACCGCCAACGTCCAGGAGTAGTTAGGAGGCTCCCAGGCAGGAGGCCTTGCCTTTTCGATCGTAGATGCTTTTGTGCTAGCCTTCTTAAGGAAAACTTATCTAACTCATGTCTGTACTCAGATAATGTTGCTTCCGCTGACTCTTGTGTATTCGAGCTTATGTATTCAAGCCCTCGAGGCCCCTGGCTTGTAACATAAAGCTTGTATTATTAAATTGTGTCTAGAGTTGTGTTGTGATATCTTCCCGTGAGTCCTTGATCTCGATCATACACATTTGCGTGTATGATTAGTGTACGATTGAATCGAGGGCGTCACACTTGCCAAGAGTTGAGCCGCATCGGGACTCCGGATCAGAATGCGGGGGCCACCGCCCAGTTGGTGTCGCGCGGCTCAGTGATGTAGACCACCCTGACTGCCACCCTTTTACAGTCTCCACGAAGGAGCCATCGGGCCAGGTGACATTGGGCATCTTGCCCAGCATGGCGCCTCCGCACTCTTCTTGTTGGCCGCTCACCACCTTTGGCTTCACATTGAAGGTCTTCAGCCATAGGCCGAAGTGAGGTGGGATGCGGAGGAAGGCCTCGCACACGACAATAAAAGCCGAGATGTTGAGGATAGAGTTGGGGGCCAAATCATGGAAGTCCAGCCCGTAGTAGAACATCAGTCCACGGACAAACGGGTGGAGAGGGAATCCTAGCCCGCGGAAGAAGTGTGTGAGGAACACAACCCTCTCATGGGGCTCTGGGGTAGGGACGATCTGTACCTTGGCCGGAAGTCGGTGAACGATTTCCTTGGCTAGGTACCCAGCCTCCCGGAGCTCCTTGATGTCATTCTTCTTGACGGAGGTGGCCATCCACTTACCTCCAACTCCGGATCTGGACATGGTTGGAGTGCTTTTTTGGGCGGAGAAGGCAAGAGCTTGGGCGCTTGTGCTCGAGAATGGATGGGCAGAGGAAGGGGAAGGCGTGGGAGAACAAGGATGAATCCTTATCCCTTTATAAAGGCAGTAAAAGTCATGCACCTCCCTGCTCGCCTTAAAATTCGCCTATTCCCCAAGCGCCGTGCAGATGACACGGTTGGGTTACCCATTCCCATGTTGATGAAAATCCCGTAATAAGGGGACATGATCTCTGCTTTGACAAGACATGCCAATAAAAACCGACCCCTCAAAATGTGGGGTGGCCGGCTAGATTCAAAATAATGGCCGGGTAGTGACGTGATACGTCTCCAACGTATCTATAATTTTTGATTGTTCCATGCTATTATATTACCCTTATTGGATGTTTATGGGCTTTACTTTACACATTTATATCATTTTTGGGACTAACCTACTAACCGGAGGCCCAATCCGTATTGCTGTTTTTTTGCCTATTTCAGTATTTCGAAGAAAAGGAATATCAAACTGAGTCCAAACGGATTGAAACCTTCGGGAGTGTGATTTTTGGAACGAAAGTGATCCAGAGGACTTGGAGTGCAAGTCAAGAAGCAGCCAAGGCGTCCACGAGGGTGGAGGGCGCGCCCACCCCTACAGGGCGCGCCCCCCTATCTCGTGGGCCCCTCGGGCAGCCACCGACCTAATTCCTCCTCCTATATATACCCACGTACCCCGAGAACATCCAGGGAGCCAACGAAAACCTAATTCCACCGCTGTAACCTTTTGTACCCGCGAGATCCCGTCTTGGAGCCTTCGCCGGCGCTCCGCCGGAGGGGGAATTGACCATGGAAGGCTTCTACATCAACACCATAGCCCCTCCGATGAGTTGTGAGTAGTTTACCACAGACCTTCGGGTCCATAGTTATTAGCTAGATGGCTTCTTCTCTCTTTTTGGATCTCAATACCATGTTCTCCTCGATCTTCTTGGAGATCTATTCGATGTAACTCTTTTTGCGGTGTGTTTGTCGAGATCCGATGAATTGTGGGTTTATGATCAAGTTTATCTATGAGAAATATTGGAATCTCCTCTAAATTCTTTTATGTATGATTGAGTTATCTTTGCAAGTCTCCTCGAATTATCAGTTTGGTTTGGCCTACTAGATTGATCTTTCTTGCAATGGGAGAAGTGCTTAGCTTTGGGTTCAATCTTGCGGTGTCCTTACCCAGTGACAATAGGGGTAGCAAGGCACGTATTGTATTGTTGCCATCGAGGATAAAAAGATGGGGTTTATATCATATTGCATGAGTTTATCCCTCTACGTCATGTCATCTTTCTTAATGCATTACTCTGTTCTTATGAACTTAATACTCTAGATGCATGCTGGATAGCGGTCGATGTGTGGAGTAATAGTAGTATATGCAGGCAGGAGTCGGTCTACTTGTCGCAGACGTGATGCCTATATACATGATCATGCCTAGATAATCTCATAATTATTCGCTTTTCTATCAATTGCTCGACAGTAATTTGTTCACCCACCGTAATAATTATGCTATCTTGAGAGAAGCCACTAGTGAAACCTATGGCCCTCAGGTCTATCTTTTATCATATAAGCTTTCATTCTACTTTTATTTGCATCTTTACTTTCCAATCTATATCATAAAATACCAAAAATATATTTATCTTATCATACTATCTCTATCAGATCTCACTTTCGCAAGCGGCCGCGAAGGGATTGACAACCCCTTTATTGCGTTGGTTGCGAGTTCTTTGTTTTTTTGTGCAGGTGCGTGGGACTTTTGAGGAGCCTCCTACTGGATTGATACCTTGGTTCTCAAAAACTGAGGGAAATACTGACGCTACTATTGCTGCATCACCCTTTCCTCTTCAAGGAAAACCAACGCAAGCTCAAGACATAGCAAGAAGGATTTCTGGCGCCGTTGCTGGGGAGGTCTTCACTCAAGTCAAGACGGACCAAGTACCCATCACAAACTCATCTCCCTCGCATTTACATTATTTGCCATTTGCCTCTCGTTTTCCTCTTCCCCACTTCACCCTTGCCGTTTTATTCACCCTCTCTTTCCCAATCTCCTCCTCTCTTTTTCGTTTGCCACTTTTTGTTTGCTCGTCGTTATGGCTAGTCCTCCTATCCTTGTTATCACTCCCGAACATGAAATTCTTAATTTTAAGCAAAAGGGAGGGAGAAAATTTAAAAGATGTTTGGCATAGAATTTGCAATGCTCAAAATAAATCTACTAGGAAGCTTTCTACTTCCATACTTCTTCGCAATTTTTATGTAGGCATCACTCCTTGGAATAGATGCGTTCTTGATATCGTTACCGGAGGGGATTTCTTGATTAGCCATACGTTTGATGCTTATAATGCTATGTTAGATTTGTTTGTCCCACCACCAGTTTTGGTTAATGGAACTGTTTTAACTTTGGAACATGTGATGCAACGGCTTGAAATTATTGAAAATAAAGTTGCCACTGTGAGTTGATTGAAAATTTGGATAAAAAGATTCATAATCACATTACCCAATATGGATCTAGGGTTGGAGTTACTTTGAATTTTTTTAAAGAAAAAGAACCTATAGTTAATGAAAAAATAGATCTAGATTCTGCAACAATCGGCAAACTTGAGGATATCATTACCAACTTAGGGTCGGCGTTTTCTTCCATGAAAAACACTCCAAAACCCCCTACCAAAACTGCCAAATTTATTTATGTTCCTAAAAATAAGGGTGAATCTTCTAGTAATGGAGAAGCGGATCTCAAATCAATAAGTGTTCATCCCAATTGTCTCTCTATTATTAAGGAACCTTTTGCTACAAATGAATTTATTGAATTTCTGCCTAAAGGTTTAATCATTGCTAAAAAGGGAGAAACCCCTAAAAATTATAAGTGCTCTATTAAAGAATTGAGTGCCAAAGATGGCACTACCTAGATCTATCCTCGCTTTTATGCCTAGCTAGGGGCGTTAAATGATAGCGCTAGTTGGGAGGCAACCCAATTTTATTTGTGTTTTTTGTTTTTGTTTTTGTTTAGTAATAATTTTTGCTTCTACCTTCTGTTTAGATGTGTTTTTATGTTTTAATTAGTGTTTGTGCCAAGTAGGACCTATAGGATAACTATAGTGATAGTTAATTTGATTCTGCTGAAAAACAGAAACTTTGCGCGCACGAAATTAGTTTTGTTAAATCACAGAAACATGCTTTTGCGTTGATTATTTTTCTTGTAGATCATAGAAAAATTGCCCCTTCCTATTTTGGTAGGACTTTTAGAGTTCTAGAAGTATTCTTGGGTCATAGATTGCTACAGACTGTTCTGTTTTTGATAGATTCTGTTTTTCGTGTGTTGTTTGCTTATTTTGATGCATCTATGGCTAGTATTAAGTGGCATGAACCATAGAGAACTTGAAATACAGTAGGTTTAACACCAATATAAATAAAGAATGAGTTCATTACAGTACCTTATGTGGTGGTTTTGCTTTCTTTCACTAACGGAGCTTATGAGATTTCCTGTTGAGTTTTGTGTTGTGAAGTTTTCAAGTTTTGGGTAAAGATTTGATGGACTATGGAATAAGGAGTGGCAAGAGCCTAAGCTTGGGGATGCCCATGGCACCCCAAGATATTCAAGAATAGCCAAAATCCTAAGCTTGGGGATGCCCCCGGAAGGCATCCCCTCTTTCGTCTTTGTTCATTGGTAACTTTACTTGGAGCTATATGTTTATTCGCACATGATATGCGTTTTGCTTGGAGCATCGTGTATGATATTAGTATTTGCTTTTTAGTTGTCCACAATCATCCTTGCTGTACACACCTTTTGGGAGAAGCCCACTTGAGGGAGTCCTGGACTAGGGGGTGTCCGGATAGCCGGATCCCCATCATCGGCCGAACTATCATCGACCGGACTATCATCATCGGCCGGACTCCAAGACTATGAAGATACAAGATTGACGACTTCGTCCCATGTCCGGAGGGGACATTCCTTGGCGTGGAAGGCAAGCTTGGCGATACGGATATGTAGATCTCCTACCATTGTAACCGACTCTATGTAACCCTAGCCCTCTCCGGTGTCTATATAAACCGGATGGCTTTAGTCCGTAGGATATAACAACAACATCAACCCTTACAATCATACCATAGGCTAGCTTCTAGGGTTTAGCCTCCTTGATCTCGTGGTAGATCCACTCTTGTAAACATCCACAATATCAATATCAATCAAGCAGGACGTAGGGTTTTACCTCCATCAAGAGGGCCCGAACCTGGGTAAAACATCGTGTCCCTTGTCTCCTGTTACCATCCGCCTAGACGCACAGTTCGGGATCCCCTACCCGAGATCCGTCGGTTTTGACACCGACATTGGTGCTTTCATTGAGAGTTCCTCTATGCCGTCACCGATAGGAAGGATGCCTCTTCCCGTCTTCAAGGACGGTTTCTTCGCCAATGGAGCCTTGGCCGCCGGCCAAACTATCCGGCTAGGAGGTTTTCTTATGACCGCCTGTCCGGCCACCGCTTCGATGATGACCTCTCGGGTCATCGAGAGCAATCTTCACGTCAACTCGGAATTCGCCGAGCATCTAGATCCAGCAGAGCTCTCGTCTGTAAACGAACTCTTGGATCGGATCGCCGCCGTGGGAGTCGCTACATACTACAATCAGATCGGGCTTAAAACCGATCTGAGAGAGATTAACTCTCCCCAGGTTACCCACCACGTCACGGTGGTAGAGGAACATCACGACGATCCTTCTCCCATATTGAAAACTAGTCGTGTCCGGGCCACCGAACCCTCCATGCCGGATTCCCGCGGAGGAGCGGATTTCCATCAAGCGCTGAACATAAAGTCAGGTATCGGACCGGACTCGTTGGACAACGTTCCACTTTCCAAGCTTCCAAATTCGGAAACTTCTCGGCCTTCGAGCCCTGAGATGGGTGGGGTTCCGGACTTAATTCTGCCCAACCGCCCAGACATATGCGATCTATCTCTAATCCGGCAAGAGCCCGCTGAAACAGTACATCACTACTGGGCCAGATTCCTCCTAGTTATGGACATGATAAAGGACTGCCGAGAGGAAAATGCAATCTCAATTTTTTGCAATAATTGCACGGACGAGGGAATCTTGAATGCCGTCAGCCGTCGTGAAATTACATGCTTTGCCGACCTGCGTCCATAGTACGAAAGTACTGTGCGATGGAGAGTGTCCGGAAAACCGAAAATAAATTTTGGGACAATCCGGCCCCGAATACAACCCTAGTCCGCAACAAAAGGGTGCATTATACTCTGGCACCGGACACAAAAATCAAAAAGCAAATACCCCATAGAGGGCACGGAACCGTACTGGAGGGATGGCTTAGCGGACCCTGTAAAATTCACAGTACAGAAGGCGCCATCCCAACACATAGCCTTCGAGCATGTTGGATATTACGGCAGGTGGCCAAAAGTGGAGAGGAGCTTCTAGCCCCGGAAAACCACTCCAACAATATCGGTACGGTATCAACAGTCTTCGAGACTTTCGCATCAAATAATATGCAAAAATGAACAATCCGCAGCCTCGCCGAAGTCTACCAAGTAGCAACAACAAATCCATGGAGCGACACAGCCATCACCTTCAACGCCAGCGACGAACCTAAATTCCGAACAGCCCGAGCTCCAGCCGCACTGGTACTTAGTCCAATAGTGGACGGCTTTCGACTTACAAAGGTCCTCATGGATGGCGGCAGCGGATTAAACCTCATCTACGAGGAAACCCTTCAAAAAATGGAAATATACTGGAGCCGCATTGAGCGAAGCAGCACAACCTTCAGAGGAATAATCCCTGGCCGGGAAGCGCGCTGCATAGGAAAAATCACACTCGATGTGGTATTCGGCTTGCCGGACAATTACAGATCCGAAGAAGTCACGTTCCAAGTGGCCCCGTTCAACAGCGGATATCACGCTATATTAGGACGAGAGGCATTCACAATTTTTCAAGCCGTACCCCATTACGGGTACATGAAGCTCGAAATGCCTGGGCCCGGCGGAATAATCACTCTCGTTAGTGATCCGGACATAGCACTCCGCGCCGAAAACAAGACAGCCGCATTAGCCTTGGAGGCACTATCCGAAGCCCTAGCGGCAGAGGAACTCAACGCGCTGCGCTCTATGGTGAATAGGGACGATGTGATACTCGATAAGAGATCCAAGTCCACCTCCTTTAAACCAGCAGATGAAATAATAAAATTCCAGGTCCATCCAACGGACCCGACAAAGACGGCCTCCATCGGGGCACAGTTGAACCCTGATGTAGACGCCGCACTGCGAGAATTCCTTCGGGACAATTGGGACATTTTCGCCTGGCATCCTTCAGATATGCCAGGAATCCCCCGCAGATTGGCAGAGCATAGCCTAAACATCCTAAAAGGGTTCAAGCCAGTCAAACAGGCTCTTCGACGATTTTCCGAACGCAAAAGACAGGCAATGGGAGAAGAACTAGCCAAACTATTGGAAGCCGGATTCATCAGAGACATCAAACATCCGGATTGGCTAGCAAACCTGGTAATGGTACCAAAGAAGGACAAATCCTGGCGCCTATGTGTCGATTTCAAAGACCTAAATAAAGCCTGCCCAAAGGATCCCTTCCCCCTCCCCCGCATCGACCAAATCATCGATGCCACTGCAGGGCACGATTCATTGTGCTTCCTGGGCGCATACTCCGGCTATCATCAAATCAAGATGGCAGAAGCGGATCAAGCCGCAACGGCATTCATTACTCCATATGCACCATTCTGCTTCAACACGATGCCCTTCAGACTTAAAAACGCCGGCGCAACATATCAGCGCATGATTCAAACATGTATGGCTACCCAGATCGGCAAAACAGTAGAGGCATACGTAGACGACGTAGTCGTCAAAACTAAACACGTCGAAACTCTAGTAGACGACTTGAGGGTCACATTCGACAACCTCCGAGCATATGACATTAAGCTGAATCCGGAAAAATGCGTTTTCGGCGTGCCAGCCGGAAAGCTCTTGGGCTTCATTGTATCCGGTACAGGAATTGAACCAAATCCGGCCAAGATCCGAGCTCTATCATAGCTGGACATTCCAAAAAACCTCAAACAGATCTAGAAACTGACTGGATGCATGGCGGCTCTCAGCCACTTTATCTCCCGCCTAGGAGAAAAGGCGTTGCCCCTGTATCGCCTCCTCAGGCACACCGAACACTTCGAGTGGACGGATGCGGCCACTGCCGGACTCGAAGAAATAAAGGTCATATTGGCAACGAATCCGGTCCTGGCTGCGCCCAACCTGGGCGAACCTATGTTGTTATACATCGCGGCAACACATCAAGTAGTAAGCGCGGTGCTCGTCGTAGAACGAGAGACAGAAGGGCATAAATTCCCTCTTCAAAAACCAGTGTATAATGTATCCACTGTGTTAACCCCCTGCAAGTCCCGTTACCCGCACTATCAGAAGATAGCGTATGCAGTGTTCATGGCATCCCGGAAGCTACGACACTACTTTCAAGAGTGTTCGATAACAGTGGCCTCTGAAGTACCACTTAACGACATTATAAACAACCGCGACACGACGGGCAGGATTGCAAAATGGGCCATTGAGCTCTTACCATTCGATATAACTTACAAACCTCGGCGAGCTATAAAGTCACAAGTTTTGGCTGACTTTGTCGCTGAATGGACTGAAGCCGAACTCCCTAAAGAGTACGGCGCATACTCCAATTAGATTATGCACTTCAACGGCTCTAAAATGTTGGCCGGATTGGGGGCTAGCGTCGTATTGACGTCCCCGACCGGGGACACAGTCCAATACGTACTTCAGATAATGTACACGGACTCCAACAACGCAGCCGAATACGAGGCCCTTTTACATGGTCTCCGGATGGCAATCTCCATGGGCATTCAACGCCTAGAGGTGCGCGGGGATTCAAACCTCGCAATATCCCAAATAAATGGAGACTTTGACGCCAAGGATCCGAAAATGGCAGCATATCGCAATGTTGTCCTAAAAATGTCAGCCCGGTTTGAAGGACTTGAATTCCATCACGTAGCCCGGGATAATAACCAAGCAGCCGATGTACTGGCACGCATCGGCGCAAAACGCGACGCTGTCCCTCCTAATATCTTCTTGGAATAGCTCTTCAAGCCATCCGTACTATGGGAAGAGGAGTCCGGAAATAACAAACCGGAACAAGCCGCACCAACCGGCGATTCAGCCGATGACATAACACCTTCAGCCCACGACATAATGGCAGTAATTGCCCCGTGGACAGAACCATTCCTCGCCTACTTGCTTAGGCAGGAGCTTCCCGAAGACCAAAACGAGGCCCGCTGCATTATCCGGCGATCTAAAGCCTACAAGGTCTATGAGGGAGAACTTTATAAGAAAAGCACAACCGGAGTCCTTCAAAGGTGTATCTCCGAAGAGGAAGGGCGAAACCTCCTGGCTGAAATTCATGCCGGACTAGGAGGACACCATGCCACAGCTCGGGCCCTTGTAGGAAAGGCATTCCGTACAGGATTTTATTGGCCGAGGCCCGAACAGATGCTCAGGACTTAGTCCAACGATGCGTCGGTTGTCAGCTCTTTGCTAATCAGAGCCATATGCCACCCACCGCCCTCAAAACTATACCCATAACCTAGCCGTTCGCGGTCTGGGGGCTTGACATGGTTGGACCCCTTAAAGGGGGAACCCACAAGCAAAGGTACCTATTGGTCATGGTGGACAAATTCACCAAATGGATAGAGGCCAAGCCAGTCAAAACGGTAGAGTCCAGACCAGTGATAGACTTTATCTCCGGGGTAGTACACCGTTTTGGTGTCCCCCACAGCATCATCACCGATAACGGCACGAACTTTACGGCCGACGAGGTTAAATCATGGTGCAAAAATATGGGCATTAAGCTCGATTACGCTTCAGTCTATCATCCTCAAACCAACGGTCAAGTGGAACGAGCAAATGGTCTAATAATGAGCGGCATTAAAAACGAAATGCATCGGATAACCGACTCGAGCCGAACCCATGGAATGCAGCCCGCCTCCGAAGATTCTATGCCTAGCGCCGGACTAAGAGTTCGTCCCTTTCCCCCGTCCAAATTTTTTATACTTCAGCTGCCTTTTTGTTTCTCTTTTTTCTCTCACCCCTATTCATAACAGCCTTAAAAGGCTTATTTGCGCATAGTTCGCACGTAATTGATGTGCTATCCGCACTCACTATACCTGGGGGCTTCTTTACAAGAAGCTTAATTATAAGGGCTTCATGCCCAGCACGCGTGTTAAACTTCCACGTGTACCTTTTATTCACCAATATATGCATCGATATGACTTAAGTTTTGGCCAAGATGGGTTGCCTGGCTCCTGTGCTTACCCCTACGTTCCCGATTGTTCGGCTAGGAGGTAAAGGGAGCACCTCTGCGATTGTTACTGCCGGGTCAGCCGGATGTGTACCTCAGACTGGGTGAAGCCGAAAGCTAGCGTTCTTAAGGGAATATTTGGTCGGTGATTTGAAAGATGATTTTTTACCAATTTATTTATCTGCCCCCAGATGTTTTTCTGCTTTTTTCGCAGTCCGGACATGCACTTTAGGGCATGCCTCCCCTAGAGGAAAGGAACCCTTAACGGAACTATTCTCCCTGGAAGATGTTTCTTACTAACCATGTAATATAACATAACTAGTTGGGCAGTTGTATGATAAAGCACTAATGACCCCTACGCCTGGTCTCCATGCATACCCCGGCGGTTTCATAGCCGAGAAGGTATTCGGACACACTCCGGACTCTAGGGTCCCGAGGTCGAAGCGAAAAGGTCGGCAAAGACAAACGATCTACAATCTGGCTAGAAGGCATTTTACATGTCATTTTATAATACATTGTCAAATTGACTGACTGTATTCTTCCTCAATCCCGTCTAACAGGCTGTCTAATTTACAGTCCTATTGGGAAAACTTAGCGGCCAACTCTACTTGGCCGTATACTAAACTTACAGGGATCTCCTTCCCATCGGGCCCCACAGGTCCGACTTCGGCCATGTGGTTGGGATCCGCCTTCTTGTAACGCGTCTTCACCATGGCCCAGGCCTCCCTGGCACCTTGGCGGCAGGCTGAAACCTTCCATAAATGGAAGCGCTGCCGCACTCCCTGAAGCTTCTCCGCAAGCTCCCCAAGGCCCTCGGGTAGGGAGAAGGCTGGCCATAACACCTGGATGACGCCGCGCATTGCCTGCCGAACTCGTTCGATCAGTTGCAACAGCTCGGGAAGTTGATCACCCGTTGATACGGGCATCTCCTCCGCAGGACGACCTGTGAGTATACCTACAGACACATTTTGTCAATTGACTTCCTCGCTGAACTCTTCTTTTTCAAAGGAGTTCGCTCAAGCACTTACTATAGATGCCGCGACGAAGCCGCTGATTCTCCTTAACGGAGCCAGACAGCTCGGCGCGAACGCCTTCCAGCTCTTCTCCAAGCTGGGCATGGGCATCCTGGAGCTTGTTCCTTTCGTGCTGCACCTTATGCAGCACCCTCTCGCCGGCCTTCAGCTGGCGCAGAAGTTCTTGCCTGTCCGGATCTTGTCCGGCAGCACCTGCAACGTCATTATCAGACTTGCGCATAGGCCAAACACTACTTATTTTTTTAAATAATGTGTTACCAGGAGAGGTCCCTGTGTTTCCTCCCGCGGCAGCGAGTGCGGCCTCAAGTTGAGCCTTACACTCTTGCAGCTCCTGAGACAGTTGGGTATTCTTCTCGGTAAGACCCTGCGTTTCATATGATCCTTAAATCAGTTAATATAACTACTTTAAGTCTCGGGGGCTACTGGCATATATAACTATTAAATTCTCTTACCCGTATGTCTTTTACATACTGCTCCGTGGCTCTAGTCAAACCATCTTGAGCGGCACGGAGGTGCGCGACCCCTGCGTTAAAGGCATCCAACGCCTTAGGGGAGAAGCACGCATCATGAAAAACTGTCCGGCGGCGCCTGTGGTTCATGGCGCTCTCCACCTTAGATTTGGTGGCGGACAGTCTGTCGGCATCCTCCATTGGAGGAGTATCCGGCTCGCGCCTTGCGCTCGCCTCCCCCTCCGGACCAGGCGCTGGAGCTTGGCTGGTAGAGGCCGGATTGGCAACCTCCACGCCCGCAGTCCGGCGGGCGCTTTTTCTCCTACAAAAGTCATGAGCACTCAAACGCTTCCTAGGAACGTTGCTCCAAATAATGAATTGTGAGCTATACCTTTGCGGCGACGTTTCAGTCCGCGCCGCGCTCCTCTTCCGCCTACTGGTCCGGACTGGCCTTTGATGGTCAGCCGCCGCGGGCTCGGCTTCCCGCCCTAGAGGCGCCTCCTGCACAGCGTCATCATATACGGTGGTTAGAAATAAGCAAGGAAGGAATAACGGTGTCAGGACTTCGGTCACAATCACCTGGGAAGCCGGATATAGCCTGGGATAGTCGGCCGTAATGGCGACTAAAGCATTATCCATGCTGAGCTGGTGGAACACCCCGTCGATTAGCTCCACTCCTATGTCCGGATCCTCTTCGGAGGTCGGATCCCGGGATCTCTCTGGATCCTCGGGTTGCAGAGCTGGACTTAGCATGTCCTCCACAATCCGACGCAGCTCCTGCGTCGAAAGAAGAACACAATATAAGAAACTTAAGTTTCAAAGGCATGGGTTGGACACGCGGAGTGTTCGCTTACCCAAGGCCGGGGATTATTCATGGAGAACCCGTTTAACGGGTTCGTCCAAAGGAAATCCTCCTTCTCCCCCTTATACAGGCCGGACAGGATCTTCACCAGGTCTTCGGCCGAATCCGGCCCTTTGCGGCCATGACGGATGGCATCGTCCTCACCGTTGAAATCCCACATGGGGTGGCCCCTGTATTGCAGTGGTTGCACCCCCCGCATAATGCATGTTGCCATGACTCCAATCATGGTCAACCCGGAATGGGCCAGTAACCTTATCCGGCCCATCAAATAATGGACGCTCTTGTCTTCCTCCAGTTGGGGGCTCCGCGGACGCCAACTAAGGCATTTCTTCAGAGGAGCATTACTGAACTCCGGGAGGCCGATCCAAACAGGGTCCGGCAGCGGAGCGTCTTCTATATAAAACCATTCCGAAGGCCAGTCTTCAGACGCCTTCTTAGGGGTTCCGGATGGATATCTGGTCCCGGCAATGCGCCATATTTCGGCACCGCCCACTTGATATATGGACCCCTCGTAAGAGCGGGGAACAAGGCAGAACAACCTCTTCCACAATGCGAAATGGGGCCCGACGCCCAGGAATAGCTCGCAAAGAGCTACGTAACCCGCAATATGCAGGATCGAGGCAGGCGTGAGGTGATGAAGCTGGAGTCCGTAGAACTCCAGGAGCCCGCGGAGGAACAGATGTACAAGAAATCCGAGCCCCCTTTTCAGATAGGGGACGAAGCATACCCGCTCCCCTTTGTTGGGACTTGGGGTAGCCTCCGCTTGCTTCCCACCTTTGTAGGGTGGCCAGCCCGGCTCGAACCGGAACCATGAAGGCCGGAGGGAGATATCCCCCCGCTTGGAGCTTCACCAGCTCGTTGTGCGGAACATAGCATCTCCTCCAATCTCCTGGCAGAGGGCTGGCAGCGCGAGAAGAGGAGCCGCGTTGACGGTCCATGATGGAATGGATTCTTGGTCGAAAGCGCTCCGATGAGTATTCGCGGGAGGAAGATGGTGATTTGGATCTGGATTCTTGCCTCTCTTATAGGCAGATTATTCGCACAACTAGGGGGTAAAACATAAACGACACCCTGGCTTTTCGCATTCGTGCGACGCGTGGAAGAAGGCCATTATTGAGCGTGGAAGCCAAGAAGCGCAACATTGATGAGGAAGCCGGACACTGTTCGGCAGGTACATGGAACTTGAAGGAGAACCCGCCTTGCAACGCTGAAGACTATACACATGCTGGACTTATCGTCATTGAAGCCTGGTTCGGGGGCTACTGAGGGAGTCCTGGACTAGGGGGTGTCCGGATAGCCAGATCCCAATCATCGGCCGAACTATCATCGGCCGGACTATCATCATCGGCCGGACTCCAAGACTATGAAGATACAAGATTGAAGACTCCGTCCCATGTCCGGAGGGGACTTTCCTTGGCATGGAAGGCAAGCTTGGCGATACAGATATGTAGATCTCCTACCATTGTAACCGACTCTATGTAACCCTAGCCCTCTCCGGTGTCTATATAAACCGGATGGCTTTAGTCCGTAGGACATAACAACAACATCAACCCTTACAATCATACCATAGGCTAGCTTCTAGGGTTTAGCCTCCTTGATCTCGTGGTAGATCCACTCTTGTAAACATCCACAATATCAATATCAATCAAGCAGGACGTAGGGTTTTACCTCCATCAAGAGGGCCCGAACCTGGGTAAAACATCGTGTCCCTTGTCTCCTGTTACCATCCGCCTAGACGCACAGTTCGGGACCCCCTACCCGAGATCCGCCGGTTTTGACACCGACACCACTTGATTGGAATTTATTAGAATACTCTATGTGCTTCACTTATATCTTTTGAGCTAGATAGTTTTTGCTCTAGTGCTTCACTTATATCTTTTAGAGCACGGCGGTGGCTTAATTTTGTAGAAATTTCTAGTCTCTCATGCTTCATTTATATTATTTTGAGAGTCTCTTGGAACAGCATGCTATTGGCTATGGTTATAAAATTGGTCCTAGAATGGTGGGCATCCAAGTTGGGTATAATAAAAACTATCATAGGAAGTGAATTGGATGCTATGATCAATTTGATACTTGATAATTGTTTTGAGATATGGAGGTAGTGATATTAAAGTCATGCTAGTTGGGTGATTATGAATTTAAAGAATGCTTGTGTTGAAGTTAGCAAGTCCCGTAGCATGCACGTATGGTTAAAGTTGTGTAACTAATTTGAAACATGAGGTGTCCTTGGATTGTGCATCCTTATGAGTGGCGGTCGGGGACGAGCGATGGTCTTCTCCTACCAATCTATCCCTCTAGGAGCATGCACGTAGTGCTTGATTTTTGATGACTTGTAGATTTTTCAATAAGTATATGAGTTCTTTTGAGTAATGTTGAGTCCATGGATTATACGCACTTTTACCTTTCCATCATTGCTAGCCTCTTCGGTACAATGCATTGCCCTTTCTCACCTTGAGATTTGGTGCAAACTTCGCCGGTGCATCCAAACCCTGTGATATGATACGCTCCATCACACATAAACCTCCTTATATCTTCCTCAAAACAGCCACCATACCTACCTATTATGGCATTTCCATAGCCATTCCGAGATATATTACCATGCAACTTTCCACCGTTCCGTTTATCATCATGACACGCATTAGTATTGTCATATTGCCATTGCATGATCATGTAGTTGACATCGTATTTGTGGCAAGGCCACTTTGCATAATTTTTCATACATGTCAGTCTTGATTCATTGCCCATCCCGGTACACCGCCGGAGGCATTAATATAGAGTCATATCTTGTTCTAGTTTTGAGTTGTAATTCATGTGTTGTAAATCAATAAAAGTGTGATGATCATCATGATTAGAGCATTGTCCCCAAAAAGAAAAAAAAGAAAGGCCAAAGAAAAAAAAGAAAAAAGGGAAAGGCCAAAAAAGGCCCGAAAGAAAAAAAAAGAAAAAAAGAAAAAAAATAAAAAGGGGGCAATGTTACTATCTCTTTTCCACACTTGTGCTTCAAAGTAGCACCATGTTCTTCATACAGTGAGTCTCATATGTTGTCACTTTCATATACTAGTGGGAATTTTTCATTATAGAACTTGGCTTGCATATTCCTACTATGGGCTTCCTCAAAATGCCCTAGGTCTTCGTGAGAAAGCAAGTTGATGCACACCCACTAGTTTTCCTTTGTTGAGCTTTCATACATTTATAGCTCTTGTGCATCTGTTGCATGGCAATCCCTACTCCTCATGTTGACATCAATTGATGGGCATCTCCATAGCCCGTTGATTATCCTCGTCAATGTGAGACTTTCTCCTTTTTTGTCTTCTCCACACAATCCCCATCATCATATTCTATTCCACCCATAGTGCTATATCCATGGCTCACGCTCATGTATTGCGTGAAAGTTGAATTTTTTTGAGACTATTTAAGTACGAAACAATTGCTTGGCTTGTCATCGGGGGTGTAAAATTTGGGAGCATTTTTGTGGACGAAAATGAAGCATAGCCTAATTATATGATTTTGTAGGGATGAACTTTATTTAGCCATGATATTTTGAGAAGACATGATTGCTTTGATTAGTATGCTTGAAGTATTACTATTTCTTATGTCAATATAAACTTTTATTTTGAATCATTTGGATCTGAACATTCATGCCACAATAAAGAAAATTACATTGAGAATTATGCTAGGTAGCATTCCACATCAAAAAATTTGTTTTTATCATTTACGTACTCGAGGACGAGCAGGAATTAAGCTTGGGGTTGCTTGATACGTATCCAACGTATCTATAATTTTTGATTCATCCATGCTATTATATTACCCTTTTTGGATGTTTATGGGCTTTACTTTACACATTTATATCATTTTTGGGACTAACCTACTAACCGGAGGCCCAGCCCGTATTGCTGTTTTTTTTGCCTATTTCAGTATTTCGAAGAAAAGGAATATCAAATGGAGTCCAAACGGAATGAAACCTTCGGGAGCGATTTTTGGAACGAACATGATCTAGAGGACTTGGAGTGCAAGTTAAGAAGCAGCCGAGGCGGCCATGAGGGTGGAGGGCGCGCCCACCCCTACAGGGCGCGCCCCCTATCTCGTGGGCCCCTCGGGTGGCCATCGACCTACTTCTTCCTCCTATATATACCCACGTACCCCGAGAACATCCAGGGAGCCAACTAAAACCTAATTCCACCGCCATAACCTTCTGTATCCGCGAGATCCCATCTTGGAGCCTTCGCCGGTGCTCCGCCGGAGGGGGAATCGACCATGGAGGGCTTCTACATCAACACCATAGCCCCTCCGATGAGTTGTGAGTAGTTTACCACCGGCCTTCGGGCCCATAGTTATTAGCTAGATGGCTTCTTCTCTCTTTTTGGATCTCAATACCATGTTCTCCTTGATCTTCTTGCAGATCTATTCGATGTAACTCTTTTTGCGGTGTGTTTGTCGAGATCCGATGAATGCTGGGTTTTGTGATTAAGTTTATCTATGAGAAATATTTGAATCTCCTCTAAATTCTTTTATGTATGATTGAGTTATCTTTGCAAGTCTCTTCGAATTATCAGTTTGGTTTTGCCTACTAGATTGATCTTTCTTGCAATGGGAGAAGTGCTTAGCTTTGGGTTCAATCTTGTGGTGTCCTTACCTACTGACAATAGGGGTAGCAAGGCACGTATTGTATTGTTGCCATCGAGGATAAAAAGATGGGGTTTATATCATATTGCATGAGTTTATCCCTCTACATCATGTCATCTTTCTTAAGGCGTTACTCTCTTCTTATGAACTTAATACTCTAGATGCATGCTGGATAGCGGTCGATGTGTGGAGTAATAGTAGTAGATGCAGACAGGAGTCGGTCTACTTGTCGCGGACGTGATGCCTATATACATGATCATGCCTAGATAATCTCATAATTATTCACTTTTATATCAATTGCTCGACAGTAATTTGTTCACCCACAGTAATAATTATGCTATCTTGAGAGAAGCCACTAGTGAAACCTATGGCCCCCGGGTCTAAGTTTTATCATATAAGCTTTGAATCTACTTTTATTTGCATCTTTACTTTTCCAATCTATATCATAAAATACCAAAAATATATTTATCTTATCATACTATCTCTATCAGATCTCACTTTCGCAAGTGGCCGGGAAGGGATTGACAACCCCTTTATTGCGTTGGTTGCGAGTTCTTTGTTTGTTTTTGTAGGTGTGTGGGACTTTTGAGTAGCCTCCTACTGGATTGATACCTTGGTTCTCAAAAACCGAGGGAAATACTTATGCTACTACTGCTGCATCATGCTTTCCTCTTCAAGGAAAACCAACGCAAGCTCAAGACGTAGCATGACGCAATGTCGTGCTGCCAAAATTGTCAGCAGATTGGACTTGTAAATATTATACTCTCTACGGTTGTTTGTGGAACTTGTTTTGCAGAGCCGGACACGATTCTTGTGTTTGAGATCTACTTTGAAGTATTCTGAGAAGGAACCCGCCTTGCAATGCCGAAGACAATCTGCGCGCCGGACTCATCGTCATTGAAGCCTGGTTCAGGGGCTACTGAGGGAGTCCTGGACTAAGGGGTCCTCGGACAGCCGGACTGTATACTTGGTCCGGACTGTTGGACTATGAAGATACAAGATAGAAGACTTCGTCCCGTGTCCGGATGAGACTCTCCTTTGCGTGGAATGCAAGCTTGGCGATTCGGATATGTAGATTCCTTTCTCTGTAACCGACCTTGTACAACCCTTGCCCCCCTGTGTCTATATAAACCGGACGGTTTAGACTTCTAGGGTTTAGCCACAACAATCATAACCTCATTGGCTAGACTTCTAGGGTTTGGCCATTACGATCTCGTGGTAGATCAACTGTTGTAATACTCTTATTCATCAAGATCAATCAAGCAGGAAGTAGGGTATTACCTCCATAGAGAGGGCCTGAACCTGGGTAAACATTGTGTCCCCCGCCTCCTGTTACCATTAGTCTTAGACGCACAGATTCGGGACCCCCTACCCGAGATCCGCCGGTTTTGACACCGACAAAGGTCTTTATCGGTCAAACTGCATAGCAACATACGTTGTTCCCTTTGTCATTGGTACGTTACTTGCTCGAGATTCGATCGTCGGTATCATCATACCTAGTTCAATCTCGTTACCAGCAAGTCTCTTTACTCGTTCTGTAATACTTCATCCCGCAACTAACTCATTAGTCACAATGCTTGCAAGGCTTATAGTGATGAGTATTACCGAGAGGGCCTAGAGATACATCTCCAAAACACGGAGTGACAAATCCTAATCTTGATCTATGCCAACCCAACAAACACCTTTGGAGAAACTTGTAGAGCACTTTTATAATCACCCATTTATCTTGTGATGTTTGGTAGCACACAAAGCGTTTCTCCGGTATTCGGGAGTTGCATAATCTCATAGTCTGAAGAACTTGTATAACTCATGAAGAAAGTAGTAGCAATGAAACTAACACGATCATAATGCTAAGCTAACAGATGGGTCATGTCCATCACATCATTCTCCTAATGATGTGATCCCGTTCATCAAATGACAACACATGTCTATGGTTAGAAAACATAACCATCTTTGATCAACTAGCTAGTCAAGTAGAGGCATACTAGGGACTATATGTTTTGTCTATGCATTCACACATGTACTAAGTTTCTGGTTAATACAATTCTAGCATGAATAATAAACATTTATCATGAATTAAGGAAATAAAAAATAACTTTATTATTGCCTTTAGGGCATATTTCCTTCAATTTAGCCATGAAATTTTGCACGCATTGGCGCACTAAATCATCTTGCATAAAAACATTTTTTTTAAGATTTATGCTATATATTTTTATTTTACTATTCATCGGGTGCAGATGAGTACAAGCACCGAATTGAATATCTGGGCCCTTACGAATAACGAAACATAATTTAGAAAATGACCACTGATAACCCACAAGTACAAGGGTCAATTGTAGTTTTTTCGATAAATAAGAGTGTCGAACCCACCAAGGAGCTAAATCTAAGATTTATATTCCCTTTAAGTTCTATTGACCACCGATACAACTCTACACACGCTTAACGTTCGTTTTACCTTGAACAAGTATGAAACAATTTTGTAGGTGTAAGGATAAGTTTGGAAGAATAAAACTATATGTACTTAGTGAGAATAAAACTGCAAGTAATTTCCAAGATAATAAAGGTTAGTTGTTTAGTAGATAGCCTTTGTAACACAAGAGAAGGATTTGTCTCTAGGCAATCGATAACTAGACCGGTAATCATTATTGCAATTTTATATGAAGGAGAGGTATGAGCTAACATACTTTTCGTACTTGGATCATATGCACTTATGATTGGAGCTCTAGCAAGCATCCACAACTACTAAAGATCATTAAGGTAAAACCCAACCATATCATTAAGTAACAAGTCGTCTTTACTCCCATATGCAACAACCCCCTTACTCGGGTATGTGTTTCCGTCACTCACGCCACCCACTATAAGCGAATCATGAACGTATTGCAACACCCTATAGCGGTGATCCCACACACTTGCGCGACATGGAAGGCACCATAGGACATCACCAAAATAAAACATACAACTCAAACAAATCACGATCATCAATCAACCCACAGGACAAAACGAATCTACTCAAACATCATAGGATGGCAACACATCAGTGGATAATAATATGAATCATGAAGCACCATGTTTAAGTAGAGAATTACAGCGGGAACAGAGAGGTTACACCGCTGCATAGAGGGGGAGAGAGTTGGTGATGACGGTGGTGAAGTTGTTGGTGTATATCACCATCATGATGTTTCCCCGACGACAGTCTGGCGCCACCGAGAGAGAGGGGGAGAGAGCCCTAATAACCCACAAGTATAGTGGACCAATTGTAGCTTTTTCGATAAATAAGAGTGTCGAACCCAACGAAGAGCTAAAGGTAGGATTTATATTCCCTTCAAGTTCTACCGACCACCGATACAACTCTACAAACACTTAACGTTCACTTTACCTAGAACAAGTATGAAACTATTTTGTAGGTGTAAGGATAGTAATACTTTGCAAGAATAAAACTAGGAGTACTTTGCGAGATAATAATAGTTAGTTGTCTAGTAGAAAGATTTTTATAACACACGAGAGGTACTTTGTCCATAGGCAATCGATAACTAGACCGGTAATCATTATTGCAATTTTATATAAGGGAGAGGCATGAGCTAACATACTTTCGTACTTGGATCATATGCACTTATGATTGGAACTCTAGCAAGCATCCACAACTACTAAAGATCACTAAGGTAAAACCCAACCATAGCATTAAGTAACAAGTCCTCTTTGCTCACATATGCGACAACCCCCTTACTCGGGTATAAGCTTTTGTCATCCCCTTAATTGGTTGATCGTTTTTCCCTTCCGCACCATTTCTGTCTGGTCAAATCCCTTGCATCATTTTCTTTGTCCAAAATCCCCATGCTTAACCAATATATGGGTTCAGATATACTGCTTATAGGTGGGACTCACTTGTAAGAATTAATAAAGAAAAAACTCTCTCTCCCCACACTCTTACATGTGGGACCCAGTGTAATAGAAAAGAAAAATACAAGTTATGTATGTGAAAAATGCAATCTAAATGATTTTTCATATATATTTTTAATGTTAGATTGATTTTAAATGGTGTTCATGCATTTCTTTAACAATCTTGCAAATTTAGAAAGTATTTGTGTAAATATAAAGATGTTCATGTGTTCTGAAAAATTCTCGTGATTTTGAAATATGTTGAAGTATTTTTCAAAGTTTATGTAATTTAAAAAAATTCCAACTGGTTTAAGAAATGATATAAAATGCAAAAAGTTCATATATTTTAGAAAATTGTTCCGGTAGTTTCAGAAAAAGTAGCCACACACTTTAAAAAACTACTATTGTATTTCTAAAAAGTATATGCATTAGTTTAAAAAAGTAGGAACAATAATGTAAAAACTAAACAAATAAACCATAAAATGAAAAACAATAAAAACAAATTTTCAAATTTAAAAAGGAAAACTAAATTAAGTTAAATAAAATCCAGACAAAAGAAAATAACACCGAGTAGAATATGCATGTATTTCTTGATAAATATGTATAGAATTTGTAAAACCTTTCTATGAGAAATAGGAAAATGAAACAAAAACAAAGGTTACGGCGAAAAAATTAGAATTAAAAAGGGAAAACAAACTAATAAGACAGGCTCCAAAAAATGCAGAAAACAGAAAAGCTACAGGAAAGAACTTGTGTAGCTAGCGATTAAAAACCGTTAATGTGAGCTGTTTGAGTCGAGCATGCCCACTAACATGCCTAACTAGACAAATCCCCCGCGCGTTGCTGCGAAAAACTAAGAATGTAAACTAAATGCTAAAACGGTTTTTTCAATAATAATCATGAAGTGGTTCCTCATGAAATAATATATGATAGTATGCACAAACAAAGAGCATAGAGATACAATTTCATAGTTTATAGAATTTTCTATTATAAACACATAAATTTCGTAATATACATGCCATCAGTCAAACCATAGTCTCTAGTCATTAATTAGTTACACAGTGTCTAGTGTGTATGTCAAATTGCGTATTACCGAATCCTGCAACCAAAATAGTGCAAGTGTCTTTGTTTTTGTAGTCAACACCATACAAAGATGAATGATGGCGGAAAAGCGTACACACTATTGTCTTGTGGTATATTCGGTTTTCTTTTTTTGCGACTCGTGGTATCTTCGTATGTTGTGAACTAGAGATGGAGAAACGTTGAGTTCGGCCGGCCGGCCGACTGCTGGGGCGGCTGTTGAGGGCAATGAGCATAAGATATCAGCCGTGACAATACCGCATCTGCCCTCTTTTCTTGAAGAAGATGCCTGCATAGCCAAATACTGGTACATAAATAACGTGAGAGGCGTAACACCAAGCAGCCAAGAAAAGGAAGCAGCTAGCTAGGTGCCTACTTGCCTCGGCGTGTACTGTCCAGTGCTCGGCGCACACATGTCTTCTTCCTCTGCGCCAGCGGCCGCTGTGGCGACGTCGACCCGCCTCATCCTGGTGCACGGCACGGGCCACGGCGGGTGGTGCTGGTACAAGGTGGCCACGCTGCTCCGCGCCGCGGGGCACCGCGTGGACGCGCCGGACCTCGCGGCCTGCGGCGCGGATGCGCGCCCGCTGCGCGACGCGCCCACCTTCGAGGACTACACGCGCCCCCTGCTCGACGCGCTCCGGGCCCTCCCGGACGGCGAGCGGGCGGTGCTCGTGGGCCACAGCTTCGGCGGGATGAGCGTCGCGCTCGCGGCCGAAGAGTTCCCCGACAAGGTTGCGGCGGCCGTGTTCCTCGCCGCTTTCATGCCGGACTGCGCCAGCCCGCGCACCCGCGTCATCGAGAAGGTTCTCGTGTCCGACTGGATGGACAGTGTTATCGAAGAGGAGCACGCCCCGCCGTCGGTGTTCCTCGGGCCCGAGCTCGTGCGCCGGAAGCTCTACCAGCTGAGCCCGGAGGAGGACTACACGCTGTGCCAGAGCCTGGCGCGGGTGAGCTCCTACTACGTGGCTGACCAGCAGCAACGGCCACCGTTCAGCGCTGCCCGATACGGCGGGGTGACCAAGGTCTACGTGGTCGCCAAGCAGGATCTGGCCATGGTCGAGGAGTACCAGAGGCAGATGATCGCAGGCATCCCCGTGGCTGAGGTCAGGGAGATGGCTGACGCCGACCACATGGTCATGCTCTCCGCGCCGGAGGAACTGGCGGGCCACCTCGCCGACATCGCCAACAACTACACTTAATCGATTTGTGGAGCCTATTTACACTGTTCCTAATATAAAACGCATGTCTTTTCCCTAGTTGGATTGTACTTACAATTACAAGAAGAAATCTACTGAAATGTGAGTCCAGATGTACCGCACACGAGGGCTCTTCCTTCAAATGATTTTTATATAAATTATCTAGTATGCAAATCTGTAGAAAGTTCGCAATATAATCTATTTGGTTCAAAGGAATAAACGTTTCAAACTTTGTATCGATTGTCTTGCTACACAATGATTTTGAATTTCTCTTTTTACTACGTGCCTATGATACGTATGATATGAATTTGATCTCTATACAAAATTCCTTGATTTTCTTATGGTGCAAACAAACAACTTGTTAATTTTTGTGTACTTCATCCCGGTAGGATTTAGCCTGTTGTATGATTTCCAAATCTCACCAACCAAACAATTGCGGCGGCCTATTTAGAATTGGGTCACTCAATATGTTCGTCTGATACTTGTGCCTATAGTGAGGGTTTAAATTTATTGTTGTATCGGCATCAACTATTATATTCGGGCCATGAGAAAGTAGAATGCTATCGAGAGTTTGAGACAACCGCCTGCTGCTTAGTGCATCCGTTATGCGGCCTACAAATTATCCACAAGCAAAAATAAAGCCCTTATGAACAACTACACATAATGTACAACTCGACCACAAGCTCAAAAACTTAAGAGCAACCCGCAAGCTTGTGGGATGCCCATAAGGAACATAACTTTATTACTTCTACCGCTTTATTAGACTAAGGAATAACCAGATGATTTTTTATGATTTTGCACTTGGTTCCCACCACTCAGGATAAAAATAACCAGATGAATTTTTATGATTTTTAGTTTTTATGCATATCCCCTTAAATCATGCAAATTCAGAAAGTATTTATATAAAAAATGTTCTCGTGATTTTAAAATGTTTTCAAGTATTTTTTTTAAAAGTTCATGTAATTGGAAAAAATCCAAGTAGTTTAAAGAATGGTATAAATTTTAAAAGTGTCCACGTCTTTTAGAAAACAGATTAAATAGTTTCAGAAAAGCAGTCATGCCCATAAAGAAAATATTCATTTTTTCTAATAAGTATATGTTTTTACTTTTAAAAATATTAATTAATTGAAAAACTAAACAAATATATCAGAAAATAAAAAACAAGAAAATGGAAAATAAAAATTTAAAAGGAGAAAATAAAATACTGTAGAATAGAAATCCAGAAAGAAAATAAAACCAAGTAGAATATGTGTGTATTAGTCGATAAAGGTTTATATAATTTTATAACATTTCTATGAGAAGAAAAGAAATGATACAAAAATTAACGTTAAGGTGACAAAAAATTTAAAAATCAAAAGAGAAAACGAACTAAAAAGAAAAACTCTGAAAGAAAACCAGCAGAGAATACAGAAAAGCCACAGGAAAATAAAATCTAAATAGCTAACGATTAAAAACCGTTCACGTGAGCTATTTGACAATGTTTATGTACTAAATTGTATGTGCACATTTTTTTCAATTACAAGAACATTTTATTAAGTACATGAACTTATTTTAAGTTGCACTAACATTAAAGTTTACACGGGTACCTTTTGAACATATCTAAATCCCTTTTATATTTAAAATAATTTTAAAACAAATTCATTTTTTAAACTCAAGAACATATTTACACATTTTAAAATATACATAAACATTTTCTAAACGTACATAGATAGTTATGTTTTTTCTAAGTGCAAATACTTATGTAATACATGATTGTTATAATTGTTTGAATGCAATTTTTAGTATATTCATCAATCATGGCAGTACATAGAACACTACAGGTAATAAAAATTACAACCAGGTCCATGGACCACCTAGCGACGACTACAAGCACGGGAGCGAGCCGACGATGCACCGTCATCGTCGCCTCTCAGTTACTGGAGCCTAGCAAATCTTGATGTAATAGACAGTGGGGAAGTCATCGTCCTAAGACTCCAAAGGACCGGTACACCAGAGCAGCAAGCACCGCCGACGAAAAGAATTGTAGATCGAAAAGATCAAACATGTAACCACACTAACGAAGACGAACGAAAACTGGATCCAAATAGATCCACCGAAGACCAACACCGACTGAATCCCGTGAGATCCGACGGAGACACACCTCTGCACATCCATTGACAATGCTATTTGCACCTTCGGGACGGGGATAAGACGTGGGGGACATTATTTCTATTGAAGGACATCGTCACCGTCACATAGCCCAACCAAAACGTTTAACAAAAAGACGAGAACGGGTCCCTGGACCGAGATCCTCCGCACCCTAGCTACGGCCAAAGGCCATCAGCGGTGGGGCAGATCGGCAAGGGCGCCGGCAGGATAATCTATATCTATACCTACTATTAAAGGGAATAGATATTTTTGGTTTGGTTTCGCTTTGTTTCATTCCGTTTTAAGTATTTTTTACGTGTATTAGGTTTTTTTTAGTTTTGTCTGTTTGAGAAACATACGTGCAAACCGGGATGTACATGTAAAGGAAAATTAACTGAAACAAAAGCGAAGCGGCCCGCCACACGTTGTAACCTGACCCAAATAAATATACATGGAGTCCGAACTAGCTACGGGCTGCCGGGTTCCGGCTAGCTTGATTCTCCCAGCTAAACACATGAGTACATGTTAAGCAGGCTTGTGGATCCGGCGACGACTACATGGCTGCCTTTTGCAAAGATGATGAAAGCACACAATTTTATTCATCTGGGGATAATTGATGTGTACCACAAATCAAATCATTGCTTATGTTTTAGGCTGTGCTTAGGCTTAAATCATCACTTGCTTATTGGGATAGAAGAGTGAGGTGATTTTTTCTACTGTTGCAACGCACAAACATATTTAGGTGGCACTTTCGGTTGTTATTATGCCATGATGACGGTCGTTTCGGTGGACAATGGGCACAATGATTTCTCTCCCGTTGCAACGCACGGACATATGTGCTAGTTGTTATAATTATTTGTATATATCAAAATTCTGGAATAAACTGCACCTATTTTCCCAAAAGCCATACTTCGCAGGCCGATGCGATTAATGGCACAGCTACAGTTACTTGATGTTGATCCAGATGCCGTTCACGTGCACTGATCAGCAGCATTAGAACACCGCCGTCATCCAACGTAGGGGCACGCGGCACCTGAGCAGAGCGTCACACAGCCTACGCGCCGCCTGCCAGAACCTTGGGTGCCACCTCACGGCGCTACGTGTAACTCCGGCTGGCTCTGGAACCACCGCATGCGCGCCACCTACCACCCCACGTCTCGCTCCCGACAGAACCCACGCCATTCCAACCCAACCCATCCTCGCCTACAAATACGCCACACGACCACCACGGCATCTAACATTCCCAGACACCCCAAGCACCCACACAAAGAACGCATACACACAGCAAGCAGAAGAAGCCTTTTTCCGAGGAGCGGCGACGATGCAGACGGCAAAGGTGAAGGTGAAGGACGCGGTGAGCTCGGCCAAGGAGAAGGCGAAGGAGGGCACGGCCAAGGCGCAGGGCAAGACCGGCAAGGCCACGGCGAGAAGGAGATGGCCAAGGAGGAGACGCGCGCCAACAAGGCCCAGGCCAAGGCCGAGATGCACCAGGAGAAGGCCGAGCACCGGGCCGAGGCCGCGGCCGGGCGCCACGGCGCCACGCACGTGCCCCTCACCGGGCCGCACGGCCACCACCGCCCCGTGGGTGCAGGTGCAGGTGCAGCGCCTGCCGCCGCAGACCCTGCGTACCCGGGCACCGGCGCGTACCCGACCACGGACAAGTACGTCTAGGTGTGATGATCGGGGACAGGAGCTGGCAGCTAGCGTTATTTGTTTGTGGCTAGTGATCCTGCCCGTCTGTCGTAGTTGGCGCGCGCGTGTGCCCGAATAAAATGTATCGGTCAGTTGTAAAATGCACCTTTGATGTACTAGTAGTAATTTGTGACTTGAGTGCTCTTCCTCGTTTGATCACAAAAGTTTGATTCGTAATTTGTAACTCCCTCCGTCCGGAAATACATGTCATCAAGATGGATAAAAGAGGATGTATTTAGACATATTTTATTCTAGATACATCTATTTTTAGCCATTTTGATGGCAAGTATTTTTAGATGGAGGGAGTACTTATTTATTCGCTTGGCGTGCGTGCGAATCAGATGCTCAGAAATGGACGTGAACAAACTTGCCAAAGAGGGTGTCGCTCAGCTCGTTCAGTCTCCACTCTCAGCACAACGGCCACCGGAGCCGAGCGAAAATGGGGCGATCTCAACCCACCAGTCACCGGCGGTTCGAGGTCAGGCGACCTATCTCAGCTCCTTCCTTCTTCTTCTCGATCCCCTACTAATTTACTTCTCTTTTCTATTTTCTTGCGGGAAATCCTCCCAAATATTTACCTACAGATTGTGGAGAGTTACCCCAAATATTTACCTGCAGATAGTGGAGAGAGGAGGAAATCGTTCAGAGCGAGAGGACAGATCAAGACCATCCAGTTGGAGCTTGGAACATAAAACTATTGACCATCCAGTTGGAGCTTGGAACATAAAACTATTGAAAGAGTCCGTCAAGTGACGTTAGTGTAGTTTTTTTTTTTTTTGCGATGGAGAAAGAGTTTTATTCCATATGGATAGGGGTACAATCGAGAGGCAAAGTCCTCCACACAAGGTGGTCCTCTATCTAGCCATACAACAGTAGTACTCTTCGTACGACTATACAAAGCCAACCAATCTGCTATCCAAGGTGGTCGTCTATCTAGCCATACAGCAGTAGTACTCTCCGTACGACTATACAAAGCCAACCAATCTGCTATCCTATTTTGCACACGCTTAATTTTCAAAGGAGTAAAAACTCCATCAGCCATAAGATGACGTATTTCCGCTACCAAATGTCCATAAGCCGCTACCAAATGTCCAAATGTCCATAAGCCGATCTGGTGAGATGCTCTCCTGACAAGGCGGCCAGTGCCACCGAGGAATCGGATTGAACGACGATGGGTAAGGTACAATGCTGAATAGCTAGTGCCATTTCCTGCATTATTGCATGTAGCTCCGCCTTCACTGCCTCATTACAGTTGAAAATGCATCTGTACGCCGCAAAGATGACACTCCCGTCATGCCGGCGCAAAACCATACCGGCCGCCGCCGATCCGTCTACAGGGGAGAAGGAACCATCGACAGACAGTGCTGCCTGATCCACACAAGGTCGTGGCCATGGCAAACACGCTTCTGTCCGCACGACAGGCTTCTCTTGCCATACCTGCATCAACAACAACGATAAGGCATGGCCGAATGCGGCAAATAACAATGACAGATGTTGTGACGGTACTACAACAACAACGATAAGGCATGGCTGAATGCTGCAAACTGTTCACACACGAAGACGTCACCGTGTACCCGTGATACGCAGGACACGTCACCGAAGGAGGCTCACCGGAAGCGCGATACGCAAGACAATCCGGCGAGCTCTTTTGAAGACCCGAAACCCCACGCGGCCGGGAGAGACCCTGTCTGGACGCACGGCGGTGATGGACTGCCCTAAGGTCGGTTCGTCCGCCCCTAAGGCTTCGAAGGTCGAAGCTCTTCGAAGCGAAGAACACCAATGAACGAGAAGCAGAAAACTAGGATAGGAGATGAAAGTTTGTAGATGGGTTTTGCGATTGTTTGCTGTTGTTCAATCGGCCGTCACTCTTAGGTATATAAGAGGCGGCTGGACTTCCCGTGCAAGGAAAAGACTTGGATTCACGTCCAAAATCCTAGCTTGGGTCCAACTCGAAATCCAACTTTCCAAAACGGTTCGGTTTACAACCTGGCTGCACCTTGCGGGTCATGTTTGAGGCAGTAAACGACCTCGGATGGAAACAAGCCCAAAAGCAATCTTGACCGTTTCAACGAGACGAAAAACTTTTGTGTTGAACATTTTTTGACCAGAAATCATCTTGAAGGTCAAATCGCTCGCACAAAACGGACCCTCACGCAAAACACCCTTTCCTCGCGCTACCCATCAGACATAGATATAGTGGGGCGCGCCACATCACACCTCATGACAGGGCTGCACTTCGATAACTTTAACTTTTGCATACGAATTCGGATTGGGACGATTTTTATATCAAAATTGATTGTTTCGACGAGAACATGACAATCCATGTAGATCATTTTTCCATACGAGGCAGTCTTGAGGGCGTACTGAGCCGAATAGTGTTCTAAATACAAAATCTCAGTATTTCGAACGCAACTTCGGCCTTCGAGATGAGATCGGATGGCGATGGCCCAAACTTCAAAGATGTTCACATCGACAATACGGAAGTTTTTTATGTAGATCACTTTTCCATTTGAGGCCATATTAATTAAGTTCTTGACCGTGCCAAAATCTGATGTCAACACATGCCCTCCTGTTTTTCGGCAAAGCTAGCGTGCCGAAAAATAACTTGTACCTTCTAAGGACGATGTCAACACTCCATCGGCCATTTATAGTTTCTTAGGGCGATAATTATATATCAGCCATGTTTATGCTAAGGGCGATAGTTATTTATCGGCCATGTCTTTGCTTAGAACGATAGTGATATATCGGCCATTGCCTATCTAGGCTTCTTGCCACACACTTGGGTGATATTTTTTTAAATATTTGCCATTGAGAGCTCGAGGTAATAATATGCCTTGTATGGATTCCACCAAATATGAGTTTCCGGGAACCACTCTTGTAATCTTAAAAGGACCTTCCCAACTTGGAGACCACTTTCCGAATTTTCTATCTTTTGAACCAATTGGTAGAATCACCTTCCACACAAGATCGCCAACTTGAAAATTCTTCAACTTGACCTTCTTATTGTAAGCTCTTGCCACCCTCAACTTATCTCTCTCTATGGCATTCAAAGCAGACAAACATTTATCGGACTTCATCAATATTGTCCATCATCAAGTTATAGAAGTCCACCGCCGATAAATCATTTTGTTTGGCTATTCTCAAAGCATTCAAATTCACTTCCACTGGTAAAACGGCCTCTTGACCATATCCGAGCTCATACGGAGTTACCTTTGTAGCATCATGGCCTTGAGATTCTGTGTTCCCACAAAGCTTCGGACAGTAGCTCATGCCATCTCCTTGGATTATCTTCAATCTTCTTCTTGATGAGTGTCGGTGTCAAAACCGTCGGATCTCGGGTAGGGGGTCCCGAACTGTGCGTCTAAGGCTAATGGTAACAGGAGGCAGGGGACACGATGTTTTACCCAGGTTCGGGCCCTCTCGATGGAGGTAATACCCTACTTCCTGCTTGATTGATCTTGATGATATGAGTATTACAAGAGTTGATCTACCTTGAGATCATATGTTGTGGTCTAAACCCTAGAGGTATGATGAGTAATGTCATAATAATCTATCGACTAGCCTGGCCTCGGTTTATATAATGTACCAGAGGCCTAGGATAACAAGAGTCCTAGCCAAATACGCCGGTGGGGAGGAGTCCTTGTCTTGATCACCAAGTCTTGTAGAATCTTTCTTGTATGCGGCAGCCGTCCGAACTGGCCCATAAGTATACGGCCACGGGGGTCCTCGGCCCAATCTAACTGATTGGGAGATGACGTGGTGAGTACCCCCTAGTCCAGGACACCGTCAGTAGCCCCCTGAACCGGTCTTCAAGTTGGGGACGCTCCTCGATTCTTCCAAACTGTTCTTCATCTTCGGTCGTCGGTCTTGAAAACTGGTTCAACAAATCTTCTCATCTTCGATCTTGAGGATCGCCGAAGTAAATCCAAAGAGTTTACACGTCGGTTATCCGAGGAGCCCCTTTAAGTTTCTGGCCTTTATCAATGCCTTGTTATTTTTATGCCACACCTCGGGTTTGAAGTTATTCCCGGGCGGCAGTGTCCTCTTGCATCCAAGCTCCAACGTCGGGTTGCATTCGAGGTATCTTTTGCAGCCAAGCACCAACGCCGGACTGTGTCCAAGCTCCAACGCCGGAATGTATCTGAGCTCCAACGCCGGACTGCTTCCGAGCTCCAACGTCGGAATGTATCCGAGCTCCAACGCCGGACTGTGCCCAAGCTCCAATGCCAGACTGTATCCAAGATGTCATAGATCATCTCGGTTCAAAAAAGTTGAAGGAGTTTAGCCGAGCTTAATGCCGGGAATGCACTCTATGGAGCCAGCCACTGGTGCCCGAGCTTTATGCCGGACTGCTTTCGAGGTGGTGCACCACCCCTGATTGCGGGCTGATTTTTTGATTGGTGCAATTTATTCTCTGCCGAGATATTTAGCCAGTAGCCCTCAAGGTGTGTGCGTCAGTCTAAAATCCGAGATGCACCTGAAGGAAAACATGAAACCGCTGATCCTAGTTGCCCCTGAGACTCAAATCGATACGCGAAATCGGCCTGAGGATCAACTCCTAGCTCGGCAGCATACATAGGAATAGAAACGCGGTGTGCAAAGTCCTCGAGACTCAGGTTGGGTGCGGCCGACCAACCCGAGGATAATAATCTCCCCGAAAACTATATTGCACTTTAAATTTTCTGCATTGGACATGCAATGCAGTAGCCCCCGAGACACTGGTCGGGTGGCAACACCAGATCAGGGGATTGATGTACCCCTTTAATATTTGTAAATAATAAGCACGAAGCCCAATAGCCCCCGAGCCTTAATGTGGGCACGGGTGGCCGAATTAAGGATCGATATCCATAGTATAATCACAAATTATGTGTAATGACTCTATGTATCCAAGTACTTTACATCATTAATGCTCGGATCCGCATTGTACAAAACTTTGTTGACCAACCATCATTAATGCTCGGACCAGTTTGCGCTTATTGTGACATTCAGTTTTTGGCTTTCTCCACTGAGGTGCTTAATCATGCGAGCTGGAAGCACAATCGCAGTGGTTCTCCCGTTGCACACCTAGCCGAACAAAGCGGAACATAGGAGGCAAGCACAGGAGCTGGGCAACCCAACTATTGACCGAAGACACAATTCGAAATCGATGCATATATAGCAACATCCGAGAATGTTTTTGCCGAATCTCTAAAGGTGTTCGGCGTTGCACTGTGAGACTTATGCGAAAAACACACAAATAGTTGAAAAGTGCCATAGAATTGGAAAACCAAAAACGCCAGTAGAAACTCGACGTCCGAACTAGATTAATTGTTCGGTGCCAATCAGAAAATTGGTCTTAGAAAAAAATGTGCTTCTTTCGTGCTTTAACATGACACATCCTATCTCAAGACTTCAAGCGGGTCAGCCTACGGCTTCAACCTCCTATCCCGAAGGCGGAGTACTTAGGCTCCCCGGCTATTGACCACACACTCTCGTCCAGAAAAGGAGTGATAGAAAAAAGACTTTGCAGCGACTAGGAAGAAGAAAACTTATTATAAAACAGCTCACATAAATTTAAGAGCCCCCGAGTGACTTGGGTAAAAGAATTTTATGTTATAATGATTGTGTGTACCGAAGTACTTATATCATATCTGTGTTCACCCGAACTTTGAACGCGTCTTAATCGACCGTCGGCTTCTCCCTCTTCGGTCAAGGACCGAAAAGTGTTATGTACTCCACCTGTCGAGAATATCGACGGTGTTTCTGATAACCAGGCAATCAGGTCATAAGGCTGTAACAGACAAAGCGCGCTCAGGGAACTTATGCTATATTACTAACGAAGTGTAAGAAGCATCTTCGAAGAAATAGTACCCCACCGATACCTTTCTTTGGTTGCTCATTATTATTATGAGACTTGTGCAATAGATTTTTTGTACTCATGAGTTCTGTTGTGTGCCGACCATTGTTGAAAACAGTAAGAGTGCTAGCTTTTGGCTTCACCCAGTCTGAGGTCCGGCTCGGATGAACCGATCGTGACAATCGCAGAGGTGCTCCCTTTACTCCCTAGCCGAACAATCGGGAATGTAGGGGTAAACACAAGAGCAAGGCAACTCAGCTTGCAAATCACTTAGGTCAATATGGTGCATATTGTAGCGTAATACACGAACAAGGAATGAAGTCGTACAAGTATAATCATATGCAAGAGGAAAAGCTCCATCAAGGGAGCCCCCAAATAAACGGGGTATTTGAATATGTGTGTCACGAACAAAGTTTTGACAAGGAACTTTGGCACAAACAACTTTGTGCCAAAAAGTATAGTGCTTGTTCGAACCGAACAAAATTTAAAACTGAAAGTTTTTGAGCATGAAAACCACTTAGCTGGTTAATGTGCTCGGTGTTGATGATGCGATTCGGGCTTGTGGTGGGACGAAGACGCCCATTGATCTATGACAGATCCGACAAGGTTCGCAGTCCTCGGCATGGTCGAGGTCCTAGCCCCAGGCCCGAGGTGTCCGAGCACGGTATTCGGCACTCCGGAGTAGTGACCGCGCAACGCAGTCAAAATCGATTACCTACACACATAAAACAGTGCGGTCCAGGAAATAATAATATATGTATATATAATTCTTGCTTAATTGCTTTACGCGAAAAATAATTTATTCAAAGAGATGTGGCCTGGCGCTGGAGGGCACCAATGTCGATGCAGGGCGTCAGCGTGATGCAGTGAAGGCGTGTCAAAAGCCTGAATTTGCAGGGCGATCCGGGCTCCGGATACGGCATTTGCCGAACTATGTACGGAAACTGACCGAACCGCCACACGACCATTTTTAATGTGGCTGCCATTTGATAGACCTGTGTACATATGATGGAACAAACCAGAGTAATAATACTTTAAGAAAAATAAGCCCAACAAGCAAAAATTGTTAGGATTAATAGCACCTTGTTTATTTGTTGTAGTAGTCTGAAAAAAAGCGACTCCCCAAATTGGGAATCAATCCGCACACCCATTGCCTGATGGGCGATAAAGCGACGGCATGGCGATGCCGGCAAAGGTTGGCTTACCGAGACAAAGCCCCCGGTCTAGCTAATGTGACGAAGCTGGTTGGCTGGTGACGCCGAAGTCACCGGAGTATGTTGATGAAGAAATAGCCAAGTCCCCGGTCTAGCCGAGGTGACGGAGCAGACCGGTGAGGAGTTGTTGCAGCTGCCATGTCAGCCGAGGTGTCGAAGTAGTGCGGCGTGACAGATATTGGCTCGAAGAGGCAACAGTGCGGCCATGCCGACCCAGGTCGTCACTTGTGACATGGTCAATGCTGGCTTGATGAAGTGACCATGCGGCGCTGCCGGTGTGCCCGCTCCGTGTAATCCGTGTAGCGGCGATATTGGTGACGATTTATCCTTCGTGATGCCGAACTATTGTTCGGCTAGCCGAGATGATGATCTAAAGAAGTTAAGCTCGGCTCAACAAAGCGACGACGTGTCTAGCGCAGGTCGGCCGCCGTGGAGTGATGTTGTCGGGCCGGTTTGACACCGTCGCGATGGTGAAGATCGTATTGTAAAAATAATTTTAATATTAATGGGATGTGTCTGAGAATAAAACACAATACCCCATACGAAAACGTCCTTCAAAAAGGATGTTCGAAATCCCGTTCGTAAAGGAGATGAACTGGGGTCGGATTCGTTCTCGCGCAGAACAGATCCAAAAAGTGATGCACTAATCGGAAGGTTCCCGGAGTTTGGACGGTCGGATCGAGCTGAATTTTTGGCAGGTGGTAAATATTGGAATTCCGCAACCGATCAACGGTTGGATCTTCCAGAGGATGTTCGAGCTAGATGCTGGACACCCCGCTCCAAACTCGTCCGGATTCTCGTCCAGATTCAACAGGGCTCCGGTATATCGGAGATTGCCGGAGATTCCTCTATCGGAACTCGACAAAAATTGTGCAGGGTTGTTGTAGACTTAATTCCGCATAATTCCACTGAAGCAATCGTTGAGGCAACACTCGAGGAGGCGGTGTCGGCGGATACGAGTTTGCTGTTCAGAAAAACAGCACTGTCGCCCGAGGGCAATGTTGACGTTGAGCCCCCGAGCTCCATGGATGACTCCTCCATGATCTTGATAGAGATCGGAGTTGATGTTGATGAAGGCCCTCATCCGAACATGAAGATCGGAGGTAGGGCGCAGTCCTCGATCAAGCCAAGGTGACCAATCGAGCTGGTGACGAAGAAACCGACATCGCAGTTGACCTGTAGTCGAGCCATTGATCCTTTCGCCGATCACACAGCGGAACTCTCAATGAAAACACCAATGTCAGTGTCAAAACCGGCGGATCTCGGGTAGGGGGTCCCAAATTGTGCGTCTATGGCTAATGGTAACAGGAGGCAGGGGACACGATGTTTTGCCCAGGTTCGGGCCCTCTCGATGGAGGTAATACCCTACTTCCTGCTTGATTGATCTTGATGATAGGAGTATTACAAGAGTTGATCTACCTCGAAATCATATGTTGTGGTCTAAACCCTAGAGGTATGATGAATAATGTCATAATAATCTATCGGCTAGCCTGCCTCGGTTTATATAATGTACTAGAGGCCTAGGATAACAAGAGTCCTAGCCGAATACGCCGGTGGGGAGGAGTCCTTGTCTTTATCACCAAGTCTTGTAGAATCTTCCTTGTATGCGGCAGTCGTCCGAACTGGCCTATGAGTATACGGCCACGGGGGTCCTCGGCCCAATCTAACTGATTGGGAAATGATGTGGTGAGTACCCCCTAGTCCAGGACACCGTCAATGAGCTTGATTAATATTTTATTACTAGACTCAGCTTGTCCATTGGCTTGGGCATAATAGAGAGGAATTGAGCAACTTTATCTTATATGATTCGATAAATTCTCTGACTTGTTATGACATAAAGGATGAACCTTGGTCCATAGTTAATGTTTGCGGTATGCCGAATCTATGAATAATATGCTCAGTTATGAATTGAATTACCTCTGTATGCGTCATGTTTTTTAGTGGTATTGCTTCAGACCATTTAGTAAAATAATCAGTAGCCACCAACACGAACCGATGCCCCATTGAAGAAGAAGGATGAATCTCTCCAATAAAGTCCAATCCCCAACCTCTAAAAGGCCACGACTTGATAATAGGATGTAACATAGCAGCGGGAGCTAATTGAATATCACCAAACTTTTGACAAGATTCACATCCTTTATAGTACCGGAAGCAATCATTAACCATCGTCGGCCAATAAAACCCAGCATGTCGTAATAGTCATTTCATCTTGGGAGCCGACGGATGAGTGATACAAATACCTTCATGGACCTCTCCCATAGCAACTCTCGCTTGGTCCTCGTCCAAGCACTTTAAAAGAACATCATCAACTGTTCTGCGATAGAGACCATTGTCGGTGTCAAAACCAGCGGATCTCGGGTAGGGGGTCCCAAGTTGTGCATCTTAGGATCAATGGTAACAGGAGGCAAGGGACACAATGTTTTACCCAGGTTCGGGCCCTCTCGATGGAGGTAAAACCTTACTTCCTGCTTGATTGATCTTGATGATATGAGTATTACAAGAGTTGATCTACCACGAGATCGTAGAGCCTAAACCCTAGAAGCTAGCCTATGGTATGATGAGTAATGCCATAATGATCTATCGACTAGCCTGGCCTCGGTTTATATAATGTACCAGAGGCCTAGGATAACAAGAGCCCTAGCCGAATACGCCGGTGGGGGAGGAGTCCTTGTCTTGATCACCAAGTCTTGTGGAATCTTCCTTGTATGCGGTAGCTGTCCGAACTGGCCCATGAGTATATGGCCATGGGGGTCCTCGGCCCAATCCAACTGTTCGGGAGACGACATGGTGAGTACCCCCTAGTCTAGGACACCGTCAGTATCCCCTTGAACTGGTCTTCAAGTTGGGGACGCTCCTCGATTCTTCCGAACTGTTCTTCATCTTCGGCCATCGGTCTTGAAAACTGGTTCAACAAATCTTCTTATCTTCAATCTTGAGGATCACCAAAGTAAATCTGAAGAGTTTACACGTCGGGTATCCGAGGAGCCCCTTTAAGTTATCGGCCTTTATCAATGCCCGGTTATTTTTTACGCCACACCTCGGGTTTGAAGTCGTTCCCGGGCGGCAGTGTCCTCTTGCGTCCGAGCTCCAACGCCGGACTGTATTCGAGGTATCTTTTGCAGCTAAGCACCAACGCCGAGCTGTATCCGAGCTCCAACGCCGGACAGTATCCGAGCTCCAACGCCGGACTATATCCAAGTTCCAAAACCGGACTATATCCGAGGTGTCATAGATCATCTTGGTTCTAAAAAGTTGAAGGAGTTTAGCCGAGCTTAATGCCAGAAATGCCCTCTATGGAGCCAGCCACTGGCGCCCGAGCTTTATGCCGGACTGCTTCCGAGGTGGTGGACCACCCCTGACTGCGGGCTGATTTTTTGATTGGTGCAATTTATTCTCTGCCGAGATATTTAGCCAGTAGCCCTCAAGGTGTGTGTGTCGGTCTAAAACCCGAGATGCACCTGAAGGAAAACATGAAACCGCTGATCCTAGTTGCCCCTGAGACTCAGGTCGATGCGCGAAATCAGCTTGAGAATCAACTCCTAGCTCGGCAGCATACATAGGAATAGAAACACAATGTAATATATTAGAGATAATAGTGATCGGCGAACGGGCCCTAGAGAGAGGGTCTTGAGAAGTTGCCAATATATTAGCTTGATGCCGAATAGGTCCAGATGGTACCTATTGTTGTCCGAAGACGCGTTTTCCCATAGTTTGGTCAAGCCGAACACTAAGCACTTTGCATTTTATGCATTGAATAGGCAATGCAGTAGCCCCCGAGCCACTGGTCGGGTGGCAACAACAGATCAGGGGATCGATGTGCCCCTTTAAATAATGAGCACGAAGCCCAGTAGCCCCCGAGCCTTAATGTGGGCACGGGTGGCCGGATTAAGGATCGATATCCATAATAAAACCATAGATTATGTGCAATGATTCTATGTATCCAAGTACTCTACATCATTAATGCTCGAATCCGTATTGTACAAAACTTTGTTGACCGGCCATTGGCTTCAACCTCCTCGGCCAGCAGCCCAGGGTGTTTGTCCTACTTTAGAAAGCCTTTATGAGGGCAAAAAATTATGACAAACAAGGCAATCCGTGTTGGAAATATGCCCTAGAGGCAATAATAAAAGGGTTATTATTATATTGCCTTGTTCATGATAATTGTCTTTTATTCATGCTATAACTGTATTATCCGGAAATTGTAATACACGTGTGAATACATAGACCATAACATGTCCCTAGTGAGCCTCTAGTTGACTAGCTCGTTGGTCAACAGATAGTCATGGTTTCCTGACTATGGACATCAGATGTCATTGACAACGGGATCACATCATTAGGAGAATGATGTGATGGACAAGACCCAATCCTAAGCATAACACAAGATCGTGTAGTTCGTTTTTCTAGAGCTTTTTCAATGTCAAGTATCTCTTCCTTAGACCATGAGATCGTGTAACTCCCGGATACCGTAAGAGTGCTTTGGGTGTACCAAACGTCACAACGTAACTGGGTGACTATAAAGGTGCACTACAGGTATCTCCGAAAGTGTCTGTTGGGTTGACACGGATCGAGACTGGGATTTGTCACTCCGTATGACAGAGAGGTATCTCTGGGCCCACTCGGTAATGCATCATCATAATGAGCTCAAAGTGACCAAGTGTTTGGTCACGGGATCATGCATTATGGTACGAGTAAAGTGACTTGCCGGTAACGAGACTGAACGAGGTATTGGGATACCGACGATCGAGTCTCGGGCATGTAACGTACCGATTGACAAAGGGAATTGAATACGGGGTTGATTGAATCCTCGACATCGTGGTTCATCCGATGACATCATCGAGGAGCATGTGGGATCCCACGTGGGTATCCAGATCCCGCTGTTGGTTATTGACCGGAGAGTCATCTCGGTCATGTCTGCATGTCTCCCGAACCCGTAGGGTCTACACACTTAAGGTTCGGTGACGCTAGGGTTATTAGGAAGACTTGTATGTGATTACCGAATGTTGTTCGGAGTCCCGGATGAGATCCGGGACGTCACGAGCAGTTCCGTAATGGTCCGGAGGTGAAGATTTATATATGGGAAGTTGTCATGCGGACACCGGAAAGTTTCGGGGGCATATCGGTATTGTACCGGGGCCACCGGAGAGGTTCCGGGGGTCCACCGGGAGGGGCCACCCTTCTCGGAGGGCCACATGGGCCGCAAGGGGCAGGGAGCCAGCCCCTGGAGGGCTGGGCACGCCCCCCACCTTGGGCCCATGCGCCTAGGGTTTGGGGGGGAACCCTAGAGGGGGCGCCCCCTTTGCTTGGGGGGCAAGTCCCCCCTCCCTGGCCGCCGCCCCCCTCTAGATCCCATCTAGAGGGGCCGGCCCCCTTGCCCTTTCCCCTATAAATAGAGGGGTGGGGGAAGGCTGCTGGACACAACCCAAGGCGCAGCCCCTCCCCTCCCCAACACCTCTCCTCCTCCGTTACGTGCTTGGCGAAGCCCTGTCGGAGTACTGCTGCACCAACACCACCACGCCGTCGTGCTGCTGTTGGAGCTATCTTACTCAACCTCTCCTTCCTCCTTGCTGGATCAAGACAGAGGAGACGTCGTCCGTCCCATACGTGTGTTGAACGCGGAGGTGCTGTCCGTTCAGCACTTGGTTATCGGTGATCTGAATCACGGCGAGTACGACTCCATCATCACCATCCCCTTGAACGCTTCCGCACCCGATCTACAAGTGGTATGTAGATGCAAACTCACTCCCTTGACTCATTGCTTAGATGAACTCATAGATGGATCTTGGTGAAACCATAGGAAAATTTTTAATTTTCTGCAACGTTCCCCAACAGTGGCATCATGAGCTAGGTCTATGCGTAGTTCTCTATTGCACGAGTAGAACACAATTTTGTTGTGGGCGTAGATCTTGTCAACTTGCTTGCCGCTACTAGTCTTATCTTGCTTCAGCGGTATTGTGGGATGAAGCGGCCCGGACCAACCTTACACGTACGCTTACGTGAGACCGGTTCCACCGACTGACATGCACTAGTTGCATAAGGTGGCTGGCGGGTGTCTGTCTTTCCCACTTTAGTTGGAGCGGATTCGATGAAAAGGGTCCTTATGAAGGGTAAATAGAAGTTTACAAAATCACGTTGTGGTTATTCGTAGGTAAGAAAACGTTCTTGCTAGAACCCAATTGCAGCCACGTAAAAGATGCAACAACAATTAGAGGACGTCTAACTTGTTTTTGCAGCAATTGTCATGTGATGTGATATGGCCAGAAGTTGTGATGAATGATGAATGACATATTGTGATGTATGAGATCATGTTCTTGTAATAGGAATCACGACTTGCATGTCGATGAGTATGACAACCGGCAGGAGCCATAAGAGTTGTCTTTATTTTTGTATGACCTGCGTGTCTTTGATGAACGCCATGTAAATTACTTTACTTTATTGCTAAACGCGTTAGCCATAGAAGTAGAAGTAGTCATTGGCGTGACAACTTCATGAAGACACGATGATGGAGATCATGATGATGGAGATCATGGTGTCATGCCGGTGACAAGATGATCATGGAGCCCCGAAGATGGAGATCAATGGAGCTATATGATATTGGCCATATCATGTCACTACTATATAATTGCATGTGATGTTTATTATGTTTATGCATCTTGTTTACTTAGAACGACGGTAGTAAATAAGATGATCCCTTACAACAATTTCAAGAAGTGTTCTCCCCTAACTGTGCACCGTTGCTAAAGTTCGTCGTTTCGAAGCACCACGTGATGATCGGGTGTGATAGATCCTTACGTTCACATACAACGGGTGTAAGACAGTTTTACACATGCAAAAACACTTAGGGTTAACTTGACGAGCCTAGCATGTACATACATGGCCTCGGAACACGGAGACCGAAAGGTCGAACACGAGTCGTATGGAAGATACGATCAACATGAGAATGTTCACCGACGATGACTAGTCCGTCTCACGTGATGATCGGACACGACCTAGCCGACTCGGATCGTGTAACACTTAGATGACTAAAGGGATGTCTAATCTGAGTGGGAGTTCATTATGATAATTTGATTAGATGAACTTAATTATCATGAACTTAGTCTAAAACCTTTGCAAAATATGTCTTGTAGATCAAATGGCCAACGCTCATGTCAACATGAACTTCAACGCGTTCCTAAAGAAAACCAAGCTGAAAGATGATGGCAGCAACTATACGGACTGGGTCCGGAACCTGAGGATCATCCTCATAGCTGCCAAGAAACAATATGTCCTAGATGTACCGCTAGGTGATGCACCCGTCGCAGAGAACCAAGACATTATGAATGCTTGGCAGTCTCGTGCTGATGATTACTCCCTCGTTCAGTGCGGCATGCTTTACAGCTTAGAACCGGGGCTCCAAAAGCGTTTTGAGCAACACGGAGCAAATGAGATGTTCGAGGAGCTGAAACTAGTTTTCCAAGCTCATGCCCGGGTCAAGAGATATGACGTCTCCGACAAGTTCTATAGTTGTAAGATGGAGGAAAATAGTTCTGTCAGTGGGCACATACTCAAAATGTCTGGGTTGCACAACCGCCTGTCCCAGCTGGACATTAACCTCCCGGACGAGGCGGTCATTGACAGAATCCTTCAGTCGCTCCCACCAAGCTACAAGAGCTTTGTGATGAACTACAATATGCAGGGGATGGTGAAGACCATTCCTGAAGTATTTTCAATGCTGAAGTCAGCAGAGGTTGAGATCAAGAAAGAACATCAAGTGTTGATGGTCAATAAGACCACTAAGTTCAAGAAGGGCAAGGGCAAGAAGAACTTCAAGGAGGACGGCAAGGAGGTTGCCGCGCCCGGTAAGCCAGTTACCGGGAAGAAGTCAAAGAATGGACCCAAGCCTGAGACTGAGTGTTTTTATTGCAAGGGGAAGGGTCACTGGAAGCGGAACTACCCCAAATACTTAGCGGATAAGAAGGCCGGCAACACCAAAGGTATATTTGATATACATGTAATTGATGTGTACCTTACCAGTACTCGTAGTAACTCCTGGGTATTTGATACCGGTGTCGTTGCTCATATTTGTAACTCACAGCAGGAGCTGCGGAATAAGCGGAGACTGGCGAAGGACGAGGTGACGATGCGCGTCGGGAATGGTTCCAAGGTCGATGTGATCGCCGTCGGCACGCTACCTCTACATTTACCTACGGGATTAGTTATAAACCTTAATAATTGTTATTTGGTGCCAAGTTTGAGCATGAACATTGTATCTGGATCTCGTTTGATATGAGATGGCTACTCATTTAAATCCGAGAATAATGGTTGTTCTATTTATATGAGAGATATGTTTTATGGTCATGCCCTATGGTCAATGGTTTATTCTTAACGAATCTCGAGCGTAATATTACACATATTCATAGTGTGAATGCCAAAAGATGTAAAGTTGATAATGATAGTCCCACATACTTGTGGCACTGCCGCCTTGGTCACATTGGTGTCAAGCGCATGAAGAAGCTCCATGCTGATGGACTTTTAGAGTCTCTCGATTATGAATCATTTGACACATGCGAACCATGCCTCATGGGCAAAATGACCAAGACTCCGTTCTCCGGAACAATGGAGCGAGCAACCAACTTATTGGAAATCATACATACCGATGTGTGCGGTCCAATGAGCGTTGAGGCTCGCGGAGGATATCGTTATGTTCTCACCCTCACTGATGACTTGAGTAGATATGGGTATGTCTACTTAATGAAACACAAGTCTGAGACCTTTGAAAAGTTCAAGGAATTTCAGAATGAGGTAGAGAATCAACGTGACCGAAAGATAAAGTTCCTACGATCAAATCGTGGAGGAGAATACTTAAGTCACAAATTTGGTACACACTTAAGGAAATGTGGAATCGTTTCACAACTCACGCCGCCCGGAACACCTCAGCGTAACGGTGTGTCCGAATGTCGTAATCGCACTCTATTGGATATGGTGCGATCTATGATGTCTCTTACCGATTTACCGCTATCATTTTGGGGATACGCTCTAGAGACAGCTACATTCACTTTAAATAGGGCACCGTCTAAATCCGTTGAGACGACACCGTATGAATTATGGTTTGGGAAGAAACCTAAGCTGTCGTTTCTAAAAGTTTGGGGATGCGATGCTTATGTCAAGAAACTTCAACCTGAAAAGCTGGAACCCAAGTCGGAAAAATGCGTCTTCATAGGATACCCTAAGGAAACCGTTGGGTATACCTTCTACTTAAGATCTGAGGGCAAGATCTTTGTTGCCAAAAACGGATGCTTTCTGGAAAAAGAGTTTCTCTCGAAAGAAGTAAGTGGGAGGAAAGTAGAACTCGATGAAGTACTACCTCTCGAACAGGAAAGTAGTGCAGCTCAGGAAAATGTTCCTGTGATGCCTACACCAACTGAAGAGGAAAATAATGATGACGATCAAGGTACTTCGGATCAAGTTGCTACTGAACTTCGTAGGTCCATGAGGACACGTTCCCACCAGAGTGGTACGGCAACCCTGTCCTGGAAATCATGTTGTTAGACAACGGTGAACCTTCGAACTATGAAGAAGCGATGGCGGGCCCAGATTCCAACAAATGGCTTGAAGCCATGAAATCCGAGATAGAGTCCATGTATGAAAACAAAGTATGGACTTTGACAGACTTGCCCGATGATCGGCGAGCGATAGAAAACAAATGGATCTTTAAGAAGAAGACGGACGCGGATGGTAATATTACCATCTATAAAGCTTGACTTGTCGCTAAGGGTTATCGACAAGTTCAAGGGGTTGACTATGATGAGACATTCTCTCCCGTAGCGAAGCTGAAGTCCGTCCGAATCATGTTAGCAATTGCCGCATACTATGATTATGAGATATGGCAGATGGACGTCAAAACGGCATTCCTTAACGGGCATATTAAGGAAGAACTGTATATGATGCAGCCGGAAGGTTTTGTCGATCCTAAGAACGCTAACAAAGTATGCAAGCTCCAGCGATCCATTTATGGGCTGGTGCAAGCATCTCGGAGTTGGAACATTCGCTTTGATGAGATGATCAAAGCGTTTGGGTTTATGCAGACTTATGGAGAAGCCTGCGTTTACAAGAAAGTGAGTGGGAGCTCTGTAGCATTTCTCATATTATATGTAGATGACATACTCTTGATGGGAAATGATATAGAACTTTTGGACAGCATTAAGGCCTACTTGAATAAGTGTTTTTCAATGAAGGACCTTGGAGAAGCTGCTTATATATTAGGCATCAAGATCTATAGAGATAGATCGAGACGCCTCATAGGTCTTTCACAAAGCACATACCTTGATAAGATTTTGAAGAAGTTCAAAATGGATCAGTCCAAGAAGGGGTTCTTGCCTGTATTGCAAGGTGTGAGATTGAGCTCGGCTCAATGCCCGACCACGGCAAAAGATAAAGAAGAGATGAGTGTCATCCCCTATGCTTCAGCCATAGGATCTATTATGTATGCCATGCTGTGTACCAGACCTGATGTAAACCTTGCCTTAAGTTTGGTAGGAAGGTACCAAAGTAATCCTGGCAAGGAACACTGGACATCGGTCAAGAATATCCAGAAGTACCTGAAAAGGACAAAGGACATGTTTCTCGTCTATGGAGGTGATGAAGAGCTCGTCGTAAAGGGTTACGTCGACGCTAGCTTCGACACAGATCTGGATGACTCTAAGTCACAAACCGGACACATGTATATGTTGAATGGTGGAGCAGTAAGCTAGTGCAGCTGCAAGCAGAGCGTCATGGCGGGATCTACATGTGAAGCGGAGTACATGGCAGCCTCGGAGGCAGCGCATGAAGCTATTTGGGTGAAGGAGTTCATCACCGACCTAGGAGTCATACCCAATGCGTCGGGGCCGATCAAACTCTTCTGTGACAACACTGGAGCTATTGCCCTTGCCAAGGAGCCCAGGTTTCACGAGAAGACCAGGCACATCAAGCATCGTTTCAACTCCATCCGTGAAAATGTTCAAGATGGAGACATAGATATTTGCAAAGTACATACGGATCTGAATGTCGCAGATCCGTTGACTAAACCTCTCTCGCGAGCAAAACATGATCAACACCAGAACTCTATGGGTGTTCGATTCATCACAATGTAACTAGATTATTGACTCTAGTGCAAGTGGGAGACTGTTGGAAATATGCCCTAGAGGCAATAATAAAAGGGTTATTATTATATTTCCTTGTTCATGATAATTATCTTTTATTCATGCTATAACTGTATTATCTGGAAATCGTAATACACGTTTGAATACATAGACCATAACATGTCCCTAGTGAGCCTCTAGTTGACTAGCTCGTTGGTCAACAGATAATCATGGTTTCCTGACTATGGACATCAGATGTCATTGACAATGGGATCACATCATTAGGAGAATCATGTGATGGACAAGACCCAATCCTAAGCATAGCACAAGATCGTGTAGTTCGTTTTGCTAGAGCTTTTTCAATGTCAAGTATCTCTTCCTTAGACCATGAGATCGTGTAACTCCCGGATACTGTGAGAGTGCTTTGGGTGTACCAAACGTCACAACGTAACTGGGTGACTATAAAGGTGCACTACAGGTATCTCCGAAAGTGTCTATTGGGTTGACACGGATCGAGACTGGGATTTGTCACTCCGTATGATGGAGAGGTATCTCTGGGCCCACTCGGTAATGCATCATCATAATGAGCTCAAAGTGACCAAGTGTTTGGTCACGTGATCATGCATTACGGTACGAGTAAAGTGACTTACCGGTAACGAGACTGAACGAGGTATTGGGATACCGACGATCGAGTCTCGGGCATGTAACATACCGATTGACAAAGGGAATTGAATACGGGGTTGATTGAATCCTCAACATCATAGTTCATCCGATGACATCATCGAGGAGCATGTGGGATCCAACATGGGTATCCAGATCCCGCTGTTGATTATTGACCAGAGAGTCGTCTCGGTCATGTCTGCATGTCTCCCGAACCCGTAGGGTCTACACACTTAAGGTTCGGTGATGCTAGGGTTATTAGGAAGACTTGTATGTGATTACCGGATGTTGTTTGGAGTCCCGGATGAGATCCCGGACGTCACGAGCAGTTCCATAATGGTCCGGAGGTGAAGATTTATATATGGGAAGTTGTCATGCGGACACCGGAAAGTTTCGGGGGCATATCGGTATTGTACCGGGGCCACCGGAGAGGTTCCGGGGGTCCACCGGGAGGGGCCACCCCTCTCGGAGGGCCACATGGGCCGCAAGGGGCAGGGAGCCAGCCCCTGGAGGGCTGGGCGCGCCCCCCACCTTGGGCCCATGCGCCTAGGGTTTGGGGGGAACCCTAGAGGGGGTGCCCTCTTTGCTTGGGGGCAAGTCCCCCCTCCCTGGCCGCCGCCCCCCCTCTAGATCCCATCTAGAGGGGCCGGCCCCCCTTGCCCTTTCCCCTATAAATAGAGGGGTGGGGGAAGGGCTGCTGGACACAACCCAAGGCGCAGCCCCTCCCCTCCCCAACACCTCTCCTCCTCCGTTACGTGCTTGGCGAAGCCCTGTCGGAGTACTGCTGCACCAACACCACCACGCCGTCATGCTGCTGTTGGAGCTATCTTCCTCAACCTCTCGTTCCTCCTTGCTGGATCAAGACGGAGGAGACGTTGTCCATCCTGTACGTGTGTTGAACGCGGAGGTGTTGTCCGTTCAGCACTTGGTCATCGGTGATCTGAATCACGGCGAGTATGACTCCATCATCACCATCCCCTTGAACGCTTCCGCACCCGATCTACAAGTGGTATGTAGATGCAAACTCACTCTCTTGACTCGTTGCTTAGATGAACTCATAGATGGATCTTGGTGAAACCGTAGGAAAATTTTTAATTTTCTGCAACGTTCCCCAACAATCCGGCCATACGGTTTTATAAACAAAGGTACGCGGAGAGATATGTTATATTACATAATGTAAGAAACATCTTCCAAGGAAAATAGTCCCGCTATGGGTTCCTTTCTTCAGGTCGTCATGCTTATCATGATCATGAAACCTCACCTCCGGTCAATGTGGGAGGAAAATATTGAGGACTTTAGTTCAAGGAAAGTTCCCAAACTCTATGGTATTAAGGACCAAAATTTTAACTTCCGTCGTTGCCGACCAATGTGATCCTTTAAGATTGCTAGCTTCCGGCTTCACCCAGTTTGCGGTACTAACTCGGATGACCCGGTAGTAACAATCACATAGGTGCTCCCTTTACCGCCTAGCCGAACAATCGGGAACGTAGGGGTAAGCACAAGAGCCAGGCAACCCAGCTTGGCCAATATCTTAAGTCAAATTGATGCATATTTATGGCTTTATAACAATAATTACGGAAGGCAATGCTTGTATAATGAATACAAATGTTGCTGATATATACTTATTTTGACTCCATGGCGACTGTTTATCAGTTGAAAGTGGCCCATCGTCGGCTTCTCCCCCTTTGTAAATACGACACAGGGTGTTTCTGCAATAACCAAACAACCCTTAGCCGATGTCTCGGTGCCCGGAGGCGGTTGTGTTAGCGGAAACGAGGCAATCAGATATCTTGGCTTTATAACTTTCACTTAGTCATAGGAGCTTTAAACTGGGGAAGCTAGCTACGAGCCCCCGGTTAGTGTTCAGGGACAGCTGAGGTCAAGCCGCAAACACTTTGGCCAATGTTATGAATGGCCCATCATTTAACACGGTCATCGGGTCGTTGACCAGTTTGCTCTTATTGTGACAACCAGTTTTTGGCTTTCTCCACTGAGGTGCTTAACCATGCGTGCTGGAAGCACAATCGCAGTGGTTCTACCGTTGCACACCTAGCCGAACAAAGCGGAACGTAGGAGGCAAGCACAGGAGCCGGGCAACCCAACTATTGACCGAAGACACAATTCGAAACTGATGCATATATATTAATATCCGAGATTTTTTGCCGAATCTCTAAAGGTGTCCGGCGTTGCACTGTGAGACTCATGCGAAAAACACACAAATAGTTGAAAAGTGCCGCAGGATTGGAAAACCAAAAAATGTCAGTAAAAACATGACGTCCGAACAAGATCAAGTGTTCGGTGCCAATCCGAAAATTGGAAAACAATTGTGCTTCTGTCGACCAAGAAGAAAACACACTTACAGCTCATATATAAATTTTAAGAGCCCCCAAGTGAGTTGGGTAAAAGAATTTTATGTATAATGATTGTATGTATCGAAGTACTTATATCATATCTGTGTCCACCCGAACTTTATACGCGTCGTAACCGACCGTCGGCTTCTCCCTCTTCGGTCAAGGACCGAAAAGTGTTATCTACTCCCCTTGTCGAGAATATCGACGGTGTTTCCGATAACCAGGCAATTAGGCCATAAGGTTGTAACAGACAAAGCGCGCTCAGGGGACTTATGCTATATTACTGACAAAGTGTAAGAAGCATCTTTGAAGAAAATAGTACCCCCACCGATACCTTTCTTCGGTTGCTCATTTATTATTATGAGACTTGTGCAATAGATTTTTTGTACTCATGAATTCCATTGTGTTCCGACCATTGTTGAAAACCATAAGAGTGCTAGCTTTCAGCTTCACCCAGTCTGAGGTTCGGCTCGGATGAACCGATCGTGACAATCGCAGAGGTGCTCCCTTTACTCCCTAGCCAAACAATCAGGAACGTAGGGATAAACACAGGAGCAAGGCAACCCAGCTTGCAAATCACTTAGGTCAACATGGTGCATATTGTGGCGTGATACACGAACAAGGAACGCAGCCGTACAAGTATAATCATATGCAAGAGGAAATGCTCCATCAAGGGAGCCCCCAAATAAACGTGGTATTTGAATATGTCACAAACAAAGTTTTGACAAGGAACTTTGTCACAAATGACTCTGTGCCAAAAATTATAATGCTTGTTCGAACGGAACAAAATTTAAAACTGAAAGTTTTTGAGCATGAAAGCAACTTTGCTGGTTAATGTGCTAGGTGTTGATGACCCGGTCTGGGCTTGTGGCGGGATGAAGACGCCCATTGAACCGATGAGGTTCGCAGTCCTCGGCATGGCCGAGGTCCCAGCCCCCAAGCCCGACGTGTTCGAGCAAGGAGTTCGGCATTCCGGAGCAGTGACCACGTAACGCGGTCAAAATCGATTACCTGCACACATAAAACAGTGTGGTCCAGGAAATAATAATAATAATATATATATATATATATATATATATATATATATATATAATCCTTGACTAATTGCTTTACGCAAAAATAGTTTATTTAAGGAGATGTGGCCTGGCGCCGAAGCCAATGTCGATGCAGGGCGTCGGCGTGACGTAGTGAAGGCGTGACAAAGCCTGAATTTGCAGGGTGGTCTGAGTTTTGGATGCGGCGTTCGCCGAACTATGTACGTAAACTGACCGAACCATCACACAACCGTTTTTAATGTGGCTGAGTAACAATTCCTTAAGAAAAATAAACCCAAAAGCAAAAATTGTTAGGATTAATAGCACCTGGTTTATTTGCTGTAGTAGTCCGAAGAAAAACGACTCCCAAAATTGGGAATCGATCTGCACACCCATTGCCTGATGGGCGATAAAGCGACGGCATGGCGATGCTGGCAAAGGTTGGCTTGCCGAGGCAAAGCCCCCGGTCCAACTAACATGACGAAGCTGGTCGGCTGGTGACGCCGAAGTCACCGGAGTATGTTGATGAAGAAATAGCCAAGTCCCCGGTCTAGCCGAGGTGACGGAATAGGCCAGTGAGGAGTTGTTGCAGCTGCCATGTCAGCCGAGGTGTTGAAGTAGTTCGGCGTGACGGACATTGGCTCGAAGAGGCAACAGTGCAGCCATGCCGACCCAGGTCGTAACTTGTGATGTGGTCAATGCTGGCTTGATGAAGAGACCGTGCGGCGATGCCGGTGTGCCCGCTCCGTGTAATCCGTGTAGCGGCGATGTTGGTGACGATTTATCCTTCGCGGATGCCGAACTATTGTTCGGCTAGCCGAGATGATGATCCGAAGAAGTTGAGCTCGGCTCAACAAAGCGACGGCGTGTCTAGCGCAGGTTAGCCGCCGTGGAGTGATGTTGTCGAGCCGGTTTGACACCGGCGGGATGGTGAAGATCGTATTGTGAAAATACTTTTAATATTAATGGGATGTGTTTGAGAATAAAACACAATACCCCATACAAAAACTTCCTTCAAAAAGGATGTCCGAAATCCCATTCATAAAGAAGATGAACTCGGGTTGGATTCGTTCTCGCACAGAAAACAGATCCGAAAAGTAATGCACTAATCGGAAGGTTCCCGTGGTTTGTACGGTCGGATCGAGCTGAATTTTTGGCAGGTGGTAGATATGGGAATTCCGCAGCCGATCAACGTTTGGATCTTACAAAGGATGTCCGAGCTACATGCTGGACACCCCGCTCCAAACTCATCCAGATTCTCGTCAAGATTCAACAGGACTCCGGTATATCGGAGATTGCCGGAGATTCCTCCATCGGAACTCGACGAAATTTTTGCAGGGTTGTTGTAGACTTAATTCCGCATAATTCCACCAAAGCAATCGTTTAGGCAACACTCAAGGAGGCGGTGGCAGCGGATACGAGTTTGCTATCCAGAAAAACAGCACGGTCACCCGAGGGCAATGTTGACGTTGAGCCCCCGAGCTCCATGGATGACTCCTCCATGATCTTGATAGAGATCGGAGTTGATGTTGTTGAAGGCCCTCATCCGAACATGACGGTCAGAGGTAGGGCGCAGTCCTCGGTCAAGCCAAGGTGACCAGTCGAGCTGGTGACGAAGAAATGACGTCGCAGTTGACCTGCAGTCGAGCCATTGATCCTTTCGCCGATCACACAGCGGAACTCTCAATGAAAGCACCAATGTCGGTGTTAAAACTGGCGGATCTCGGGTAGGGGGTCCCAAGCTGTGCATCTTAGGATCAATGGTAACAGGAGGCAAGGGACACAATGTTTTACCTAGGTTCGGGCCCTCTCGATGGAGGTAACACCCTACTTCCTGCTTGATTGATCTTGATGATATGAGTATTACAAGAGTTGATCTACCACGAGATCGTAGAGGCTAAACCCTATAAGCTAGCCTATGGTATGATGAGTAATGTCAGAATGATCTATCGACTAGCCTGGCCTCGGTTTATATAATGTACCAGAGGCCTAGGATAACAAGAGTCCTAGCCGAATACACCGGTGGGGGAGGAGTCCTTGTCTTGATCACCAAGTCTTGTGGAATCTTCCTTATAGGCGGTAGCTGTCCAAACTGGCCCATGAGTATACGGCCATGGGGGTCCTCGGCCCAATCCAATTGATCGGGAGACGACATGGTGAGTACCCCCTAGTCTAGGACACCGTCAACCATCATCTCTCATTGTGTATTTGAAAGCCATACGCCGAACAGTCTTGTCCACACTTTTACTAGGATCACACAAATAATCAATAATGGGTTTCCTCCAGTCTTGATTTTCTCCTGCAGTAAATATTTCATTAGTGGCCGAAACGGTGGGCTCCGGTTCGGCCTCCCCTATGTTGGCAAGACTAGACATCGGCCTTTGAGAAATATGAAACATGCCACGATCAACATGATAGCCGGATGCTTGTTGTGCCAACTCATTTGCTCTCCAATTGTCATGTCTAGATATATGAGCAATGCTAAAATAATCCAAATTAGAAATTATATCTAGACATTTATCAATATAAACATTAAGTGATTCGTCAAAACATTGAAAGACTTTGGATATTTGTTACACTAATAATAACGAATCACCAAAAGCCTCAATATGTGTAGCACCTATGGCAAGCAACATCTCTAAGCTGAATAACAATGCTTCATATTCGGCTTGATTATTTGTGCAAAAGTATTCTAAGTGGCATGAGGCTTCAAAAACAGCACCATGAGGAGATATATAAACAATACCAACACCTTGGCCATTGCTACAAACTGAACCATCAAAATATAATCTCCATGGTACTAATGAGACAAGGTTTATATCAATATCATGTTTGTCATCAATCCGATGCTCAACAATAAAATTAGCAACAATTTGGCCTTTCATGGATTTCAGAGATTCATAAGCCAAATCGTATTCAATTAAAGCATAAGCCCACTTGCCAATTCTACCACTAAGAATTGGCCTATGCAACATGTATTTGATGACATCGGTTTGACAAGCTATAATGCAAGTACTAGGCACTAGATAATGTCTGAATTTTGTGCAAGCATAATATAAGCATAAGCATAATTTCTCAATAAATGTATACCTTGTCTCGGCGTCCAATAACCGTCGGCTCAAATAAGTAATAGCATGCTCCTTTCCTTCGGTCTCTTGAGTCAAAACAACACCAATAACACCTTCCTCCAACGCAATGTAAAGTCTAAATGGCTCCCTGTGCCTGGGCGCTTTCATAACCGGAGGAGTGCACAAATATTTCTTAATCTTATCAAATGCCTCTTGCTGTTTTGCCCCCCAAGTAAAATCAACATCATTCTTTAACCGAAGGATAGGAGTAAATGCATCAACCTTCCCTGATAGATTGGCTATGAACCTCCTCAAAATAATTGACCTTGCCAAGGAATTTTTGCATATCTCTCTTGCATGTTGGAGCCTCTACTTTCTGTATAGCTTCTATATTTTTGGGATCAATTTCCACACCATCTTCATGAATAATGAAACCCAGAAACTTCCCAGCCGATACACCAAAGGCACACTTCAAAGGATTCATTTTCAGCCCATATTTCTTCATTCTTTCAAAAGCCAAACGCAAATCGGCTAAGTGATATTCAAAAGCATCCGATTTGACAACAATATCATCAATATAAACCTCAAGTATAACACTAAGTAAATCAGGAAAAATTCAATTCATAGCCCTTTGATACGTGGCACCAGAATTTTTTAATCCAAAGGTCATCACTGTCCACTCCAATAAACAAAGGAAACCGGGACATCGAAAATCCGTTTTGGACATGTCCTCTTCGGCCATAAAAATATGGTTATACCACGCATTACCATCAAGAAAGCTAATGACCTTATGTCCAGAAGCATCATTAATAAGCATATCGGCTATTGGCATAGGATACTCATCTTTAGGTATAGCTCTATTCAAATCTCTAAAATCAATGCACACCCTCAACTTGCCAGAGCCTTTCTTCTCTACTGGTACAATTTTAGAAATCCACTCGGCATACCTGCAAGGTCTAATAAAATTAGCTTTAAGCAAACGACCGATCTCTTCCTTGATCTGGTCATACATTTTTGGATTAAACTTTCTGGCCGATTGCTTGTATGGTCTAAAACTGGCCTTTATAGGTAACTGATGCTCCACTAGCTCTCGGCTTAAACCCGACATCTCATGATATTCCCATGCAAAGCAACAAACATATTCTTTCAATAGCTCGATCAACTTAGCCTTATGATTGGCTCTTAAATTTTTGTTTACAAATGTCGGCCTAGGGATTGAACCATCTCCTATATCTATCTCTTCTAATGGATCGGCCGACATAAAACCTTGTCCTAATTTATCCATATCATCTAACTCTTCTATGGACTCATACATATCGTTCTCATTGGACCGATGTTCTACAAGACGCTTTTGTAACCACTCTGAGTTAGGATCCATTTAAATACATCATACCTTGGAGCCGATTATCGCCAACCGGCTTTAAAGAAATGGGCACGAAACCACTTTTTGTGGCGCTAAGAAAATCATATTCTGATAAGTCGCGCCCCGTCAAGCAAGTAGCATTGGGATGTTGCCAATCCACCGATGCATCGACCAAAGCAACACAAGCCGAATTATCCGCATGAATGACTTCTACTTCATCATCAACCCATTGAATCAAAAACTGGTGCATAGTAGATGGCACGCATTGGTTCGCATGAACCCAATAGCGGACTAATATTACATTGTAGTTACCTTGCACCTCGGCGACAAAGAATGCGGTAGCCAAAGTTTTGCTTCCCACCATAAGCTCCACATACATCACACCTTTGGCTTCAGTTTTCTCTTTGCCTTCAAATTCATTAAGCACCATGTTGGTATTTATTAACTCTTCATCATACAGCCCCATTTTTTTGAAGACCGAATATGGCATAAGACTCACCATAGCACCACCATCGACAAGCATTCTAGCAACCGGCGATCCATTAATATGACCTTTAAGGAACAATGGCTTCAAGTGCGTCACCGGTTCTTTCGACTTCTCGAATATAGCATTTTTAGGACCAAAATCTAGCTGAGCTACTTCCCCTTCTTCATCTATAGCACGAAATTCAGCGGGTAAGTAATACACCATATTAATATCCATACCTTCATGAACCGGTGTAGACTCATAATCAAGCATTTCATCTCCTTCCGCAAGCATGTCCACTGACTCCGAAATATCTTCAAGGGAAGAGGAAGTAGTAGGCAAAGTGGACGATGTAATTGTAGCCGCATCGTCCTCCGTTGGTGGTGTAGGTGTTGCTATGATCAATGTAGAAGCTGCAATGTTTTCCTTTTGCTTTGGCCTCCACACTTGTTTTGGGGGTACCATGGGACGGCTTTCATTGAATAATTTATCCCTTAGCTTTTCTACTTCTTGTTCCTCCTTCTCATGACTCCTCATGCGCTGCAATCTCCTTTTTTGTGCCTTGGTCAGACCGGAAGGACACCACTTAGGCTGAGTATATTTTGGATCCCTCGACTTGGCCTTTCTTGTGCTAGCTTCATGATCATTAGCCATGGCGCTTTGCTGGACCGCAGCCACATCTTTATTAGAATCAATCAGATTAACAACAATAATCGGCTCTTTGATTATTAATTCTTTAGTGCCTATCATAATATTTTCACCGCTAGCATTCTTCTCCTTTTGCTTGCTAGGCTCTGAAATTTTAGCACTTGGTGATTTGGCACGCCACACTTGCTGGTTGACCCTTTTTTGATTATCTTGCATTGTCCGGTTGACACCATTGTTCAAACGGCCTCATGTGGGATAAGAAAGCCTCTCATGAACAGGCCTCCTTGGTTCTGCCCAACCCGGATGAAAAGCATAAGGGGCCATTGGGGGCTGCCCCCATCCTCCATTGAAGACTCCCATGTAGTATGGCACATAGGGGGGCGGCGCCATCCATGGTCTGGTGCCCATGACCCATATGGCCTTGCGTGATGCTGAAATTCTTCCCTCGGAGGTGATCTTGAGCGCTTCAAATTTGATGACCGGTTAGAGATAGAACCGGCCGCTTGATTGGCATACTTGGACAACAACATATCAAAAGTTGGCTTGATTCTCTTGCGATGCACTTTAGCTTCATTCGTCTTCCACTTGCCAACCTCTGGACTCTTGGACTTAACAAATTTGACATGAGTGTTCTCTTGCACTTGTGGTTGCCCCCTGAGTGTAGGATTCTTGATGGTGATCCTGATTACCTCCTTGCCCCTGGGTTGCTTGTCAAGCACCACTTGTCTCCCCAAGACCTTGTTGCTCTCCTCATTCTTCCTGGGCTCACCAATGATAATATTATTTTTATTAGCTGATTCGGCTATGTTGGGCCAAATTAACATCTTCTTCCCCTCCAAATCCATGGTGTTCATTGGGAAAGGCTGCTTATCAACTTGCATCTCAGAAAAATTCAATTGCCCATCATTAATGGCCGATTGTATCTGTCGGTGAAAAACACTACAATCATTAGTAGCATGAGAAAAATAATTATGATACTTGCAATAAGCACGCCGTTTCAGCTCTTCGAACGGCGGTAAAGTATGAGATATTCTAATAATCTTGGCTTGCAACAAAGCATCAAATATTTTATCACACTTAGCAATGTTGAAAGTAAATTTCATCTCTTCATCATGATTCTTATGAATCGGCTTTAAATCATTGCAAGTAAACGGTTTGGCCTTAGATGGCCAAACAAATTCAGCAGCATAAATATCACCCTCATTGTCCGAGTGGTCACTATCATACTCAACCATATTCACCTTGGGACGATCAGTTTTATATCTATGCACCTCGTTAAGATCTTTGCTTCGGCTTTCTTGAGCCAAAGGCCTTTGCAAGACTTGGTTGATATTTAAAAACTCGTATCCTTCTAGCCTTTCTCTAATGTGAGTTCTCAAACCACTAAGCACAAGATCGGCCAAATCTCTCTCGGTTATCACCAAACTATAGCACCGGTTTTTTGTTTCCCTAAATCTTTTGACATAATCGGAGACCGATTCATCATACTTTTGCTTAACCAATGTAAGATGGGATAGTTTAAGCTCATTGTCACCACTGTAGAAGTGATCATGAAACTTTTGCTCCAATTGAAACCATGTAGTAATAGAACCGGGTGGTAATGCAGAAAACCACGAGAAAGCAGTACCAGTTAAAGATAAAGGAAAATAACGTACTTTCCACTCGTCTCGTGAACTTGCCTCACCTAATTGTGCCAAGTATTGACTAACATGCTCCCATGTAGTTCCGCTAAATTTAACAAAATCTGGAACTTTATATTCGGGAGGACATGGCACGACATAAAAAATTTCTAGATATGATTTCCTGGAAATTCGTGGTTTAGGTAGTTCAATCCCACAATGCTCTCGGAACACCCTAGACATTTCCTCTCTGACATTAGCCAAAATATCACTCCTATTGAGTGACGTTGCGTGTGGTTGTGGCGCATCGTGAATATGATTTCTAATAGTTGGTACAGTGCTAGTCGAAAGAGATGGTGGTGTGTATGTTGTACCATAGTTCGGCAGCAATCCACTTGGACTTGCCGAACCATAACCTAGCAATGCAGTTGGATTCACTGAACTTGGTGCGTTCATGGCAGGATTTAAGGGTGGAGCAACAAGTCAGTTTGTCTGACTGGGATAAGAATTCAACGGCACGGGCGGCGCCGATGAAATAGGTAAAGTTGGACTAAAGTTTTCCACACCAGCAGACATACTACCACTACCATTATATGATTGAGGAGTATTATTTTGAGCAGTATTATTGTCTATGATAGCTTGGTAAATAAGATCATTATTCTGAGCAATAAGAGTAGGAATTTCAACCGACTGTTCAGGAGAGAAGATTTTGCTTACAGCCGGTTCTACTTGCTCGTTGTGAAGAGGAGGAAACTTGATTTCTTCAATTGAAGTGATGTTGCCTTGGCGATCCTTTTTGAACTTAGCAAGGAACTCCCGCATCTCCTTCTCCTTATGCGCCTTCTTGTACTCCTCAAAAGCTTGGCAATGCTCTGCCGATAATTCCTCAAAATTGGGCTTGATGATGTTATCGGCATCCACTTCAGATGGCTTGGGAAGATCGACCATGATGGATGATGATGATTGCTCTTTGTTCTCCAGCGGAGTCGCCAAAAAGTGTGTTCACACACGAACACGTCACCGTGTACCCTCGGCGTCTAGCGCGATACGTTGGACACGTCACCGAAGGAGGCTCACCGGAAGCGCGATACGCAAGACAATCCGGCGAGCTCTTTTGAAGACCCGAAACCCCACGCGGCCGGGAGAGACCCCGTCTGGACGCACCGCGGTGATGGGCTACCCTAGGTCGGTTCGCCCGCCCCTAGGGCTTCGTAGATCGAAGCTCTCCGAAACGAAGTACACCAATGAACGAGAAGCAGAAAACTAGGGTAGGAGATGAAAGTTTGTAGATGGGCTTTGCGATTGTTTGTTGTTGTTCAATCGGCCGTCACCCCTTAGGTATATAAGAGGTGGCTGGACTTCCCGTGCAAGAAAAAGGCATGGATTCACATCCAAAACCCTAGTTTGGGTCCAACTCGGAATCCAACTTTCTAAAACGGTTCGGTTTACAACCTGGCTGCACCTTGCGGATCATGTTTGAGGCAGTAAACGACCTCGGATGGAAACGAGTCCAAAAGCAATCTTGAACGTTTCAACGAGACGAAAAACTTTTGTGTTGAACATTTTTTGATCAGAAGTCATTTTGAAGGTAAAATCGCTCGCACAAAATGGACCATCACGCAAAACACCCGTTCCCTCGCGCTACCCATCACACATAGGTCTGGTGGGGCGCGCCACATCACACCTCATGACAGGACTGCAATCCGATAGCTCTAACTTTTGTATACGAACTTGGATTGGGACGAGTTTTATATCAAAATCGATCATTTCGATGAGACGAAGACAATCCATGTAGATCATTTTTCCACACGAGGAGGTCTTGAGGGCGTAATGAGCCAAATAGTGTTCTGAATACAAAATCTCAGTATTTCTGACACAACTTCGGCCTTCGAGATGAGATCGGATGGTGATGGCCCAAACTTCGAAGATGTTCATATCGACAATACGGAACTTTTTTATGTAGATCACTTTTCCATTTGAGGCCATATTAATTAAGTTCTTGACCGTGCCAAAATCTGATGTCAACACAAACATCGATGAAACGATAACATATGCAGTAATCATTCTAACTAAAACGCTACCTCCGTTAGTGGAGGATGCGTCAACTGGTGAGATGGCATGATACAATCAACAACCGATGAGATGCCGTGATACAATCACACCAATAAGACGGTTGTTACAACCAATAGGAAGAAATATCCCAGACAATGGGATAAAATGCTTAAGGTTGATTAAGACTTGTTGAATCTCAGTCGAGTTTTAGCAAGCAAAGTCGCCTTCAAGGGTAATTTATGGAAAATACTACTTGTTGAGACAGGGAGGTAGACATACCACGACAAGTACATGCTGAGACGGGGACGTTGCGTACGGTGACGTTCAATTTCTCATTGTTTTGCACAGTTTCTCAATGTTGATCTGGATTGTTGCATTTTTCTACTGAATGTTGAACGTTAAGGATATAACTTATCATTAACGTCTCGGTTGGTTGGGAATAGAGATTAATTGAAAATAGGTCAATTAATCAATTTTATTGATTGGTTATTAATCGACCATTTTTGTTTAAATCTGAAATTCACATCGCTGAAATATTGCTATATTCAACACAAAATTAATATTGGACACAAGTGTTATGTTGGATTCCTTCCCTCTGAATCCTTGCACAACTACAAACAAAGTAGAATAGAAGTACATGTTATATAACAAGGTCCACAAAACACAAATAAGCATAGTTCTAGGAATAGGCTTGGTTTATTGGTAGATTCTCATAAATTGCTAGCTAGAGCGATAAATCAGACCAAATGAAAAACGATGACGATATGACATAATCCTATCGATCCACGCCCCCACCCCCAGTAAAAACAGCCCTTTCATCAGCCCCTTTAGTGCCGGTCTGGTTTTGGCCCGGGACTAATGTGACCATTAGTCCCGGTTCTAACGACTAGGAGCAGACGGGGCCACAGGCATAATTAGTCCTGGTTTATTTTCCACCTATAGTCCCGGTTTGTGATACAAACCGAGATTAAAGGGATGGCAGGCTATCGTCGGGCTGGGCCCCCACGAGCCCTTTAGTCCCGGTTTGTATCACAAACCGGGACTAGAGGTTTGTATAACCAACCGGGACTAAAGATGTCCCTATATAAACCCTTCATCCGGTCCGAGCTCATTTCTCGGTTTTCTCCTATCCCCTCTTTGTAATTACCCTTAGCTCGAGCTCATTCTCCATTTTTTGCCAAGATTTGTCAAGATTTGAGGCACTCCATCTCTCCAAGTGTTC
>NC_041383.1:681752345-681789679 GCF_002162155.2 Triticum dicoccoides | reverse complement strand
CGACCGATAAATCGTTGAATCGGTTGATTTTTTAACAATGTTGTTGTTGCTGTATCAGGGCTGATCCCATTTCATCAAAGGCATGTGTGAACGCGAAGATGCTGCCATGTTCCAACCCCGTGTCTAAGGTGCTTGACAACGACAAACTCCTCATCGAGATCATCGTCCACCTTGGCTTCCCCACCACACACTCGTTGGCTCCACCCTCGTCTGCAAGCGCTAGTTCCTCCACACCTCCTACCATGCCTTCCTCCACCGATTTCGTAAGCTGCACCACCCTCGCCCCCTCGGCTTCTACCTCGCTGCACCCTAACTCTTCACACAGATCCTGCCTCAGCCCCCCCCCATCTCGCCATTGTCGCTGCCGTGTGGCAAGGTACAACTTTTGATGGCTATCATAATGTATGGATCGGGGGCTGCCACAACAGCCGCATCCTCATCAGGTGCAATTCCGAATCCACGTTTCAGGCTGGACCATCCCCGTTGTGCCACGAGAGAGTAGTGCCCATCATCCGACAACCCCCTCGTGACCTACCCGACGGCGGTACCACATGCACCTTCACTACTAGGGAAAACGTTATACACAGAACTTTATCAGTAGCGCTTGTTAAAAAAGCCCGCTACTGCTAGATAGCAGTAGCGGGTGATAGCAGTAGCGGGTGCAAAATAAACGCGCTGCAGATGCATATATATCAGTAGCGCATCTCGCTGAAAACTCGCTACTACTAAAATTCCAACCACTAAGCCGATGGGCTACACATAGTAGTAGCGATCTTTCAAAAACCACGCTACCGCTAATATTCTTATAGTAGCGCATTTATGTGTAAAGCGCTACTGCTAACAAAAGAAAATAAAATGAAAAACAAATACAAAAGTAAATGAAAATGAAAGAAATAGAAAAGGGAGAAAGAAAAAATATAAAATGTAAAGAAAAATAAACGAAAAAGGAAAAAAAGGATGAAGGCATAGCAGTAGCACGTTTGCTAAAATGTGTTATAGCTAACTTAGCTATAGCGCGTTTTTCGTAACGCGCTACCGTTATTTTTGACTTAACCCAAAAACGGTTTCGCCCGGCCATCACTTCTCCCCCAAATCCCTCGCCCCACTTCGCCGCCGTCTTCCCCCACTTCGCCGTCGCCCCCACTTTGTCGCCATCTCCTGCCAGCGTCGACGCCGCGCTCATCCTCACCGCCGCCGGCCGAGGCCGCCCAGCCTCACCGCCGCCTCTCGAGCCGCCCTTGACCTCACCGTCGCCGCCCTCGACCTCACCGCCACCGCCCTCGACCTCACCGCCCCCGAGCCCGCCCAGGACTGTGATACGTCTCCAACGTATCTATATCTATAATTTTTGATTGTTCCATGCTATTATATTACCTATTTTTGATGTTTATGGGCTTTACTTTACACTTTTATATCATTTTTGGGACTAACCTACTAACCAGAGGCCCAACCCGAATTGCTGTTTTTTTTTACTATTTCAGTGTTTCGAAGAAAAGGAATATCAAACGGAGTCCAAACGGAATGAAACCTTCGGGAGCGATTTTTTTGGAACAAACGCAATCGAGGAGACTTGGAGTGGACGTCAAGAAGCAGCTGAGGGGGCCATGAGGCAGGAGGGCGCGCCCTAGCGGGGTGGGCGTGCCCCCCACCCTCATGGGCCCCTCATGGCTCCACCTACCTACTTCTTCCTCCTATAAATATCTACGTACCCTGAAAACATCCAGGAGCACCACAAAACCCTATTTCCACCGCTGCAACCTTCTATACCCATGAGATCCCGTCTTGGAGCCTTTTTCGGCGCTCCGCCGGAGGGGGAATCGATCACGGAGGGCCTTTACATCATCGCCAAGGCCTCTCCGATGAGTTGTGAGTAGTTTACCACAGACCTTCGGGTCCATAGTTATTAGCTAGATGGCTTCTTCTCTCTCTTTGAATCTCAATGCAAAGATCTCCTCGATCTTCTTGGAGATCTATTCAATGTAACTCTTTTTGCAATGTGTTTGTCGAGATCCGATGAATTATGGGTTTATGATCAAGTTTATCTATGAGAAATATTTGAATCTCCTCTGAATTCTTTTATGTATGATTGGTTATCTTTGCAAGTCTCTTCGAATTATCAGTTTGGTTTGGCCTACTAGATTGATCTTTCTTGCAATGTGAGAAGTGCTTAGCTTTGGGTTCAATCTTGCGGTGTCCTTTCCCAGTGACAGCAGGGGCAGCAAGGCACGTATTGTATTGTTGCCATCGAGGATAAAAAGATGGGGTTTATATCATATTGCTTGAGTTTATCCCTCTACATCATGTCATCTTGCCTAATGCTTTACTCTGTTCTTATGAACTTAATACTCTAGATGCATGCTGGATAGCGGTCGATGTGTGGAGTAATAGTTGTAGATGCAGAATCGTTTCGGTCTACTTCTCACGGACGTGATGCCTATATACATGATCATGCCTAGATAATCTCATAACTATGTGCTACGTCTTGAGCTTGTGTTGGTTTTCCTCGAAGAGGAGAGGGTGATGCAGCAAAGTGTAGCGTAAGTATTTTCCTTAGTTTTGAGAACCAAGGTATTAATCCAGTAGGAGGCTCCTCAAAAGTCCCACGCACCTACACAAACAAACTGAGAACTCGCAACCAACGCAATAAAGGGGTTGTCAATCCCTTCACGGCCACTTACGAAAGTGAGATATAATAGAGAGATAATAATATATTTTTCGTATTTTGTAATATAGATGCAAAAAGTAAAGATGCAAATAAAGGTAGATTATAAGCAAATATGATAAGAGATAGACCCGGGGGCCATAGGTTTCACTAGAGGCTTCTCTCGAGATAGCATAAGTATTGCGGTGGGTGAACATATTACTGTCGAGCAATTGATAGAAAAGCGCATAGTTATGAGATTATCTAGGCATGATCATGTATATAGGCATCACGTCCATAACAAGTAGACCGACTCCTGCCTGCATCTACTACTATTACTCCACACATCGACGGACTCATGCTTGCATCTAGAGTATTAAGTTAATAAGAACAGAGTAACGCTTTAAGCAAGATGACATGATGTAGAGGGATAAACACATGCAATATGATATAAACCCCATCTTTGTTATCCTCGATGGCAACAATACAATACGTGTCTTGCAACCCTTTCTGTCACTGGGTAAGATCACCGCAAGATTGAACCCAAAGCTAAGCACTTCTCCCATGGCAAGAAAGATCAATCTAGTAGGCCAAACCAAACTAATAATTCGAAGAGACTTGCAACGATACTCAATCATACATAAAAGAATTCAGAGAAGATTCAAATATTATTCATAGATAAACTTGATCATAAACCCACAATTCATCGGATCTCGACAAACACACCGCAAAAAGAGATTACATCGAATAGATCTCCACAAGAGAGGGGGAGAACATTGTATTGAGATCCAAAAAGAGAGAAGAAGCCATCTAGCTAATAACTGTGGACCCGTAGGTCTGTGGTAAACTACTCACAACTCATCGGAGAGGCTATGGTGTTGATGTAGAAGCCCTCCATGGTTGATTCCCCCTCCGGCCGAGTGCCGGCGAAGGCTCTAAGATGGGATCTCGCGGATACAGAAGGTTACGGCAGTAGAAATTGTGTTTCGTGGTGCTCCTGGATGTTTTCGGGGTCCTTAAGTATATATAGGAGGAAGAAGTACGTCGGTGGCCGCCCGAGGGGCCCACGAGATAGGGGGGCGCGCCCTCCTATCTCGTGGGAGCCTCGGGAGCTTCTTGACTTGCACTCCAAGCTCTCCGGATCAGATTTATCCCAAAAATAATGCTCCCGAAGGTTTCATTCCGTTTGGACTCCGTTTGATATTCCTTTTCTTCGAAATACTGAAATACGCAAAAAAAACAGCAATACGGGCTGGGCCTCCGGTTAATAGGTTAGTCCCAAAAATGATATAAATGTGTAAAATAAAGCCCATAAACATCCAAAAGGGGTAATATAATAGCATGGAACAATCAAAAATTATAGATACGTTGGAGACGTATCACTATGCACTTTTCTATCAATTTCTCGACAGTAATTTGTTCACCCGCCGTAATACTTATGCTATCTTGAGAGAAGCCACTAGTGAAACCTATGGCCCCCGGGTCTATTTTCTATCATATAAGTTTCCAATCTACTTTATTTTGCAATCTTTACTTTCCAATCTATATCATAAAAATACCAAAAATATTTATCTTATCTTATTATCTCTATCAGATCTCACTTTTGCAAGTGGCCGTGAAGGGATTGACAACCCCTTTATCGCGTTGGTTGCGAGGTTCTTGTTTATTTGTGTAGGTACGAGGGATTTGCATGGAGCCTCCTACTAGATTGATACCTTGGTTCTCAAAAACTGAGGGAAATACTTATGCTACTTTGCTGCATCACCCGTTTCTCTTCAAGGGAAAACCAACGCAATGCTCAAGAGGTAGCAGACCGCCGCCTCCTGATCCCGAGCCCGCCCTCGCCGCCCCTACCTCCGTCGCCGAGCACCTCCCCGCCACCATCTCTCCCCTCTCTGTAAGCCCCCCCACCCCTCCCCCACCCCCTCTATCTGCTTTTTCTTCCTCTGCCATGTTAATTAGCAGTAGTAGTAGATGTTAATTAGTAATAGGGTTCATACATAATGATTTTTAGTAGTAGTAGTAGATGTTAATTAGTAGTAGTGATGGTACTAGTTAACTAGGGCAGTATGGTTAATAGTAGATGTTTTTTAGTTAGGGTAATAATAGATGTTAAGTAGTAGATAATGTAGATGTTAATTAGTTCGGTAGGGTTTAGTTTTTGAATTGAGTTTGTTTAACTAGATGTTAATTAGGGCAGTAGGGTTTAGTTTAGAGTAAAGTTTAGTTCAGTAGTTAACTAAATATAATCTATATTTGGTTTTTGAATTGAGTTTGAGAGAGCATGAGATTTGTGTAGATTTTCTTGAAGTGTCAAACGCTAGGACATGCAAATTTGAAGTGGTCAAGATATATGCAAATTCCTCAATTGTGTTTACACATGTTTCGATTGTGCCCAAGTGGCTCTGTTGTTTCCAGGGAATGAAGCCGAGTTGCCTATGTATTGCCGGAATATCGATTCATTTTCGTTCCGGAAAATTTCAGGTTCTCGATTTGTCCACTTTTTAGCAAAAGTCATGCTGAAAATTTCCGTGAATTTCAGCATGACTTGTGCTACAAACTAGGACATATTGAGTGCCCGGGATTTTCCGCACCGGGAAGGAGTCAACGTTCCTGCAAAGCATAGGCCTTTTTATGTCATTATTCATTTTATTAGGTCTAGAATTAATTGACTAGATTTAATCGTAGGAAACAAGGCTAGCAACAATGAAGGACAGGGTTCTGCTGACTGCGACAACGTCTACCTGGCGGCAGAAGAATTTTTGAGGGAAGCGGACGATCAACAGTTGATGTTGTTGGGTCCACCTGTCACATCGGAGATTGAGACCGACATCGAGACCGACGCTGAGACTGAGACCGGCATCGAGACAGGCGCTGAGACTGAGACCGGCGCCGAGACTAGCGGAGCCGGTATAGAACTGAAAGCAAAGAGGCAACGATTTCCTAACAAGCTCAGGACTACTAGACAGGTGGTTACGGAGGTGGACGACGACAATTTTGAGCCAACCGCGCCCGAGGAAACGCGTGCGTGCTACGACAATCAACTAGGCTGCATCATACAGACAACCGCCACCATCAACGATGAGAAACTAAAGAAGATAGATAATATGAGGCCCTCCCTCCTAAAGAAGCTGCACCAGATATTCTTGTTCTCGGGCCGGAATGAAAAGGATTATAAAGATCCAGATAAGGTTCCGACAATGAAGAAGATAAACAAACACGCCATGACCAAGTTTAGCGACATGTCGGCCGCCTGGAAATCAAGGGTGAAATATCGGATCGTCAAAAAAAAGGAACCCTGCTCCAAGATTGTAAAGGATAATCCGATAATCACAGCAGAGCACTTTCAAATATTCAAGGTGGCTTGAGAGGCCGGAGGTGCCAAAAAAAGCTAAAGTACATGAAGGGGCTTCAATAGAGGAACATTGGGTGCCACCACCTCAGAAGCCGTGGTTACGGCGGGAAGAGGTCCATAAGGGTCAAGGAGGACGCGGAAGCCGCGATTCTGGGCATCCCAGACCCCTTGGCGGAGTTCACCGTCCCGCAGGAGCGTGACGTCCTCAGGGCCCGGCACCGTTGGGACCCAGTGAAGAAGGTTTTCGAGATGAATGCGGTCACGACGGAGTTCATGAGACTGCTGGTAATTTTAGTTTCTGATCAATTCGACTGCACGTTAGTCATATTTGTAAACGATCCTTGTGCCTTTTGTAGAGAGAGTAGCACAGGATTGCGGCCGAAAGCGACTCGCCGTCTGAAGCGTTGGCGAGGCCCAAGTGGGACACTCCATTCAATCGGGCATTGAACGTATTGAAAGGAATCCCGGTGGAGACTCGACCATCGTATGGACGCGTGCACGGTGTCGAAGATGGTGCCGCGTGGAAGAAGTACTACCGTGAGACCACGGAGGAGAGAAAGGAAAGACGGAGGTTAACTGAAGAAAACATCGACAAGAAGGTTGAGATTGCGGTTGAGAAGAAATCATCTGAGACAGTCGCAACAGCGGTAGCTGCCGCAAAACCGGTGCTTGTAGATATGTCTACTACCTTGGTTCCGGCCATTTTCAATTGGAGCAAGCAAAATCCAGAAAAAAATACAGCGGACTTTCCCCTTGCTGACTTCTTGGGGAGTAGCTCGACTAGCATTGCACCAGCACCTGCAGCTGCACCAGCTCCTGCATCAGCTCCTGCACCTGCTCCTGCACCGGCTCCCGCACATGCTCCAGGACCGGCTCCGGCACCGGACATGCTCGGCGGTGCTTCGTCTTTGGCTGAGCTCGACGCCCTCACGGTATCTGTCACACCGGCCCTTTTCGACAAAATGTATAATCTCCTGTTTTCGTTACCTTTCGGATGTCTCACGTCGCAGACTTTTCTTTGCAGGCCGACGAAACCCCGTGCACCATATTGTACACCATCGGCGACCAAAAGGTGGACATGGGGAATGCGACGATAATGGAGCTGAAGGAACCATTGTTCCACAGCCGGTCGATCCCCCCGGACGTCTTCAAGGTTTCCGTGGCCAGTGTCAAACTGGGCCACGAGAATTTGGGTCCTCTAGTACTAGTGGGGGATGACGACGAGACCCCGCAGCGGCTTGGTGATTGTTGCAATGGGTGGGTCCTGTTGTGGCCAAAGAGTCTGCTTCGTCTGGAGGCGGCCGGGAGCACACCCACGGGCACGCAGTTAGGTATGAACATCAACACCTCACCTACTCAATTAGCATCGGCTGTCGTGCTGGGTGATAGCGGAGGGGGTGAGGACGATGCTTCATTAGTCGCTGGTGACGTTGCCATAGATGAGGATGAGGATGACGATGACACTCATCAGTATGTCAATACTGGCGCCTACTTAGGGTTTGAGCGGATTGAGTCGGTGCCTGAATTGCCGCCTCCGGAGTCTGAACGTATTATGGACAACCTTCCGGTACCAAAGAAGTCTAGGAAGAGACCGAGGAAAGGCAAAAAAGCTGCTTCTATGATACAGCTGTCTCAGCAGCCTCGGGTTCAAGACTGTATAGATATCCCCGGTGCGGCAAAATGGCATATCGCCGGTGAACCAATCCTACCTAAAGCAGCGATAGGGGCTAGATTCGGCGATGTAAGGAGAATTCATGATGATGTGCTGCGGAGAGAGAAAGGCCTCCTTGCCTCGGAAAATCCAGGATACCCACTCTACGTGGTTAACATGCTGCGGCAATTGTCGTACGTCAACACATTCCCCGCGGAAAAGTTCTTCCTTCGATTCGATTACATCTTCGACATGTTTCACTGGAAGAAGCTAGATTTTACGTTTGTCCGCCTTTATGCCTTGCACATGAACTACCTCATCGGGGTTGAGTAGATACCTTTTATCTATGTCACTGACCCGTACTTCATGCACGAGGGCTTCTTGGCAGTCTGCGCAAAGCACTGTGAATACACAAGGGGCAACCTCGTCAATTTCATGCTTGCCAATAAGGACAAAGAGGCGATTCTCGTGCCTTATCATCCCATGTAAGTCATCCGCGCGGATATCCTTCCTTCGATTTCAATCATTCATTTGCATGGTGGAGGCTAATTAATTTGAGGTGTACTTATTTTGCGCAGCGGCGGGCGCGCCATCCTCATCATCCTCTACCCCCGATATTCCCACGCTCTTTACTTGGACTCGTCGAAGAACATTACCAAAAAGGATTACACCCACATCAAGTCTGTTCTCGACAGTGCTATCTTTTACTATGGCAAACGGGGTGGAGAGGTCAACGACAAGAAGACAAGGAACGACAGGCCCGCCTTCAGCCATAAGACCGACTTCTGCTGCATCCAGCAACCGAGTGATTCTCTTAATGATGGATTCTATGTCCTACACCACATGCTGGAGTACAGACGGGATTACCAGTACCTTCGCATGTCACCTAAATCTGGCGATGCCCATATTCTGCAATGGGCAAAGGACTTAGGAGATATCGAGGATCATCGACTTCGAGCTGAGTTCTATCGCATCTAGCGCGAACTTGCCCAAATCATCATGAAGGAGGTCGTCAAAAAATAGGGATGTTCTATGAAGAAGGACAAATGTCGCGGGAAGACGTCCGAACACGCGTAGCTCTCAGCGTCTCTGAAGCCTTTCACTAAGCTCGGGGACTATCTCCCTGACATGGATGGATGACACAACATGTTGGAGTGATTGTCGATATATGACGATGTGTCCGTTTAGTCCATACTTTCTGTATGACAAAACTTTGAGTTATGCACGGCGAAACTTTATTTGTGATGTAATTAACCGTCCTCCTCCTCGACTAGCGAAGATCACTCTAGTTAGGGCATTTTGGGTACGATGAACTTTGTTATTTATGCTTATGATATGTTGCTTTTATTTTTGCCAAGTCTGTCTCTTTCTGTTGCTCAACTATATATGTTGCATATCATCGACTCATGTGACGATGCAGGTGCATAGATCATCGATGGCGAAGAAGTGCTACGCCAGGAGTATACGACGAGTGGCCGGAGTGTCAGGCCTAGGTGTACCGGTTTCCGGTTTCCGAGCGACAGCCAGTAGTTAGTTTAGGTTCACGCTAATGCGAGAGAGGGATACGAACTCATGTACTTCATAGTTCCGCTCTCACTCATAGTGATAGCTCTTCTCGCGTATATCATTGTTTAGATGGATGACAATGTAGTTGCAAGTAAGCGAGACTTGTATCGCTATTTTCGAGATGATGACGAGAGACCACTTTGTGTCGGATGATGATTATGATGATGACATGATTTGATGAGACTATTTGTATGTATATGCTATGATTACATTTGTATGTGTATGATATGCTAAAGATTATTGTATAAAGCCTATTCAAATACAAAACAAATATGCAGAAAAAAAAATTAATAAAACTAGCAGTAGCGAGGGGGGAAAAGTTAGTAGTAGCTTTCCCTTACCAGTAGCGCTTCCGGCTAAAAAGCGCTGCAGATATTAGCAGCAGCACTCTGCACTAAAGCGCGCTACTGCTAGCCATGTATAGCAGTAGCGTGGGATGGCAGGCGCTACTGCTACACGTTAGCTGTAGCGCCTTATTAGTAGCGCGTCGTCCTGCGCTACTGATAGGAAAATACCCGCTCTATTGCTAGGGTTTTCCCTAGTAGTGCTTCTTCAAACAAAGTGGCCTACTTCTGGTTCTTTCAGGACTAGGAAGAGGAAAAATTGTGGCACACTTTTATATGTTTAATGATGGTGTCTGGTTCTTGCATACTTCGCTATGACACACTTCCCTTATTGCTATCCGCCATATTTTCTAGGACCTTTGCTTCTCGGCAATAAAATATACATGCCGAGCTTCAGGAATGACATTCTTTTTAGATTTTGGGTCCTCAAGTTTCTCAACAATTATGTCCCTATAAGGAGTGGACTATGGCGAGATGAGCACCTAGTTATCACCTGATGATGATGATTCCAGAGTATATCTCATTCATTCCTGGAATTTTCAACTTCGCATCTGGCTATGCAATGGGGACAACTGGTTGCTGGTGGATGTTGATACGTCTCCGTCGTATCTATAATTTTTTATTGTTCCATGCCAATATTCTTCAACTTTCATATACTTTTGGCAACTTTTTATATTATTTTTGGGACTAACATATTGATCCAGTGCCCAGTGTCAGTTCCTGTTTGTTGCATGTTTTATGTTTCACAGAAACCCAATATCAAACGGAATCCAAACGGGATAAAAACGGACGGAGAATTATTTTGAAATATTTGGGATTTTCCGGATGAAGAATCAACGCGAAACGGTGCCCGAGGTGGCCAGGAGATAGGGGGGCGTCCTCCCTCCTGGGCGTGCCTGGTACTCTCTTGGGCCACCCATAAGGCGGTTGACGCTCTTCTTTTGCCGCAAGAAAGCTAATTTTATGAGAAAAATCTGGGCGAAAGATTCACCCCAATCGGAGTTACGGATCTCCGGATATAAAAGAAACGGTGAAGGGGCAGAATCTGGGAACGCAGAAACAGAGAGAGATAGAGAGATAGATCCAATATCGGAGGGGCTCTCGCCCCTCCCATGCCATGGGAGCCAAGGACCAGAGGGGAAACCCTTCTCCCATCTAGGGAGAAGGTCAAGGAAGAAGAAGAACAAGGGGGGCTCTCTCCCCCTTGCTTCCGGCGGCGCCGGAACACCGCCGGGGGCCATCATCATCACCGCGATCTTCACCAACAACTTCACCGCCTTCATCACCAACTCTTCCCCCCTCTATGCGGCGGTGTAACCCCTCTCTTACCTGCTGTAATCTCTACTTAAACATGGTGCTCAACGCTATATATTATTTCCCAATGATGTATGGTTATCTTATGATGTTTGAGTAGATCCGTTTTTTCCTATGGGTTAATTGATGATCGTGATTGGTTTGAGTTGCATGTTTTATTATTGGTGCTGTCCTATGGTGCTCTTCGTGTCGCGCAAGCGGGAGGGATCCCCGTTGTAGGGTTTGCAATATGTTTATGATTTGCTTATGGTGCGTGGCATGAGTGAACAGAAGCACAAACCCGAGTAAGTAGGTTGTTTGCGTATGGGATAAAGGGGACTTGATACTTTAATGCTATGGTTGGGTTTTACCTTAATGATCTTTAGTAGTTGCGGATGCTTACTAGAGTTCCAACCATAAGTGCATATGATCCAAGAAGAGAAAGTATGTTAGCTTATGCCTCTCCCTTAGATAAAATTGCAATAGTGATTACCGGTCTAGTTATCGATTGCCTTGGACAAATAGCTTTCTCGTAACAAAAAGCTCTCTACTAATATTTACTTTATTGTATCTTTATCTAAACAGCCCCTAGTTTTTATTTACGCGTTCTTTATTATCTTGCAAACCTATCCAACAACACCTACAAAGTACTTCTAGTTTCATACTTGTTCTAGGTAAAGTGAACGTCAAGCGTGCATAGAGTCGTATCAGTGACCGATAGGACTTGAGAGAGTATTTGTTCTACCTTTAGCTCCTCGTTAGGTTCGACACTCTTACTTACCGAAAGAGGCTACAACTATCTCGTATACTTGCGGGTCATCAGACGTCATTTGTTTGCAAGAGATGTATGCTAATTTGAGGATGTCAGATCACACTGTTGAGGATGATGATACTGTCTAGATAAACACGGTGGGGAAGAATGCTGAGTTTACGTTCTTGTTTATTTGTCGCTCCGTACTATACTTGGATATTAAGTTCAGGATCATGCGTAAAGGGTATGATATGAGAGTAAATTATCATTTTTTGCTTGGTGTTTGTTCCTTTCGATGATCTGGCCTCGCACATTCCCTATGCTCAGGATGATCCTTCAAGGTTTACCTTTTGGCCTTTTGGTTATGGTACTATAGTTTGTATATGTGTGATCGTAACAGAAGTGTAGAGGAGAAACATGTGTGGTCATAAACTCAGAATAATATGGGTGTTGGAGGATGAGGGTGTCCCCTGTGCATGGGTGCAAGGTTAGCGAGGTGAGAAGGAAATGGGGAAGTCGAGGTGGATAAGAGAAATGAGACGAGTAGGGTTTCGCTTTTATGTCTCAGGTTGTTAACACTTACTCCCTCTATACCGAAATACATGTCACTGGGGTAGCTGTAGTTCTATACCGAAATAGTATTTTTGGAATGCTGCTACAGGATAGAACTAATTCTCCATTTCTTTATGTTGGATCAATTTACATTGGATTTTAATTATGAATCATTCATAATTATAAGATGGGTTTTAATTCTGAATCATACATTTTACACTAGCATGCTTGTGGTTATGCATGTTTTCTCTTGATTCAACTATTGAATTTACATTGGTCTATTGGGTTACTTTTGCTTGTAGGCAGGAAACTTGGGTCAAAATGGGTGAATCAGAAACTGTGAACACATTACACATGAGATCTGATAATGTGCTATATATGCTGGTTCCTCAGGTGAGGTACAATTATCTTTTTTCTATGTGTATATTTTTGCCTTGGTTACTCAATTTATATGCATGATTTATTTTTTTAGTTTATTAATGCATGAATTTGATTCATTTCTAAACTGTATGATTCTTACATTTCCAAAAATCATGCCTTCAAGTTTCTCGAACATTTTTAGAGAAATGACAACTTTCATTATCCGGCTTTTAGGAATCCAAAGAAAAAACATAGTTTTTTCGTAAACCTGGCTCGCCCCATACTAGAAAACCCAATTAGGACAGTAAGCTTGATCAAAAGAAAAACAACACAAGTCGCACGCAAGGAAGCTGAAGAGCAAAGACAGATGTTCCCTTCTTATCCAGTAACCTGATAGCTCTATCAGCAGTTTCATTAAACTGAACATCTTCCAGATGGAACCGGCTCCTCTACCGTGCTGTTAAGCACGGCACCCTGCCGTGCCTCCTTGTGGCGCTAGCGGTCGCATGCATATGGGCCTTGTCAAAAAAATAACTAACCCAGCCCAGCCGTTCTATCCGTCACACCGTTCTACTAAAAAAACAGATTAATTGCCTCAAAAATAATAATGAATTAACTATAATTAATACAATACATGGCTAACGAAATTAAACTCATTTCAGAAAAACATTTTTACTAAATCTCAAATCTTATTTTACTTGGAGCGGAATATGTCATTTTCCTATTTTCTATTTATTATTTAATCGGTTCGATTGGTACCTTTATTTTTGTTTTTGTGTTTTTTTAGATAATACTGTGAAACAAAAATGAACTTATTTTCAGAAAAAAAAATGTTTTGCTAATCTCAGTCTTATTTTGTGCAAAGCGAAATATGTCCTTTCTATTTATTATTTTGACCAGTTTGATTGGTACATTTATTTTTATGTGTGTCGGTTTTATTTTTACCACATTCGTCGTCCAAACAAAACTAGAATTTCATGCCAACATATCGTGCGCAACTGCAGTCGCACGTCGGTGCATGGGGGTGCAACTACAATTGCATGTCCATCGATCGCATTTAACTATAGTTAAAGATCGTCGTGTTGTATCCCTTTGGTCGCCATCGGGTTGCGGATAGAGTTTCCTGCTCCGCTGTGTAGCCGCCTCGCTCACAAGTTTCAACAAATATATTACCCGTAAAAAAACAAATATATCCATGTATTAAAAATATATGATTTTAAATAACACACTTTTCTTTCGTTCTTCTTTTTCTAGTTTTATGTTTTAATACATGAATATATTTGTCAGAGTCGTGAGAGAAATGGTTACGCAGCCGACCAAGGCGCGACACTTGTTCTCTCCCTAATGATGACGCCTGAGCACAGAGACATCGGCGACAGATGGACATGCAATTGTAGATGCACCCCGGTGCATGTTTTTTTTAACAGGAGGAATATCCCCGGTCTCTGGATCGCCTGAGCGCTTGCCCTTATCGCCTCATTCGCTCGCTCTCTCAACAAATCTCCCACCCTCATGAACTCGAGGGGCAGATCGTCGGTGTACATGCATGCGACTGCAATTGCGCACGATCTGTTGGAAGGCAGCTAAAATTATGTGTGGTCAGCGGATGTGGTAAAAATAAAAGCACACAAAAACAAAATTAAAAGTATAATTGAATGGATTAAAATAATAAATAGAAAATAGGAAAATGACATATTCCGATCCATCTAAAAAAAGACTGAGATTTTATAAAACTATTTTTTTGAAACAAGTTCACTTTAGTTAGTCATGTACTGTATTAGTTATAATTACTAATTCGTTAATCTATTCAGGTGTGTGATGCATCGAACGGATGGGCTGGGTAGCTACATTGGTTTTTGGCAAGGCCCATATGCCTGCGTCCACTAGCGCCACAAGGAGGCACGGCAGGGCGTACGGTAGAGGAGTCGGTTCCCTTCGAGATCACCAAGCAGGTTCGTATAGTTCTGTTTCAAAAAAAAAAAGGGTTCGCATAGTTCGAACCATCACTGCCAAACAGAGATCGTACGAAATTAATGTGCCACCCTGTCGGAGTAATGGGCCACGGGTAAGCTAACCCGAGCCCCAGAACCTTTCAAGACATCGGGGCAGGTCGCGCCCCTCAACGCCGAGTCTCAGATGGCGACTCCCAGATAAGCCGAGTCTCAGATGGCGACTCCCAGATAAGCCGAGTCTCAGATGGCGACGCCAAGATAAGCCGAGTCTCAGATGGCGACTCCCAGACAAGCCGAGTCTCAGATGGCGACTCCCAGACAAGCCGAGTCTCAAACGGTGACTTCCGGAGGAGCCGGCTATGGAGAGTCGGCCCACGACTCTACTCTCGTCGCGATAGGCGAGGCGGGTACGACCACGGCGTGGCCGTCCCCTCCTGCTTACGAGGGGCCGGCATGGCTACAGTGTGCCGTACCGCTGGAGATCTCCGGCGTGGCCCGGCACTGTTGCCATGCCAGCCCTGACCTCAGCCACAGTGCGCGGCGCACTGTGGCCATGATGGCCTACCTGTACGGCTCGGAGACGGCGGACCCGCCAGTCAGTGAGAGCATGGGAGATGGCGGATACGCCCCGAAGGCGGCCCCGTGGGACTCGGCCCCCCAGAGTCGGCCGGCTTCTCCCACGGGTCCCACGCGCCATTAACCAGACAAGACGGGAAGTAACGACAGTGATCGCCCGATAGACGGCGACACTGTTGCCATGACCCCGTGACCAAGCCTGCGTCACCAGCATCACGGCTACAGTGCCGGACTCGCCGGCGGGGCCCGCAAGTCGGCGGGCCCCAGTAGTTGGCGGAGAAGACGGCGGCCTGAGAGACAGACGACTGGGACCCGCGCCCAGCCGGATTACCATTGTACCCCCGGGGGGTAGGCCTATATAAACCCCCCGGGGCACCCATGCAAAGGGTTCAGATCCATTAGCCTTAGACCAGATCATATAGGAAGGAGAGAGCTAGCCTTGCCTTCTCCTACCTCCCGAATACAGCTCTTGGAGCAACATTGTAGTCACTACGCCTTAGTGATCATGCGGAGACCCCGTAGAGCAGCAGTAGGGGTGTTATCTTCCCGGAGAGCCCCGAAGCTGGGTAAGATTCGCCGGCGTGCATGCCTTCGCCTTGTTGGGGAACGTAGTAATTTCAAAAAAAAATTCCTACGCACACGCAAGATCATGGTGATGGCATAGCAACGAGAGGGAAGAGTATTGTCCATGTACCCTCGTAGACCATAAGCGGAAGCGTTATGACAACGCGGTTGATGTAGTCGTACGTCTTCACGATCCGACCGATCCAAGTACCGAACGTACGGCACCTCCGAGTTCAGCACACGTTCAGCTCGATGACGATCCCCGGGCTCCGATCGAGCAAAGCGTCGGGGATGAGTTCCGTCAACACGACGGCGTGGTGACGATGATGCTGTTCTACCGGCGCAGGGCTTCGCCTAAACTCCGCGATGATATGACCGAGGTGGAATATGGTGGAGGGGGCACCGCACACGGCTAAGGAACGATCCGTAGATCAATTTGTGTTGTTGTGGGGTGCCCCCCTGCCCCCGTATATAAAGAAGCAAGGAGGAGGGGGCTGGCCAAGGGGAGAGGCGCGCCCTAGGGGTGTCCTACTCCCACCGGGAGTAGGATTCCCCCTTTCCTAGTCCAACTAGGAGTCCTTCCAAGTAGTAGGAGTAGGAGACAAGGAAAGGGAAGAGAGAAGGGAAGGAAGGAGGGGGTGCGGCCCCTCCCCCTAGTCCAATTCGGACTAGGCCATGGGGGGGCGCGCGGCCTGCCCTAGGCAGCCCCTCTCTCTTTCCCATATGGCCCAATAAGGCCCAATACTTCTCCCCGGCGAATTCCCGTAACTCTCCGGTACTCTGAAAAATACCCGAATCACTCGGAACCTTTCCGAACTCTGAATATAGTCGTCCAATATATCGATCTTTACGTCACGACCATTTCGAGACTCCTCGTCATGTCCCTGGTCTCATCCGGGACTCCGAACTCCTTCGGTACATCAAAACTCATAAACTCATAATATAACTGTCATCGAAACCTTAAGCGTGCGGACCCTACGGGTTCGAGAACTATGTAGACATGACCTAGAACTATTCTTGATCAATAACCAATAGCGGAACCTGGATGCTCATATTGGCTCCTACATATTCTACGAAGATCTTTATCGGTCAAACCGCATAACAACATACGTTGTTCCCTTTGTCATCGGTATGTTACTTGCCCGAGATTCTATCGTCGGTATCCAATACCTAGTTCAATCTCGTTACCGGCAAGTCTCTTTACTCGTTTATGTAATGCATCATTCCGTAACTAGCTCATTAGCTACATTGCTTGCAAGTCTTATAATGATGTGCATTATCGAGAGGGCCCAGAGATACCTCTCCGACAATCGGAGTGACAAAACCTAATCTCAAAATACGCCAACCCAACATGTACCTTTGAGACACCTGTAGTACTCCTTTATAATCACCCAGTTAAGTTGTGACGTTTGGTAGCACCCAAAGTGTTCCTCCGGTAAACGGGAGTTGCATAATCTCATAGTTACAGGAACATGTATAAGTCATGAAGAAAGCAATAGCAACATACTAAACGATCAAGTGCTAGGCTAACGGAATGGGTCATGTCAATCACATCATTCTCCTAATGATGTGATCCCATTAATCAAATGACAACTCTTTTGTCCATGGCTAGAAAACATAACCATCTTTGATAAACGAGCTAGTCAAGTAGAGGCATACTAGTGACTATATGTTTGTCTATGTATTCACACATGTATCATGTTTCCGGTTAATACAATTCTAGCATGAATAATAAACATTTATCATGAAATAAGGAAATAAATAATAACTTTATTATTGCCTCTAGGGCATATTTCCTTCACGCCTAATCCCGTTTTCTGGCACCGGCGACGTTCTACTCGCTCCCACCATGATAAGCCATCCTTTGGCATATGTCGCACCCAACCCCCGACATTTGGCGACCACCGTGGGGCAAGGTGCACCGTCGTCCGGAGACCTGCTCTGGACGGGAACCCTTTTCCTCCCCCGCGAGCGTAGCCAGCCCGGCACGCCCGATGGCGCTTGCCCCGACGCGCTGCAAAGCACCGACGACGCCTGTGCGGCGAGCTGCCTCGCTGACCTTCTTGGCAAGGTTAGCATCTCCGACGAGCCCGCATCCGATGCGGGCACGGGTGGCCCCGAAAGCCTCCTCGCAGGCCTCCTCGACCATCTCCACGTCACCGGCGAGCCTGCCGTGGACTTGGAGTCCGTAGGCTCCACCGACCCAATGCTGGTCGACTCCGACAGCGTGTCGCTCGACACGTTCCCCTCCAAAGTGGTGATCTATGACGAGCCACTCCCTCGCGAGGAGGGCGGCGGAAGCGCCGTCACGGAGGTGCTCGTTATTAGTCATGGCGAGCACTCCCGTGAAGGAGCTCATGACCCGCTCGACGCGGCTCTGCGAGACCTGACGGCACCCATTCTGGAGGATGCTGACGCCGAGACGCTGGAGACATGCCGCCTTCAGATCATCGAAGGCGCCAAGAAGCTGGCGAGCATGAGGCACCTATCAGAAGCCTACCAGTGCGAAATGGATCGCGCCGTGGGCGGCTCGCCGGCTCCGACAGGGCCTAGCCGCCTAGGCACGGTCCGACAGCGCAGCGCGGCCGTCGCCGACTTGTTCGGGGCCAATCGGCCCGTATACGCCACCCCTGCGGAGAACATCCGCGCTGCCCAAGCGGCGACCGATGAGCTGAAGAACTTTGAAGGCGAAGAGCGCCGCATGATAACGGAGCGAGTCCAGCAACTCCTCGACGCGGTTGCTGCGCAGAACGCGGCCGGCGGCCGCACCAATGCGCTGCAGCAACCCTTCGACGACTTGCCTCCCTGCCAAGATCAAGGCGCGACGTCTCGGACGCCGACTGGTGGAGTCCGCGGAAGAAAAGACAAAGAGCCGGTTGTCAGTCGCAGTCGGACTCGCATCACCATCGAGCGCGACCAAGATGGTCGTCCGAGAGCAGTAGAGTGGCAGGACGACTACCTGCCTCCCCCACCAAGAAGAGAACGGCGAGTTTCCCCGCCGCCTGTTGAGCATCCGACTCTCGGTGGCCGCCTTGGTCGCCGAGAGGGAGTCGGAGAGAATGACGCCCGCCACCGGATCGACCGACTCCACCGATCCCTGGCACCGGAAGAAGAAGATGAGCTGGATCCGCCTTGCTTTGGGCCCCGCATCCGAGACGAGCCTTTCCCCAAAGGGTTCACGCTCCCCCGAGACACACCCAAGTACACCGGCTCCGTGAAGCCAGAAGACTGGCTAATCGATTACTCCACGGTCGTCAACATAGCAAACGGCAACAAGCGCATTGCCATGAAGTACATTCCGCTCATGCTCCAGGGCACGGCCCGGACATGGTTGAACAGTTTGAAGTCCCGCAGCATCAAGAGCTGGGTCGACTTCACCAAGGCTTTCGTCTGCAACTTCACCAGCACGTACAAGCGACCCCCCAAGCCGCGCCAACTCTCCTTGTGCGTGCAAGGCCAAGACGAGTCGACTCGCGACTACCTCACGCGATGGGACGAGCTTCGGAACTCCTGCGGGGGCATGCACGAGGTGCAGGCTATCGAGTACTTCACCACTGGGTGCAGAGAAGGCACCCTCCTCAAGCACAGGCTCCTCTGCGACGAGCCAGAGACCCTCGACGAGTTGCTGGTCATAGCAGACAAGTATGCCACGGCCGACTCCTCCATGAAGACGGAGATTCAAGTTAGTGCGACTGGCAAAGTGGCTCCTCAAGCTCCCAGAACTCCGGCTGGAGACACCAGTCGGCGACAGCAGCAGAATGATCACAAGCGCAAGGCCCCGCAGCCGACTTCCAGCAGTCGGCAGGTTGCGACAGTCGAAGACCAACAGCCTGAGGGGCATCCTCCGGCGAAGCGGCAGAAAGGCGGCAAGTCCAACTGGTTGCCGGCCTTCTCTTACGAGCAGACTCTAGATGGCCCCTGCAAGTTCCACAGCGGCGCGAAGCCGTCAAACCATACCACTCGGAAATGCCACTGGCTCACCAGAATCGCCAAGGGAGACGGCCTTCTTCCCCCTCCGCCTGCTGGGCCGCCGCCTCCACAGCCGCCCCAGCAACCGGCGGCCAGGCCAGTCGGCGCCGTGCAAGATGAATACCCAGAAGAACACAGATCTTATGTAGTGTTCACCAGTGTGGCTGATGATCGCGCAGCAGACGGTTGCAGCAGCAAGAAGTAAATGCAGTAGCATCAGAGACTCCGGAGTTCATGCATTGGTCCGAGAAGCCTATCAGTTGGAGCAGAGCTGATCACCCAGAGGTGATGCCGAATCCGAGCTCCTACGCCTTGGTTCTGAGCGCTACCTTGGCCACTGATAGGCGGGCCGCTCGCTTCTCGCGAGTGTTGATAGACGGAGGCAACAACATCAACATCCTGTACAAGGATACCATGGAGAAATTAGGAATCAAGCAGAAGTAGCTTCAAAGCAGCCGAATTGTTTTCCACGGCATTGTGCCTGGCCTTTCTTGCTCCCCAATCGGCAAGATCCAGATAGATGTCCTCTTCGGAGACAAAGATCATTTTCGCCGAGAGCCAGTTTGGTTTGAAGTGGTGGACCTTGAAAGCCCATACCAAGCATTGCTTGGCCGACCTGCTTTGGCCAAGTTCATGGCGGTCCCCCACTATGCTTACCTCAAGATGAAGATGCCAAGTTCAAAGGGGATTCTGACCGTAGCCTGTGCGGCCGAGAGTAGTCAGCTGGCCGAGTCCCTGGTGATCGCAGCTGAGAGGCGGCTCCTTGATCGGGTTGTGGCAATGGCCGGCAAGCAGCCAGAGATGTTGCCTGACCCCAAGGAATCGGAAGTTGAGGGCTCGTTCAAGCCGGCTAAAGAAACAAAGAGGATACCTTTGGACCCGGAGCATCCGGAAAGGCACGCTGTCATAGGCACAAACCTAGACAGCAAATAGGAAGGCGAGCTCGTCGATTTCCTCCATGAGAATCGAGACATCTTCGCATGGTCCCCTAAAGACATGCCAGGTGTACCGACAGAATTCGCCGAGCACAAGTTACATGTCCGATCTGATGTGAAACCCGTCAGGCAGCCCTTGCGCCGCCTGTCAGAAGAGAAAAGAAGAGTTGTTGGAGAAGAGATAGCCCGACTCCTAGCGGCCGGCTTCATTATGGAGGTGTTCTTTCCAGAATGGCTGGCGAACCCGGTCCTAGTGTTGAAGAAGAACAAGCAGTGGCGGATGTGTATCGACTACACAAGCCTCAACAAAGCTTGCCCCAAAGATCCATTTGCTCTGCCAAGAATTGACCAGGCGATAGACTCCACAGCCGGATGCGAGCTGTTGAGCTTCTTAGATGCATATTCAGGATATCACCAGATCAAGCTGAACCCGGCAGACAGATTGAAGACTGCCTTCATCACGCCGTTTGGAGCCTTCTGCTACCTGACTATGATGTTCGGCTTGAGGAATGCCGGCGCCACCTTTCAGCATTGCATGCAGAAGTGCCTCCTCAAGCAACTCGGCAGAAATGCCCACGTCTACGTGGATGATGTGGTGGTCAAGACGGAAAGGCGTGGGACACTGTTGGAAGATCTCCAAGAAACTTTTGAGAATCTGCGCCGATTCCAGATCAAGCTCAATCCGGAGAAGTCCATCTTCGGAGTACCAGCTGGCCAGCTCCTTGGCTTCCTGGTCTCCGAACGCGGCATAGAGTGCAACCCTGTAAAGATCAAAGCCATCGAGAGGATGGAAGTCCCCCGCTGACTGTTAGATGTGCAGAAGTTCACCGGCTGCTTGGCGTCCATCAGCCGATTCATCAGTCGGCTGAGCGAGAAGGCTCTCCCCTTGTACCAACTGATGAAGAAGACCACCTTTTTTGAGTGGAACCACAAGGCGGACGAAGCATTCCTCGAGTTGAAGAAGATGTTGACTACTCCCCCTGTGCTGGCGGCTCCGACTCCCAAAGAGCCTATGCTCCTATACATTGCCGCCACCAGCCGGGTAGTCAGCACAGTTATCGTAGTCGAACGCAAGGAGGAAGGCAAGGCGCTCCCTGTCCAGAGACCGGTATATTACCTGAGCGAGGTACTGTCGACCTCCAAGCAGAACTACCCCCACTACCAGAAGATGTGCTACGGCGTGCATTTCGCCGCCAAGAAGTTGAAGCCTTACTTTCAAGAGCACCCAATCATTGTGGTTTGCACCGCTCCACTGGCCGAGATCATCGGAAGCCGTGATGCTTCAGGCCGAGTAGCCAAGTGGGTCATAGATCTGGCTCCCTACACCATCTACTACCAGCCCCGCACCGCCATCAAGTCACAAGCACTGGCCGACTTCCTTGTCGACTGGGCCGAGACCCAGTACCTGCCGCCAGCACCCGACTCCACCCATTGGCGGATGCATTTCGATGGCTCCAAGATGCGCACCGGCTTGGGAGATGGCGTCGTCCTCACCTCCCCCAAAGGCGACAAGCTCAAGTATGCACTGCAGATCCACTTTGCCGCCTCCAACAATGTTGCCGAATACGAGGCGCTCGTTCACGGGCTCCGACTTGCCAAAGAACTCGGCATCCGCCGGATCCTGTGCTACGGCGATTTTGATTTGGTGGTCCAGCAGTCATCTGGCGACTGGGACGCCAAAGATGCAAACATGGCAAGCTACCGCTTCCTGGTGCAGCAACTCAGTGGATACTTCGAGGGGTGTGAATTCCTTCACGTTCCAAGAAATGACAACGACCAAGCAGACACCCTGGCACGAGTCGGCTCCACCCGTCAAGCAATACCATCCGGCGTCGCCCTTCGGCGCCTCCTCAAGCCGTCTATCAAGCCTTCGCTAGAATCAGACTCCATTTTTGTGCCAGCTCCCCCCGAAGAAGTCGGATCCGACTCAAGAGCATCAACAGACAGCACAAGAGTCCTTACAGACGGCTCCAAAAATACCGCAGTCGAAGCCGGCCCGGGGACTTCAGAACCCGGCCCGGGGACTGCGACGGTCAGCCCGAAGACTTCAGAACCTGGCCCGGGGACTACGACGGTCAGCTCGAAGACTTCAGAACTCGGCCCGGGGACTGCGCCAGTCGGCCCGGGGACTTCACCGATCCAGCAAGCGGCCGCGGATCCCAGCCCGCCGCCTCCCAGCCCAGCCGCCTTTGTCCAAGTCGCAATGGTGGAAATCGAAGAAATAGTAGCACCCTCATGGGCCCAGCCCATCCTCAAGTTCCTAGTAAACAGAGAGCTGCCAGCTGATGAAATCCTTGCTCGGCAAGTGCAACGCCGAGCGGCAGCCTATACCATAATCAACAGAGAGCTGGTCAGGCGCAGTGTCACTGGTGTCTACCAACGCTACGTCGAGGCAGAACAAGGCCAAGCAATTCTCAGAGACATTCATGAAGGCGAGTGTGGCCACCATGCGGCTTCTAGGGCACTTGTCGCCAAAGCCTTCCGACACGGTTTCTTCTGGCCGACTGCCCTAGAAGAAGCCAAGGAATTAGTCCAAAACTGCAAAGGGTGCCAGATGTTCCGTTCCAAGCCGCTCCAGCCAGCTTCGGCGCTCAAGACCATTCCCATCGCCTGGTCCTTTGCGGTTTGGGGCCTGGACATGGTGGGACCATTCAAGACGGCACGAGGCGGCCTAACTCACCTACTTGTCGCGGTGGACAAGTTCACCAAGTGGATAGAAGCAAAACCCATCAAGAAGTTGCATGGTCCGACTGCAATAACCTTCATCGCCGACATTATGACTCGGTACGGCATACCACACAACATCATCACCGACAATGGCACAAATTTTGCCAAAGGAGCCTTGGCCCGTTTCTGCGCAACATAGGGCATCCGACTGGACTTAGCGTCCGTCGCCCATCCGCAGTCAAACGGCCAGGTGGAGCGAGCAAACGGCCTCATCCTATCCGGCATCAAGCCCCGCCTGGTCAAACCACTGGAGCGTTCGGCCGGCTGTTGGCTCGAGGAGCTGCCAGCCGTCCTCTGGAGTCTGCGCACAACTCCAAACAAGTCAACCGGCTTCACGCCTTTCTTCCTCATCTAGGTGTTGAAGCCGTCATCCCGACGGACATAGAATTCGACTCCCCGCGAGTCACCATGTACACCGAGGAGGAAGCAGAAGAAGCACGTCAAGACGGCGTCGATCTGCTGTAAGAGGGCCGACTGTTGGCACTCAGTCGGTCCGGCATCTACCAGCAGAGCCTGCGCCGATACTACAACAGGAAGGTCAGGCCAAGATCTTTCCAAGAGGGCGACCTTGTGCTCCGACTGATCCAGCGGACAGCCGGCCAGCACAAGCTGTCGGCACCTTGGGAAGGCCCCTTCATTGTCAGCAAAGTGTTGGGCAACGACTCCTACTACCTGATTGACGCTCAGAAGCCCCGAGCACGCAAGAGAGACGACTCTGGCAAAGAGTCGGAACGGCCATGGAATGCAAACCTCCTTCGAAGATTTTACAGTTGATTCAGTATGTATCACGCTACCCTTTTCTATTAAAGTACCGAGACTTCGGGTCCCCCAAGACGAGCTCGGGGACTGCCCCTTTTGATTATCTGTATGATAAGAATTATGCCTTTAAGTATGCTACTTCCTGCTACGCCGCTTGGCGCCGGGTTCGACTAATCGGCCCGGGGACTTGCCGTCTGGCGCTATGAAATGTTTCCTGAAGTCGGATAAGTAGTGTGCGGCGCCTAAACCGTCTCCTGCCAGAAGCCACAGCTCGCAGAGCAACTGTTTGGTGGGCAGGAGTAAGGATGAATGGGCGTCCACATGAAAAATGGCTAAGGACCTAAAACATTAACATAGCCTAAGCCAGCTTCCAGCCCCCTTTCACAAGCCGACTCGCGAGTATTCGGCTTGCCGCTTTCTATCCAACTTGTTAAAGTAAACTCCAATGAAAGGCAAGTACTTGCTTTCCCCAAAGTAGCCGGGCATTTGGACCAGCGGCAGTCCACAGAGCGAACGTCCGGCTGACAAAGCGGCAACTAGGGGAAGGCGGCAAAGGAAAAAAGCCAAAGGAGCAACGAGCAAGGAAGGATAGAACTCGGATTAATATTTACATAAGCATAGGCCCATTGGCCGAATCTTCAGACAGACGTTTAAAATACACCCCGAGGGTGGAATTGTGCAAATTAACAAGTTCCTCAAAGACTCCCTAGAACATATAAATAAAGCCAGAAGGCAGCCTAGGGAGCAGCAGACGGGTTCGGAGGGTCGGAGGAGACGGCGGTGCCAGGCGCCGGGGGGGTCGGCTGGGCAGTCTTGGCTTGATCGCCGCCAGCGGCAGTCGGCCCGATCGGACGCGGCTCGTTGCTGGAGGCACGGTCGAGCTGAGGTTGGTCGCCCGCTCCGCCTTCTGGCGCCTCCATCTCGCCTTCGTCCCCCGCCTCGCCTTCTTCCTCGGTGCTGGAGTCAATCACCTCCGCCGAGTCCTCGCCATATTCTGGGTTCATCCCGAACCATTCTGGTGGCACCTCCTCGCCGCCTTCAGCCCGCCCGGGGACGAAGACACTGGTGTCCGTGTAGTCGGCGATGGCCGCCGCACGCTCGACAAGGGCGCCCTCCACAACCTCCAGCTCGGCCTGGGCCTCTGACCGGAACACGGCCAGACGGTCCAGGTCCAGCCCCGGATACCACGCCTTGACGAATTCCAAGGCCCGGCGCGCTCCGGCCCAGGCCGAGGAACCCTTCCAGGCCTCAAAACGGCCGGCTGCGACCTCCAGCCAGTCGGCAGTCCGGCTGGCGGTGCACAGAGCCGGCATGTCTGGCCACAGGGCAACAACTGCCTGGGCGCCGGCACGCTGAAGCCGGCGCATTAGCCGGTGGGCCGGACGAAGACGGGCCTCGATGCTCAGAAGCTGCTCATCGACGGTCAGGGGAGCGTTGGCGGCAATCTCCTCGCCGCTTGCCCTTCGCGCCTCACGATCAGCCTCAATGGCCAGAGGGACTGCCTGCGAGTGGCCAGGAAAGAAGTCTGCCAAGACAAAAAAGAAGCAATTCGAAAAATCAGAAGTCAGCCTGACACATAGTCGGCGACTCAAAGAAAGAAAGCTCACCATCGACGATATCCTCGATCTCGTGGAAGCCGGAGGTCAGCATCGCCTCCTTGTCGGTCCAGGAGGAGCGCTCACTCTCGAACTCGGCCAGAAGAGCAGCCTCCTTCTTCTCGGCCTCGTCCTCCGTTTTCTTGAGCAGCTCCTCCTGCTCGGCCAGCTGCGCAGTAAGCAGATCACGCTCCACAGCGAGCTTGCTGCACTCCTCCCCCTTGACGCGCAGGGCGGTGTTAACTTCACCCAGCTGCTCCTGGAGAGTGGCGTTGGCCCCTGAAGAACGAAAGAAAGAGACAAATAAGTTGTCAGCAAAGAAGATCGCCGGGAAGATCCGGCCCAACTGCTCAGCAGTCGGCCCGAATCTCGGGGACTACAGCCCGCGGGTGCGCCAGCGCGCCCCCATGAAAAAAGAAGAACAAGGAAGGAGACGTCAAAGTCGTCAAGAAGGAAGATCGCCGGGAAGATCCGGCCCGACTGCTCAACAGTCGGCCCGAATCTCGGGGACTACAGCCCGTGGGTGCACCAGCGCGCCCCCGCACAGAAGAAGAAAAGAACTTACTCCGGCTTTCCACCAAGTCGGCAGTCCGCTTGCTCAACTCCTCAACATTGCAGTTGAAGGCAGTGGCGCGGAGGTTGTGATACTCCTGCAAACAAAGATTTCAGACAAAAATAAGTACTTGGAACTCGCCAGAGGGAGTTCCGAGCCGCCTGCTCAGCAGCCGGCCCGAAACTCGGGGACTACACCCAGTGGGTGCGCTGGCGCGCCCCCGTAGAGAAGAGCAAGAAAGACAAGAATCAAAGAGGAAAACATACCCGGACGGCCACTCGCTACGCTAGATGCGCCTTGGTGCAGATCTGGAGGGCGTCGCCTTCAGCTCGCAGCTTCGGTTGGACATCCAGAAGCGCCTAGTTCAGCGGGCATGTGCCGCCTCCGCGCACCCACCCAGCGGGCGCGGCACTCGTCGCCTCGGCGTCTGGGATGGCCAAGCTGGCGGCTCCGACTTCCAGGGGCCGCGGCGCCCAAGTCGCCTTCTCGAGGCGGTGGCGCACTAGCGAGGCGACCTGAAGAAGCAGCCTCGCCTCATCCTCAGTCGGCGGCACCGGCGGGCCTGCCGGCTGCTTGCCGTGGGCCCTCCTAGACAGCGGTGGAGGCGGAGGCGGCGGCACTAGCGTATCCGTCATGGAGGCCTCGCTGCTCTCCCTCTCCACGATGGGGTTCTCGGCGCCGGCTTCTCCGGTCAGCTCCAAGAATTCTGGAGGCGGCAGTGCGGAGGACAGTGGAACGATGAGCAACGCTGATTGGCGACGTGCGGCCTCCTTAGCTCGCCGTGTCGCCGCAAGGGCGGCTTCAGCGTCCTCCAGCTTCTTCTGGGCGGAGGCGGCTGCCTTCTCGGTTTCCGCCTTCTCCAGGCGGTCGGCCTCCTCCTCGTCGCGCTTCTCCCGCGCGTTTCGCTCCGTCGCCTCCCGGAGGTCGGCGGCGGGGTCGACCCGCCGAGTATTGGTGGACGTCTCTGCCGACCCCATGACGGAGGGGACGGCGAGTCTCTCAAGGGAAAGGGGGGCCCTGAAGAAAAAAGGGGAGGAATGTGAAAGAAGACTCGGACAAGATTCACCGGAGAAAAATAAAGACAAAGCGAAAAAACTTACGCAGAGACTAGCGGCGGCCTTCTCACTTCCCTACGGAAGCGGTTGGCCTTCGCGGCCGCCTCCTCCCGCTTGGTCGCGGCGGCCGCCCCCTTGAACTTCTTCAACTTGCCGCCGGGTGCACTCGGCCCAGCATGGCGCCTCTTCGCGCTGCCTTGACCCGCCAGGCCGGCAGAGGAGCCCGCGCCCGAGGGGCCGACCCTCAGCTGATGGCGCGGGGCGACTTCCCCTTCGGCGTCGTCCTCAGGCCAGTCGGCGAAGGTGGCCGAGAGCCTGAGGCCGCTTCCGGCTCCTCCTCCTCCGCCTTCGGTGTTGGCTTCCATCGCCGCTGCCCCCAAGTCGGGGTCGCCGACGTCGCTCTCCGCACCGTCGGGGCACCCATGCAAAGGGTTCAGATCCATTAGCCTTAGACTAGATCATATAGGAAGGAGAGAGCTCTAGGAGCAACCTTGTAGTCACTACGCCTTAGTGATCATGCGGAGACCCCGCAGAGCAGCAGTAGGGGTGTTATCTCCCCGGAGAGCCCCGAAGCTGGGTAAGATTCGCCGGCGTGCATGCCTTCGCCTAATCCCGTTTCCTGGCACCGGCGACGTTCTACTCGCTCCCACCATGATAAGCCATCCTTTGGCATATGTCGCACCCAACCCCCGACACACCCCCTATTTTCAGAGAAATAATTACAACCCAAACTACCAGGATCTAAAATCTTACAGAAGCGGGAAGGATATATTCATTTAGTTTTAGAGTAAATTCCATCATCCACCACATGGCAGATCGGCGGTGCGGCGCGGCCTACGCGGCCGCATGGGCCCAACGTTATGGGGCTGCCGGGCTGCCGGTTTGCCACCTCAGGCCGCGACGTGCAGCTCCCTCTGCTCTGGCAACGCCGCATGCGCGCCACCAGCCACCCCGCAGCTGACGTGCTGCCAGGCGAGAGGACGCCGCTCGCGTCCGGCAAGAAACCAAGCTCCACCGCCGCCGCTCCGAGAAATCAACGCCTATAAATGCACCTCACCCAAGAGAGTATTTAACCAAAAACTACCATAATTGACGGAAACGTGACAGAAAACTATCACTCTATGTTTTTGTGCGAAAAACTACCAAATTTGAACTAAACCGTGGCAAAAAACTACCAAGTATCGAAAGCGCTCGCTTCGACCGCGCTCATCCCGAATCTGACCGGCCTGGCCCGCGAATCAGTTGCCACGGTGGCGAACTGACGGCCGCCGCGCGTTGACGGCCGTTAATGGCCGTCCCCTGTCTGAACGGCGCCTGTCGGTGCGGTGGGTCAACGACAGGGGACGGACTTGAGCTCCCGCGAGGACGACGGCCCGGCCGTCGCGTGGCGAAACGCGGAGAGGAAGATGGCGGTGGCGGGGCCCGGATCGGCGGGGCGGAGGCGCGTGAGGACGCGGGCGCCGTGGGCGTCGAGGCGCGAGGCGGCGGCAAGGATCTCCTCCTCGTCGGCCTCATCCCAGGGGGCGGACACAAGGTAGTTGGCGCAGGCGGCGGCGGTGCGGCGCAGCCGAGGTGCGCGGCGGCCTCGAGCAGGGCGAGCGTGCCGCGGACGCCGAAGCGGGAGACGGGGTCGGCGGCCTCGAGCAGGATCTGGCACGTCGGCCAGGCGTCGGAGAGGCGGTCGGCGAAGTAGCCGCTCCCGGCGGCGAGCACGCCGGAGTGGTAGTAGAGCCACTCGTCCCGGCCCGAGTCCGGCGTCCGCAGCCGCACCACCACGTCGCTCGTCGCCCTGTCGCCGATCTTGGGCCGCGCCGCCGCCCTCATGCCTCCTGGTTGATTTGGGGACTGGACTGGCCGTTAACGACAGGGGACGGGCCGTTAAAGGTCGTCACCGCGCGGCGGCCGTCAGTTCGCCACCGTGGCAACTGATTCGTGGGCCAGACCGGTCAGATTCGGGGTTAGCGTGATCGAAGCGAGCGCTTTCGACACTTGGTAGTTTTTTGCCACGGTTTAGTTCAAATTTGGTAATTTTTCGTATAAAAACGTAGAGTGGTAGTTTTCTGTCACGTTTTCGTCAATTGTGGTAGTTTTTGGTTAAATACTCCGCCCAAGAGCTCACAGAAGCAAGACAGCCACCGAAGTACATCCACACGACCAGGCACCCGCACGCGACGCACGAGGGAGCCATTGGAGGAGCGACACACTACACGATGCAGACGGCGAAGGTGAGGGCCAAGGACTTGGTGAGCTCGGCCAAGGAGAAGGCGAAGGAGGGATCGGCCGAGGTGCAGGGCAAGGCGGGCAAAGCCGCGGCGACCACGCACGGCGAGAAGGAGATGGCCAAGGAGGAGGAGAGCGCGCGCAAGGCCGAGGCCGACGCGCAGAAGCACCAGGAGAAGGCCGAGCACTGCGCCGACGCGGCCGCGGGACGCCACGGCACGGCAGGGACGCGCGGCCACCATGGCCCCGTCGGCACCCCCGTGGCCCCCGACCCCGCGTACCCGGCCAGCGGCTGGCACCCAGCGGCGGAGAAGTACATCTAGAGAAGCCTGTGTGTTTTTAGTTCGTAGCTAGTGCCTAGTGATACCTCCCTGCCTGTCAATCGTAGAGTCCGCAGTTGGTGCAGGCGTGTATGGCTGTATGCTGTGTGCATGCACGCGTATGTGCCGGAATAAAATGTACAGTATCATGTTGTAAAATGAGACCATGATGTCGTAGTTCAGTGTGTGCTGTTTTATGAAGTTCGATTTGTTACGTTACGAGTTAACGCTCTTTGATTATTATTATTTTAAATCCGATCTATCCATCGACTGTTAAGGTAATAAAAAATATCAGAAGTGAAAAATACATCTAGGTCCATCGCTAGACTACTATAAGCACCGGAGCGAGCCGCCACCGTTTTTGCCTCTCCCTCATCGAAGCCGGACTGTCCGGACAAACCTTGTTGAGGACTGTGCGAACAAACCTTGTTGTAATAAACAGTCAAAAAGTTGTCATGCTAAGGCCCCATAAAATCAACGGATCAGACAAAAGATTGTCTTGTTAAGATCCCATAGAAACAGCGCACCACAACAGCAACTACCAGACCAAAAGTTGTCGTGATAAGCCCTTATAGAACCAGCACATCATAAAGCCACATAGAACCAGCGCACAATAAGGCCCTGTAGAACCAACGCACCAGAACAACAAATCTGATGAAGAAAAGCGCACATCAAAACAACAACTGCCGTCGATGAAGAGAAATATAGGTCGGAAAATTATAATCTATAGACATAAACAAAGACAAGATTCATGTGGATCCACCAACAGCAAACGTCGATCGACTTTCACGAGATCTATTAAAGGCAAACCTTCACACATCCTCCAACAATACAAGAAACACCACCGGGACAGAGATTAGACAGAGAGACTCTATTCCATTTTTAAAGAGCCATCCCGTCTTGTCTCTCTGAACAAGACACAAACCTTAACAAAACTCGAAAAAACATAAAAAAACGTAACTCTCTCGCCGGTAACGGCCGAGATTCACCATGACTCCATGATTCTAAGAGCAACTCCAACGGGTCAACCCAAACGGACGGTGATTTCATCCGCGTTTTGTCCGTTTGGGTCGGCCGCCCGCCCGGCGCCCGCCCAGTTTTTCATATGGGTCGGCAGCGCGCCCAACGTGCCGACCCATATGTGCAGGTGTGGCCGGCTGGCCGCCCAATTTTGCATTGCATTCAACATATTATGAAATGAAAATTTTAAACAAACAAAATAGTCTGCCCAAATAAATAGTATAGTTTTTACTGGCCAAATAAAAATAAAAATGTTTCACATAGTTTTACGAACGAATAAAAGTAGATACATCTATTGGTTGCCAACATGAGTTCACATATGCTCAATCAAATTATTTTGCAGTTGCACGTGAGTTTCTCAATCGCGCATGTCTTCATGAAACTGAGTGAACTGCTCAAATGTTGCCGCTACTCCATGCTCAGGCACAACATTCTCACCCTGAAACTGAAAGCCTTGATCGTACAGACGTTCTGGGCACTCGTCTTCTACGATCATATTATGCATGATCACACAAGCAGTCATCACCTTCCATAGTTTTTGCGTTCTCCAAGTATTAGCAGGATATCGAATGATGCCCCATCGAGATTGCAAAACACCAAAGGCACGCTCGACATCCTTTCTAGCACTCTCTTGCTCTTGGGCAAATCTTTTCCTTTTCTCTCCAACAGTGTTGGGTATTGTTTTTACAATAGTGGTCCACTGAGGATAGATACCGTCACCCAAATAGTACCCTTTGTCGTAGTTGTGGCCGTTGACAGTAAAGTTCACCGGTGGGCTGTTGCCTTCGGCAAGCCTAGCAAACACCGGCGAGCGCTGAAGCACGTTGATATCATTGTGTGATCCAGCCATGCCAAAGAAAGAGTGCCAGATCCAGAGATCTTGAGACGCCACGGCCTCTAGTATGACAGTGCAAGCCCTGACATGTCCCTTATACTGCCCTTGCCAAGCAGAAGGGCAGTTCTTCCACTCCCAGTGCATGCAGTCTATGCTGCCAAGCATCCCGGGAAGTGTCGTGGTTCTAAGTCTGACAGTAGAAAGGGGGTAGGTATGGAGAGGCAGGATCCTAGCTATGGAGTAGTTGTATGCACAAGGAGTTTACGAGTTCAGGCCCTCCACGGAGGAAGTAACATCCCTACGTCTCGGAGCTCGGAGGCGGTCGACTGATATTATGTGTATATGAGCTACAGGGGTGCGAACCCTTTACACTGAGGAGGGAGTGGCTTATATAGAGTCCTCCAGACCCCTCCGGCCCTCAGTTATGCAGGGTTTAATATACATTAAGATCGGGCGTTACTGGTAGCGCTACAAATAAAGTGCTATGATGACCATAAAAGCTACTTAATGACCGACCGTTGGCGTGCAGAGTGACTTTAGGTCTCCTGGCTGTCGAGTGGATGGCTTCATGGTCGAGTGTCTTTGAATCCGTCGAGTGGAACATTTCCGGGTCGATTGAAAGGTGATTTCTTCTAGAGATGTCCTTGGGAGGGTATCTTGGACAGGTCCATGACCCTACCCTAGGTACATAGCTTCATCATTAGCCCCCGAATGGATCGAGGTTTGAGTGGGGAAGGAGTTGAACACACTTTCGACCCATTTTCGTGCTATGCGTATGTCTTGTTCTGGATCAATGAACTTTAGGTGACGGCACCAACTTCTTTTTCAGTCGCCTTGATCCATTCTTTGTATCCGTCAAGTGAAGTTTTTTACTTGGAGAACTCCGAACAAAAGAGTGGAGGAGATCTTTCGTCTGACAAGTTGTTCTGCAACTCGCGGATTTAGCGGGATTCGCATTTCAGGAAGTGCGCGGGGCGGAGGAGGCCGCAGTAATCGGATGGGATAAGGCAAGGACGCCTCGATCCCTGCGCCACCTTTTTCGCCACGTATCACGTGCGCGACTGTTGCGGGATTTGACAGGATCGCCCGGGCCTACAAGTCAGTCACTCGGAAGTAACCTCATATAAGGTGCCGGACGGGAGTTTTTGAACAGTGCGTTCTCATTTCCTCCTCTCTTCCCCAGACTTATCCGCCGCGTTCTCTTCCGTCTCAGTGCCGCTGCCCCGTGCGTGTCTTGCTGGCGACGATGGTGAAAGAGAAGACGGCGGCCCTGGAGCGGGCGAAGAAAGCGACGGTGAAGGCGAAGGGAAGGGCAACCAGTCGAGGCGGATCTTCATCGAGGGCCGGCCTGCCGCAGGGCTGGATCCAGGGCAACTGGATCCGCTCGACGATTCGTCAAGCAGATCTTGACGACCTGGCCGATGGAGGACTGATCCCCCATGGATCGGCGCAGCTCCCGGGGACGGAGTCTGAGCCGCAGCCTCAGGAGGGTGAGTGCGTTCTCTTGGCCACCCATGTCGACCGTGGGTTTTCTTTGCCGCCTCACCCTTTCTTTCGGGGATTTCTGAATTTCTTTGAGGCGCAACTCCACCACTTCACACCCAACACCATCGTGTACCTCACTGCTTTCGTGTCTTTGTGCGAGAATTTCTTGGGTTGTCGGCCTCATTGGGGTCTTTTCAAGCACATCTTTACCTGTCGCTCCCAGACAGTGAAAAAGGCCAATCCGAGTGACGAGAGAACACAAGTGATTCAGATGTGTGGGGGTCTTGGGGTTCAAATGAGGGGGAAAACTGCTTTTCCGGCCATGATCCTACCCGACTCAGTCCGTGTATGGTAGTCGACCTGGTTCTACTGCAAAGACCAGCCGACGCCAGGGCAGTCGATCGGACTCCGTCCTTTTTCCATGTACCGAGTGACGAAGCCTTCCTCTTTGAAGGTGATCCCGGAAGAGAAGGCGCAGGTTAAGGCGCTGGTCGAACGTGTTGTCCAGCTTATCCGTGACGGGGTGACCGGCATGGACCTCTTGGAGGTCTTCCTCCGACGACGCATCCATCCACTTCAAGCTCGAGACCATCCGATGTGGTTGTATTCTGGCACTGAGGACACCACTCGGATCCACCCGGAGGAGATTGACGATGCCATGCTGGAGAGGTGGCTGGCGAGCATCACAGGGAACAAGGACAACCCCCGAGGAGCCAGGAGGATTCCTCCACTCGACCAATCATACGACATAGACAAGGTCCAACTCTACATCTCTGATTGTGATCCCACTTTCTTCATTCTGTTTGCTTAAAATCAGTCGACTAACTTTTGTCTTGTTTGTTGTCTTCTAGGCCACTACTGAGATGTACTCGATGCCCAATGGGGCGCAAGAACAGGCCGAGGAGGAAGAGGCGAGCGGAGGTGAAAGTGAGGAGGAGTGGCAATTTGATGGTGAGGGGGAAGAGGATGACGATGGCTCCAGTGAAAAGAAGGAGGAGGAGAAAGTCGATCCTCCTCGCATGGAAAGGCGATCCAAGCTCACCCACGATCCCGCGAGCGAGCGTGGCAAAGCGACTGCGCCCGTTGGGCAATCGTCGAAGCGCCCTCGAGCGGCTTCTCCGGCGCCGTCTGAAAAAGCGCCGAAGCATCCACGAGCGGCGCCATCAAAGCCGCCGAAGGCCTTGCCCAAGATGAGAATGGCCATTCCCACCATTTCCAGGTAACAGCAAAACTTGTGTTTTCTCGTTTAGCACGGACGAACTCTTGGTCGACTCATTGACTATCCGACTGGTTTCTAAAATCTGCAGTGCTGCTACTTCCGAGACCTCCGCCAAGAATGAAGACCAGGAAATGGAAGACGCTGCCACCTCCAACCTTGGTACGCTCTCTGTAGTTTCACTTTTGGTCAATTGGATTTTCGATTTCAACTTTGGATTTTTCTTGTAGTTCCTCCTCATGTCATCGATCTCCCTGATGATGATGACGAGGCGCCACTGAGGTCGAGGAGGAATAGAAAGGCGCCGGCTGGCAAGACTACTCAGACTACATCAGTGCCTGAGACATTCATTCCAGAGGGTGGCAACATCACTCGGAACTTCGTGTCCTTCACTGTGCCGTTGACGAGTGCCCGGCCTTCGTCGTCGACTGCTGACCCGCCCTCCCTTTTTACCACACACCACGTCCCAGAGGACCAAGCGGGTGCTGCTAAGGAGGCTATACTCCAGGCGGGGATCATGATGGAGCAGGTGAAGGTGATCTGGGAAGCCAGCCAAGCGGCCTATGATGCTAGCTCAGCCCTTCAGAGCAACGTCCAGGTTAGTTGTTCACCGCTTGTTCTGTTAGGATATGCTATCTGAAGACTTTCTTTCCGAAGATCTATGTTTCTGTACACCCACTGGGTGTGTCGATTGCATTTTTGGATTGGTGGGGGCACGCTGAGTGCACCCACTGGGTGTAGTCCCCGAGACTATGGAGGACTGTTGGCAGTCGACTATAGTCTTTGTATCTTGAATTTCTTCACTCTAACTTCTTCACTCGGTCTGGTCGGACCATGTCGAGTGGAATCTTTGAACCGGTGGGGGCACGCTGAGTGCACCCACTAGGTGTAGTCCCCAAGACCATGGTCGACTGCTGGCAGTCGACTAAGGTCTGAAGAACCTATTTTTTAGATCATGATGAGACCATGACTGACTGCTGGCAGTTAGCTATAGTGCTATAGTTTTAGGATCATAACCTCTTTGTCTATTTCGGCCGACTGATCGGACCAAGTCGGAAGAACTAGTCGGGGCACGCTGAGTGCACCCACTGGGTGTAGTCCCCGAGACTACTGTTGAATATTTTGATTCAGCTGTAGTCTTAGAAATGCTACAATTTTTCTCTTAGTCGCTCGGAAGCAACCTATCTTTGATGTCTGTCGACTGATCTTTCGCAGAAATCTTGCGAGCTTGTGGCTTGCTATACTGAGTTGGAAAACAAACATATCCAGCTCGACCTTGACTTGAAGCTTGTTCAGGAGAACTTTCAGAAGGCGAAGGACGAAGCAAAAGGTATGATTGGTGAGAACTTGACAACTGTCTTTATCTTTCTGCCCATTCATGATTCTGATCTCATTGTCATTTTGCAGATAAAATGAAGGAGGCTCTGAAGAAGAAGGACCTCGACCTTGCCGAGGCGCAGAAGGCGGCTTTGGACAAAATGAAGCTTGCGGAAGAAAAGCTGGCTTCAGTCGGTAAACTTGAAGAGGAGAACGCCAATCTGAAAGCTGCTCTCAGCGCGGCCAACAAGGAAGTCAGCCGTCTGAAGAATGATAAGATAGCTCTGAATGACAAGGCTGGTGAACTGGTGGGGAAGAAGAACGATCTGGAGGCTTATCTGGGAGGGCTCGCCAAGAAGTTATTCATCATGCTTGAGGGTAATCTCTCCTACCCGTTTGACCTGTAATCATCGACTTATCATAGAACTGCTGGTTTATCTTTGAGTTGTGTTTACAGAATTCTGCCAAAACTTCAAGGAGGAGACCAGTCGAGTGGAGACAGGCTTGGACCCTATTAACTCTCTTGTGAAGGACGAAGCTGCTATGAACGTGCTCCGACTGGAGTCTCGTGTTGCTGGTGTGGTTGACTACCTTGCTCGACTGAAGGTTGCGGCGTCGCGAATCGACACGACACTCTGGCTGGGAGAGACGCTTCAAAATGACCTCGAGTCTCTAATGACTCGACTGAATGAAGTTCCAGGTCGAGTGCAAGAATGGAAGAAGTCTTCTGCCAGGTGCGGTGCTGATGTTGCTCTGTCCCTGGTCCGTGCTCACTACAAGGATGCGCGAGAGGACAAGCTGGCGTCCCTCAAAGTGGCCAGTACCAAGAAGCATGACTTCCAAACTTTCATGGAGACCTTCATTGCTGCTGCCACTCGGATTGCTGATGGAATTGACCTGGACCAGTTTGTCGCGCCTTCCAGTCCTCCACCCGAGGAGTAAGAAAAACTTCTATGCTTCACCTTAAATTTGCCTCAGAATGCCGAGTGGTTTTGTAACCGATAAACTTTTACAGGCTTGATGCTTGAGCACTTCTGAATCCATAGTGTGTTATCTGAACTTGGTTTATGATTGAATATGCTTGCATTTGCCTTCGAGCGAACTTTGTTCTTCACTCGGAATATACTTTAGTGCTTGTGACGCAGCTCTGAGGTGCAAAATCCAGTCGACCTGCACCTCATCGCTCTTGCAGGTAGGGACGGAGCACAGATTGCAGTCGACCTGCATCCTTGTGGATCAGGATGGACCGCACGTTGTATTTGTGGCATAGCTCCGAAGGAGAAAGCAGCAGTCGACCTACACCTCGTCGCCCTTGTAGAGCGCATGTTGTATTTGTGGCGTAGCTCTAAGGGAGATGGTAGCAGTTGACCTGCACCTCGTCATCCTTGCAGAGCGGAATGGATTTCATACTTAGGCGAGTACTGGACTACAGCTAAGCCCCCGAGTGGGAGGGTTGCTCTCCACTCGGTAGGATTTTCAAATACTTAGGCGAGTACTGGACTGCAGCTAAGCCCCCGAGTGAGAGGGTTGCTCTCCACTCGGTAGGATTTTCAAATACTTAGGTGAGTACTGGACTGCAACTAAGCCCCCGAGTGGGAGGGTTGCTCTCTACTCGGTAGGATTTTCAAATACTTAGGCGAGTACTGGACTGCAGCTAAGCCTCCGAGTGGGAGGGTTGTTCTCCACTCGGTAGGATTTTCAAATATGTAGGCAAGTACTGGAC
>NC_041383.1:681635286-681751933 GCF_002162155.2 Triticum dicoccoides | reverse complement strand
ACTTAGGTGAGTACTGGAGTGCTGCTAAGCCCCCGAGTGGGAGGTTTGCTCTCCACTCGGTAGGATTTTCAAATACTTAGGCGAGTACTGGACTGCAGCTAAGCCTTCGAGTGGGAGGGTTGCTCTCCACTCGGTAGGATTTTCAAATACTTAGGCGAGTACTGGACTGCAGCTAAGCCTCCGAGTGGGAGGGTTGCTCTCCACTCGGTAGGATTTTCTAATACTTAGGCGAGTATTGGACTGCAGCTAAGCCCCTGAGTGGGAGGTTTGTTCTCCACTCGGTAGGATTTTCAAATACTTAGGCGAGCACTGGACTGCAGCTAAGCCCGCGAGTGGGAGGTTTGTTCTCCACTCGGTAGGATTTTCAAATACTTAGGCGAAACGGATTCGCAGCTAAGCCCCCGAGTGAGAGGCTTGCTCTTCACTCGGTAGGTTTTTTTTACAAACTTAGGCGAAACGGAATCGCAGCTAAGCCACCCACTGGGGGATTTCTCACATAAACAAAAGCAACAACAATCACTGGGAAAATTATAACACTCTTGTCTTTGATAAGCAAACTACAGAGGTACTTTTTATTACATCTCATCTGAGTGAGTATTTAAGTATAAAAGGGGCGGAGCAGCTCCGCATTCCAAGCTCGTGGCTCATCAATCTGGCGATCGACATTGTAAAGACGGTACGCTCCATTGTGGAGAACTTTGGTGACGATGAAGGGGCCCTCCCAAGTAGGAGCGAGCTTGTGCGGTTTCTGTTGATCCACTCAGAGGACCAAGTCTCCTTCTTGGAAGGCTCGACTCTTCACGTTCCTGGCATGGAATCGACGCAAGTCTTGCTGATAGATGGTCGATCAGATCATAGCCATCTCTCTTTCTTCTTCTAGAAGGTCGAATGCGTCCTGCCGGGCTTGTTCTGCTTCACCTTCAGAGTAGAGCTGGACTTAGTGAACTTGTTGACTGCCACCAGTACATGGGTGAAGCCGCTCCTGCCAGTTCTCAGTGGTCCAACCATATCTAATCCCCAAACAGCAAAGGGCCAGACGAGTGGAATTGTCTTCAAGGCTGAGGCGGGTTTGTGCGACATATTGGCATAGAACTGACATCCTTCGCACTTGTCCACTATCTCCTTCACCATTTCATTCGCCCTTGGCCAGTAAAACCCCGCTCGGTATGCTTTAGCCACAATGGTCCAGGAGGACGCATGATGACCACAGGTCCCCGAGTGGATATCGTCAAGAATTATCTGACCTTCTTCTGGTGTTATACATTTCTTACCGACTCCAGTCGCGCTTTCCCTATACAACTATCCCTTTATCACAGTAAAGGCTTTGGATCGACGGACGATCTGTCGAGCCTCTTCTTCATTCTCTGGGAGCTCTTTCCTTAGGATATACGCGATGTATGACACCGTCCAGTCGGGAGTGATGACCAAAGCTTCCATTATCAGGTCGACCACAGCTGGAACTTCAACTTCAGTCAGATCCGTGGCACTTTTTGGCTGCGGGGCTTCTTCGGTGAAAGGATCCTCTTGAACTGATGGTGTGTGGATGTGTTCCAAAAACACATTACTGGGAACGACTTCTCTCTTGGAACCTATTTTTTCCAAACCATCAGCCGCTTGATTTTTCAGTCGGGGTATATGATGAAGCTCTAACCCCTCGAATTTCTTCTCTAGCTTTCTCACTGCGTTGCAGTAACCAGTCATGGCCGGACTTCTGACGTCCCACTCCTTCATCACTTGGTTAACCACTAAATCTGAGTCGCCATAGACCATGAGGCGACGGACGCCGAGTGAAATGGCCATACGCAACCCATACAAAAGTGTTTCGTATTCTGCTTCGTTATTGGAAGAATCAAAGTGAATCTGGAGCACATATCTGAGCTTATATCCTCGGGAGGACACCAAAACTACCCCAACACCGGAACCATTCAGCATCTTAGAACCATCAAAGAACATGGTCCAGTGCTCCGAGTGAACTTGAGTCGGCAGTTGTTGCTTAGTCCACTTGGCGATGAAATCCGCTATTGCTTTGGACTTGATGGCTTTCTTTGCCTCAAACTTGATATCTAGGGGAAGGAGTTCAATCGCCCATTTTGCCACTCGACCGGTTGCATCTCTGTTGTGCAGAATCTCTGACAATGGAGCGTCGCTGACGACTGTAATGGAATGGTTAGAGAAGTAATGAGCAACCTTCTTCGTGGTCATATAAATCCCATATACAAGCTTCTGATAATGAGGGTATCTTTGCTTTGATGGGGTCAAAACTTCAGAAACATAATATATTGGGCGCTGAACTTTAAAGGTTTTTTCCTTCTCCTTCCCGCTCGACCGTAAGTACTGTACTGACGACTTGTCCTGTGTCTGCAATGTAAAGCAGCAAAGGCTCTTTGCTGATTGGGGCAGCAAGCACCGGCTGGGTGGAAAGCATGGCTTTTAGCTCTGCAAACGCTGTATCAGCTTCAGGAGTCCACTCGAACTTGTCTGACTTCTTCATCAGTCGGTAAAGAGGCAATGCCTTCTCACTGATACGAGAGATGAATCGACTTAAAGCGTCCAAGCAACTAGTAAGCTTCTGGACATCATGCACACGCACAGTACGTTTCATTCAGAGTATAGTACCAACTTTTTCTGGATTGGCGTTGATTCCTCATTCAGAAATGAGAAAACCAAGTAAATTTCCGCCAGGAACTCCGAATGTGCACTTTGATGGATTAAACTTGATATCATACCTCCTGAGGTTGGCACATGTTTCAGCAAGGTCAGTCAGCAGGTCAGAACCTTTCCGTGACTTGACCACAATATCATCCATGTATGCTTCCACATTCCAACTGATTTGAGTGAGCAAACACTTCTGAATCATCCTCATGAACGTGGCTCCGGCATTCTTGAGGCCGAATGGCATGGTTACATAACATAAGCACCCGAATGGAGTGATGAAAGCTGTTTTGATCTCGTCGGGTCCATACAGACGGATCTGATGGTAACCGGAATAGGCGTCTAAAAAAGATAGGCGCTCACATCCCATGGTCGAGTCGACTATTTGGTCGATGCAAGTTGTCATTGTCGGCCCGATTGATATGTCTGAAGTCGATGCACATGCGAAGTGACTTGTCCTTCTTAGGGACCATGACAACATTAGTGAGCCACTCGGAGTGGTAAATCTCTTGGATAAACTCCACTACTAAGAGCCGAGCCACCTCCTCGCCAATGGCCTTTCTTTTCTGGACGGCGGACCGTCGAAGATGTTCTTTGACAGGTTTCACTTTTGAGTTGACTCGTAGGCGATGCTCAGCCAGCCCCCTGGGAACACCCGGCATGTCAGAAGGTTTCCATGCGAAGATGTCCCAGTTCTCATGGAGAAACTGGATGAGCGCTTCTTCCTATTTGGAGTCGAGTGTTGTAGAGATATGAGTCGGAGCAACATTGGGGTCGGTCGGGTGAATGTGAATCGGTTTTGTCTCACCGGACGACTGAAATGTTGATTCTGTAGCGGGCTTCTTGGCTCGCAACAAATAACTCGGGTCTGCAGTTTTCTGGTATTCCTACAGCTCCACCACTGCCATCTGAGCATCGGCGATCTTTGAGCCTTTCTAAAAATACTCTTCCGCCTTCTTCCGATTGCCAGTAATAGTAATCACACCTTTGGGACCAGACATCTTCAATTTGAGGTACACATAACATGGTCGAGCCATGAAACGTGCATAAGCTGGCCTGCCCAAAATAGCGTGATAAGCACTCTGGAAATCCACAACTTCAAACGTCAACTTTTCTTTGCGGTAATGCTTGGAATCACCAAAAACCACATCAAGAGCAATTTGGCCGAGTGACTCAGCCTTCTTTCCAGGAATGACTCCATGGAAACTCATGTTGCTGGTACTGAGTCTGGACATCGGAATGCCCATCCCTTTCAGCGTCTCTGCATATAATATATTTAGGACGCTACCACCATCCATCAAAACCTTAGTCAGTCGAGTGCCTTCGATGACTGGGTCGACCACCAAAGCTTTCCTCCCAGGGGTGGTTATGTGTGTTGGATGATCGGACTGGTCGAATGTGATGGTAGTCTGAGACCATTTCAGATAACTGGGTGTCACCGGAGCAACCATATTCACTTCTCGGTTGATAACTTTCAGTCGACTTTTGCTTTCAACATCAGCAAAAATCATCAGGGTGGAATTGACATGGGGATATCCTTCATCACTATCCTCTTTGTCCTCAACTTTGTCCGACTCATTTTCCTTATCTTTGGGTTGTTTCCCCTGAAATTGCTGGATCAAGAGCCGACACTGGCGAGTGGTATGTTTCGGGTAAATGAATTTACCCTCCTTATCTTTCTTCGTGTGGATGTGGCACGGCAAATCCATCACGTCATTTCCTTCCTTGTCCTTCACCTTCTTAGGGTTCTAAGACCCTTTGGGCTTCCCTTTAAAATTTCCTTGAGTCACGGCCAAGGCTTCTCCAGGAGCAGCTGGCTCGGCTTTCCGCTTCTGCTTCCGACTAGAGTTCCCTCCTCCGGTTCCGTGGGCGACTGACTTGTGCTTGCCATTCCGGAGCCGATCCTCTTCTTCACCATTGGCATACTTGGTGGCAATCTCCATCATTCGACTCAGAGACATGTCTCCGGTTCGACCGAATTTCAAGTTTAGCTCTCTGTACCTAACGCCTTCCTTGAAGGCATAGACTGCCTGGTGATCAGATACATTCTCTACCGTGTGGTGCAACGTGATCCATCTCTGGATGTAATCCCTCAAAGTTTCATTCAACTTCTGCACACAAGATTGCAGCTCTATCAACCCTGCTGGTCGCTTGCAAGTTCCTTCAAATGTTCTGACAAACACTCGGGCAAGATCTTCCCCAGTGTAAATGCTGCTGAGTGCTAACTGATTCAACCATGCTCTGGCCGAGCCCTCCAACATAAGAGGCAGGTGTTTCATGGCCACCTCATCATTGCCGCCGCCAATCTGAACAGCCACTCGGTAGTCTTCAAGCCAAGTATCAGGCTTGGACTCACCAGTGAACTTACTGACTCCAGTCGCCAACCTGAGGTTGGGAGGAATCACCGCGGCCCTGATGGCTCTGCTGAAACACTCTGGTCCTGAGACGTGTACTCTGCTGCTGGTGGGTATATCTCTGTCATGACCTTCTCGGTGAGCTCTGTTCCTGTCGACCAAGCCTTGAACGATAATGGATCTCGCATCAAAGCTTGGTTCCCTGGGGTCGACTGGAATCCTTCGCCCAACACTGTGATGGCGTCTATCATCCTGTTGTCGAGGCGCGTACGATCCACCCCTTGGGAGAGGGGTGAGCACTCGACGTCGATCGTCGCGATTGATTCGGTGATCATACTGCTCACGGTTCTTGTATTGATCACGCATGTCTCCATGTTCCTCACGCCTCGGGTGCAATCTTGAGCTATGGGCCGACTGGATTGTATTTGCAGCGACGGATCTGCTGTGAATCCTATTCCGCGACTGCGATACAGCTGAATTTTGATCTCCTGCTGCCCGGAGTAAATCTCTAATCTGTAACAAGCCTCTGCCAGCCTCTGACTGGGAAGGCTGAATCGACTCTGCTAGACGGGCTGCAGCCGCTAAATTCTGGATCGGAGTTCGATATACCTGAGTCGATGGTGGAAAGAGTTGACGTTGACTGGATTCTGGAACCCGTTGCCGCGCATGCTCGTCGAGTGCTTGCTAAAGGTTCTCTAGTAGAGTGCGCTCAGCCAAGTTAGACAAGCGCGCGTCCTCTAAGGCACGAGCCTCGGGGGTTTCTCCAACGATAGGAGTGTACAGCGCATCCATGTTCCGACGGCGAAGATCTTCCCTCTGCAGTGAAGTGAGGGGCTCGGGGAGATATTCCTCATGGACATGCGACGGATCACCTCCTCCGTCGCCTCCATTGGCGCGGGGGAAACCGGGAGGACTGCGTGGTCCATCGACCATCAGAACCTCCGCCGCGAGGTCACTGTTGTTGCACTCGGATGCAGTCTCTGCGGAGCCAGTCGACAGGTTGAACAGGATGTAGAGAGATTCGTCGGGCTCGATTGCCGCGACTTGGGGGGTGGCCGATTGGCGAGCCACCGCGTGCCTCACCCACCGCTGAATCCTCGACCGACCGGAGCGCTTGCGTCGGCGGGAAACAGGGAGGGAGGACGACACAGGGACCGACTGATATCGGGTTGACGGTTGCCGCAGGAGGACGCCACGGACGCATGCGCGAAAGTGCATCACTCCGCGGACTGGGAGCGCGTCGATGTCAAGCACAGCCTTCTGAAGCCAAGCGGAGTCGTCGGTGATGAACGTGAGCGCGCCGAAACGGATCTCGCGGCCCTCAACCAGAACTTCGCCTGAAACCATGATGAAGGAGATCGGAAAAATCGCAACTTCTCCAATAAGTCGCTAAGACACCTGCCTCACGGTGGGCGCCAACTGTCGTGGTTCTAAGTCTGACAGTAGAAAGGGGGTAGGTATGGAGAGGCAGGATCCTAGCTATGGAGTAGTTGTATGCACAAGGAGTTTACGAGTTCAGGCCCTTCACGGAGGAAGTAACATCCCTACGTCTCGGAGCCCGGAGGCGATCGACTGGTATTATGTGTATATGAGCTACAGGGGTGCGAACCCTTTACACTGAGGAGGGGGTGGCTTATATAGAGTCCGCCAGACCCCTCTGGCCCTCAGTTATGCAGGGTTTAAGATACATTAAGATCGGGCGTTACTGGTAACGCTACAAATAAAGTGCTATGATGATCATAAAAGCTACTTAATGACCGACCGTTGGCGTGCAGAGTGACTTTAGGTCTCCTGGCTGTCGAGTGGATGGCTTCATGGTCGAGTGTCTTTGAATCCGTCGAGTGGAACATTTCCACGTCGATTGAAAGGTGATTTCTTCTAGAGGTGTCCTTGGGGAGGGTATCTTGGACAGGTCCATGACCCTACCCTGGGTACATAGCTTCATCAGGAAGCCCCTGCTAGCATTCATCGCCAACAAACGGGTTGTATCTACAGCTGTCGGCTCTCTCAAGTACTCAGGGCCAAACACAACAATCACAGCCTTGCAAAACTTATACAGGGACTCTAGGCATGTAGACTCGCTCATACGGACGTACTCGTCAATGAGATCACCGGGCACTCCGTATGCAAGCATTCGGATGGCGGCAGTGCATTTCTGATAAGAGGAGAAACCAATCTTGCCGACAGCATCCTCTTTGCACTCGAAGTAGTCATCATAGCCGACCATTCCCCTCTTTAATACGGTTGAAAACATGCCTACTCATACGGAACCGGCGGCGGAATTTGTGATGTTTGAACAACGGGTTTGTTGTATCAAAGTAGTCCTTCCAGAGAAGGAAATGTCCGCTCTCTCGGTTACGATTCAACGCCGGAAGGTGGCCCGGAATGGAGCCACGAAACAACGGCCGCTGGTTGTTGAGGTGGTGATGGACCAACACGGCAGCCAATATCTCCTCCTCGTCATCGGATGACGAATCGTCGGAGTCGCAAATGAAATTATGGAAAAAGAACTCGTCGGCGGAGTCCATCTTCGTACCTTGGCAATCTATCGAACTGCTTGCGGGCGTCGAAGAAGGAGATGGCCGGCGAGAGGAGACGCGGCATCCACAGACCAGCTAGCTGCCCGGCCGGCGTCCGACCAGTGTGACGGCGTCCGACGAGCGTGCCGGTCGTATGTGACGGCGAAGGCGAGGCGTCTTCTTGGTCGCGGGCGGCTGTGCGGTGGGGGAGCGACGGCGGGAACTAGTTTGCTCCCCGGCGGCGGCGGGCGACTGGGGACAGGGGCGGCATTGCTGGGCGGATGTGGAGGCGGCGGCAGCTGGAAGAGTCGCTGCAAAAATGGGTGGCGGCGTCGGTGACGGAGGAGGCGGGGGGCGAGGGTTGCTTGTTGGTCGGGGGGAGGAAGGCCAATGTGCCACAGACCAACGGGCCCAGGGACAAGAGTAGGCGACCGCGCGCGCGTCCGTCGTGTGTCCATGCCGACGCAAATTAGGCTAAAAAATGGACCGGAATGGGTCGCCCGCGGACGAAAAACGGACGCGCATCCGTTTGGGTCGGCGCGTTGGACCGCCTTTTCTGTCCGCGCCGACCCAAACGGACAGCCACATACGAAACGGGCCGTTCCATTGGAGTTGCTCTAAGACCAAAGTAAAATAAACAAAGTAGACCAGCAGCGGTACCGACTGAAGGCACAAAAACCCTAGCCAAAGTCCCCTTTGATTTTCTTAGCGTACTAGTATTTGCTTGCGCGAGTGAGCACGTACGGGCTCGTTTACGCATACCGGAATTTTTTTTCTTCCATGGTAATACTTGTATCATTCATATCATAAAGATTAAAGTACAAGTCACGTAAGGACTGACATGACAAAATTGAAAAGATAGCAGAACATCTCTGAGCTTGACACCAACGCCCATCACTTGCCTCCGGCACCACGACAGCAGCCATCGAAGAAAAGAATGATGGATCACCTCCTCACCCGAGCTCGACGCGGCTCCATCGCTGATATGCAGCTTTGCGGACCTTTAAGGTGGCTCACCAAAAGTGAAGCCCTTACCGTTGAACGAATCAGACCGGGGCAACACCCCGGACATGCCATCGAACTCCAGATCTGGCACCCCACCGCGACTAAGACGTCGCGGAAGGAAACCATACCTGCCATCCACGAACCACGAACCCAGCACATGTTCCGTCTTCTAGATGTCGTCGATGCAGACCACAATCTGCATCCGCTCCTGGACTACCTCCCAAGCTCCGCGCCGATGCTGGAGCAAACGCCGGCGCAACGGCGGAGCCCGAGGACACAGGTCCACCACGAGGATGCCGCCGCCGCCACGCCATCCTTGCTTGAACAGACTGGTTTCCAAATTCATCCCCAACCATAGGACCAATGGCCTTATCAAGGAAGGATCCGAAGAATCTTTATTCAGCCCTGTCATTGTCGCCGCCAAAATAAAGACGATGAACAGCCTAAAAATCTAAACTACGAGAAAGTAAAAACGATCCACACGCGTGGATCAGGCGACTCCCCTCACCACCGACGACCGAGGTCGCCGGCGGAGGGGAGCCACCGGAGGACGGCGTTGAAAGATTGGGTCTCCTGGCGGCGGCTAGGGTTCCAGCCGCCAGGGACAGGAGGAAAACGATTCACTGCCGCGAGGATGGTCCGCCTTTTGGTGTACGCATACCGGAATTTGGATCTGGTGGCACGGATGTTTGGTCCTAAATGATTGGATAACCAGATTACATGGAGCGTAGGAGGCTGCACTGCTGTGAGGTCTCTCTTTTTTGCTATTTTATTTTTTTAATCAGAAGACGACATCTCATGCTCGGCCGCCTCCTGCCGCGTGGACACACCCCCATTTCCTCGTCCCCATCTGTCAGGCCCCTCTTTTTGCTATTTTATTTTTTTAATCAGATCTGTTGAAAATATATAGAATGAAGTTAAAAAAATTATGCCAATTTAGAAGTACATGATTCAAACATAAATACTATTCGAATTACATAGTTTAAACATAAATCAAACGACATCATGAATGTAGTGGTTTCCATGGTGAATCCACACATATGCAGATATGCTCACAAGATCATTAAATATGTGCTGGTTCCCATGATGAATCCACACACACTTTCACAAGATAATTAAGAGCATGGTTAATAGTATAACCAACCGCTGACGCGGAGTATGTGATCGCGAGCTCACAGGAGCTCGGAATCACACCCGTCCAGGATTGCTGTGAGATTCGGTGCATTGAATGGAGGTGTCAGTGGGCCGGTTCACGTGCGATTGTGAAAAAATGATATGCTCCCGTGTGCTCTCCTGACACATGGGCCCTGATTGAACGGAAGCTTGGACGTCGTCGACGGTCAGAGCCCCGAGCCGTGGCTCTAGATGTCGCCGGAGTCCTGATCCGTGGACCAGATCACCGGCTGCCGGTAGCACCGTCTGGGTGGGGCAGTAAATGCGTTTAGGTGCGGCGCTTGGTGCCACGGCAGAAAAGTTGGGTTAGGTATTCTTCCCAGCCGGCGGGACGGTGAGGAAATCTAGTGCGCCGGCGGTGGCTGCGCTACCAAGAGGCTCAGAAGTTCAGCGGCGGCCATAGAGTTCCTGATGCAACCTATAAACAGGTCAGAATCTGGAAGACTGCCCCCCTTTTCTGTTTTGACTGGATTCGGTTAATCTTAGATAACTGCAGTTTGCCGTCCTGAAAATTTGTGTCGATTCTGTAGAACATTCCTAGAGGAGGTGAATGAAAACAACGACAGTATGGAGCCGATTCGGTTCCCGGTGAGCGCGCCGGCAGATATTGATCTGCCATCGCGGGCAGCTTCAAGTGGGCACGGCCAGATCTGCCTTGAAGACGTCGCTGCAGAGGCAGTAAGCGGAGGGAAGACTCAGGGTTCAGAGCAGTCGATAGAGCAAATGGACCCAAAAACTCCAGGTTGGACACAAAGGTACGAATTTCAGTTGAAATGCATGATGAATTGCAGTTCCGGTACTTCAATAAGCTGATAAAAATATATATTGTCAGTAGAAGAATCTAACATCTAGCAGGTTCAGTGCAGAATCTTTATTTTGTTTTTCTGAAATAGTATACTGGATTCTGCATTCAACCACGAACCAAACATGTGTAACCTGTCATGTAGTGCGAATTTGTGATGCAGATTAGGTGTGGTGATAATTTAGACAGTTAGATGCCTACTTTTACAGTCAGACATAATGCAGATTCAGAAAAAATAAACAAACATCTCATGTGTACTTGTTTCCCGTGAGAGCAGAGTGCGTGTGGGTGCTGCTGCTCTAGGCAGGGCTCCTTGTCCAGACAGGGTGACAACCTTCGAAAAAACCGTACGGCAATTTGCAAAGGATCCAGGGGACATTGTCATTGTGCCAAAGATAGGAACAAGTTTCGACACGCTCGGTGAAGCCTACGACTTTTACAATTTATATTCTTGGGAGAAAGGATTTGACATTAGATATGGAAAGAGCATGCTAAATGTGAACCGGACGAAGTGCATGCAAGAGATAGTGTGTGGATGTGCGGTACGGTAAATCGTTTTAGAACTTAAGAAGCATGGTTATTACTTGTATAATGAAATGGAAATACATGGACTGTACTGACTATGCATCTTCTTACTCTTTTGTGTCTGTAGGGGAAGCCAATCGTTAAAAATACACGATCTTGTCGCTGTCAATGCCCAGCACTCATAAGGCTGTTGGGTTCCAAGGATAATGGGTGGTACTGTGCAGCCACATCCTGAAGGTGATTTATATGGCTTGGTTATCGGCACATGTGCTCTGTTTTTTTAGTGATCGAATTGTGGGTTACATCTAAAAGCTAATATGTTGTTTCTCCGTTTATATTGTAATGTGCAGGTAATGGACTTCATATGTGTCACAAAAATCCCCAAAAAGCACATTGTGAAGAGGTGGCACGAGATGCAAGAGATATTCTTCCAGCACACCTCACACAATACCAGAGGGACAATGCTCAAGAAAACACATTCAGTTTCCGGCATTTCAATATGTATATGCAAGCCATGGAGCTTGTCCGAATGGGAGACTGCAGCGTGGCAGCGTATCAACATTTGATTTCAATGTTGAGGCAATGTGCATCTGAAAATGAAGCCATTCACAGAAGTGCGAGATGGGTTGGGTTTGGAAGACAGGTTAGCAGACAATATAAAGGTTCCATTAACGCCGTGTGCAGTTACGGAAGGTACACAGATTACCATCCGCGATGGTGACTGCAACTCCGCAAACGAATCTGGAAATATCCTAGCAACCTTATTGCTGCCAGCAAAGTGTGACCAGCCAAAAATGCTCCAAGGCCTGGGATGGTCGAATTCAGGTACTCTGGCTCTCTTCGAGGACATACGGCCGTCTTCCTCGGCGTAGTGACGCAACACATTATTGTTCTCCTTCAGGGAAACACAGATTCGGAGGCGTCAGTTAACCAGGGAGATGATCGTGTCCTTGCGAGAAGTGGGAGCTCAGTGGTTTCCTTGCTGTCTCTGCAGGTGTTTTAGCAAACCAGTGGTTGGTACTATTAGTTTTGCATGAACGAGAGCTGAAGAACGACTGCATTATTTGCAGGTAAGCGGTGGTCACGATGGCGAAGCACATGGATTACAAGAACTGCATGGTGCACATGAGGAGCAAGCTTACGGCGATGCAGAGGAGGGTACGGCGACCACGGCCCTGGTGCTAATGAGTCCGATGAAGATTACGTAGAATCAGACGATAGGTGTTTAGGAGACGAGGACGATGTGCAAGAGAGCAACCGCCGCTGCGCCAAGCGTGCTAGAATTAACTAAGAATCCGTATTGTAGGCCATCGCGTGTCAATGCAGCTATGGTAATGACGCCATTTCCTTGCTGATGAGTTGGACCAATCAAGACATCGTACTGTTCTGTTTAGTTCACCTGTAGCTTCAAATGGGCCCTGCTTCCTGCAGTTGTAAACTTCCTGCAGTTGTAAACTTTTTGTTATCGTACAAGCAGTGTGGTCTCTGTTGTGGTACTTGCAGTGTGAGGGCTGGACCTAAAATGAACAAGCAAGATACAGTAAATGAGTAAACGGCTCAGTTGGCACATAATCGAGGACGGAACGGTCCAATCCGTCGTCCTCCGTCTGATCCGCCGCGTTGGTAACTGACGGAGTTAACTGATCAGTGGGCCATGTACTATTTCCGTAAATAACAGCAGGAGCACATACCTGAGGCTATATAGACTCCAGCACAGATCACGAGAAATATAAATGGTCCTGATTCCGGGATCCTGTGAGCTCGGGCTCACATCAGCATTTTCGCAACTGCTAGCTACATGATGTTGTCATGTCATATATAATTACCACTTATAACAAGGTTAGTTATAAAGTTGACCATAAGAGTATTACTTTTTTCACCTTCTATCTATCTCTTTCTCCATATTTATTGCAATTGCCTAGGAGTACGCATATAGTTAGGCTCTTACATGAGAGCTTACTCCCACTATATTTTTATGTCTTTCTCCTTCACATAGGCAAAAGTGCCATGTAAGTAGGCTAACTCATTATTGTACTTGCTCTGAGTAGATAGATACGCGTTAGTTAATCTCAAAATTGCCGATCATCTACAGAAGTTGAGTAATTCTCAAAAATGCTGAAGTATACGTAAGAAGTTGATAATATGTCCATGCATCTATAAGAAGTTGATAATATGTCGTGTCTCGTATTCCTCCTCGTCCTCCATATTGTTATGGTCGAGATCCCATGTATTTGCAGCTCCACGAATAATACACAACCAAGTTTGGAGCACTCTAAATGCCCTCTTCACATCGCTACTAGAACCTTGCATTTGGGAAAAAAGATATTTTCTATTATTTTGGCGGCTCGAAGATAGTCTTCACAATTGGCACCTACTAACGACAGATGGCATCGGTAAGGCGGTAAAGTAATACCACGTGGTGTAGTCATGTCCATTGGTGATGTAGTTGCACGACAGAACATCGCATCACAAAGTATTCTAAAGAATGAACATCTTGCGCTAAATCACGCTGTTGTCGTTGTGAGACCCTGGCATACAAAAAGAGTGTCAAGTCCACAAGCCTTTCGATACCATTGATTCAAGTATGATGGTGGCCAATTTCTGTTACCTTGGTATTGTCCTGCCAGATCCATCGGGTTCTTCCATCGCAAGTGCATGCCATCGACTGCATCGAGCGTACAAGGAGATCCCCTTGATGCTCCAATTGCGAAAAGCTTTTCTACCTCAGTGACATTGGTCCTCCCGGGCACTCATCGCCAAACACCTTCACCACGACAGTGGCAAATCTCACCATTGCGCCAATGCATGTGCTCTCTCCCATCTGGACATACTCCTCAACGACATTTGCAATTGAATGATACGTCTCAAACTTGTCTACTTTTATGAACACTTTTGCTCTTTTTTTCTCTAATTTGCATAATTTAGATAAAAATAATTGGGATGGCGTTGTTTTCAGCAAGAACTTTCTTAGTGTTGTTTTTTTTGTGCGGTAAAGGTCCTCGAATTAAATATGTCTGGAAGCTTCATGAGAAAAGAGCGATGGAGCCACTAGAGCATGAAAGGGGGCCACATGTGGGGCCCACGCGGCCCTGGCTAGCAGCTCAAGGCCTGGCCGCGAGGTGGGAGCATATGAGGGCCACAGGCGCCACCTCTCGTATTTGTTTCGCCCATAAAGCCTTCCTTGACCTAAACATCACCGACAAATTTTTGTTGATGTGTTTTTGCGAGGCGGAGCAAGTGGAGACAATGTGGCCATATGGATGATCAACCATGGAGATCGCATGTTTTGCTTCTTGTTGGCTACATGTTGGTCAATCGACGGATTCACGCCAATGTTTCAACTTGATAGGTACGCACCGCCGTGATGTACTACAAGACCGATGGCAGGCCATTTACAATCATACATTGTTGGATGAAACTCAAGGGTAACAATGCGTGAGATTACGCGTATCGATTCTGACTTGAGTATCGTTTAATCTGGAATCAATGATTTTGAAAAACTTGTTGAACATCCAGTTATCTCAGATGTGATATTTACATTTGAACTATTTTCTTAGTAGAAATATTTGTAAACTATTTATGGATGAATTGTGCTGTTTTTATCATTATTTTTGGTGTTACGTATAAAAAAAATCAAGAGCGGGCATTTAGAGGACATGCATGGTTGGATACCCGGCTCCTCCTATATCTGTGACCGCGGACAAATACCGTGTCCATTTTAGAGGATAGCGTTGGAGATGCCCACAAATGCACAAGCGAAACATTTTTTCGGCAGGCAAAACTTTTCACGGTACCAACTTAGATAAAAAAAATCTGTCATTCGAGAAAGAAAATGTAGATCCTGCATTCTAGAGCTGAAAAGGTTGGAGAAAGGACTTGTGACAGCATAATGGAAGAACGGAAGAGGAGGATGTTTTGGAGCTTTGGTCGATCACACCTACTGCAAAGACCCAAAATCAATGAAGTTCCTGCAATATGCTTCTCTCGTCTCTAAACATTTATTCTCATGTCGCCACTCTGAAATTTTCAATGCAACTAGCGCGGCCGTCAACCAGGTAGGTCGATCTCCCGACGTTGTCGTACATTCTCGCGTGCTATATAAACGAGTGCCCACTGCAAGCATCATGCACACCACTCGCAAGCACAGCAGCGTCACACTACCTAGGCAACAAAGATGGGCAGCACCGGAGGCAGCCTCGTCCGCGCCCTGCTGTTCGCGTCGCTCTTCGCCGGGTTCGCGGCGCACCTCGCCGCGGGGGAGAAGGACTGCTACGACGAGAGGGACAGCGTCATCCGCATGTGCAAGTGGACCATCAAGAAGGGGAGCCCCTACGTGACCCCGGACATGCCCTGCCGCCTCGAGGTGAGGAAGGTGGACATGCCCTGCATCTGCCGCGTCCTCACCGCCGCCGACGAGCGGATCATCAGCCCCGAGAAGCTCGTCCGCTGCTCCCGCGAAGCCGGCGTCGCCCTCCCCGTCGGGAGCAAATGCGGGAGTAAGCATTCATGCATGCGTGCATCCAGCGCCCATGCTGCTTCTTTTCCATTACTGATTTTCTTGCCACGGACTAGCTCATCTTATCCACGTACGTGATTTTTACAGCCTACACCATCGTGGCGCCAGCGCCACCATGCGCGCATGCGTGAGGAGTTCCGATCACGGGACCGTGCGAGAGGAAGGCGAGGGGAGGAGGACCGGAGGAGATGTCAGGGGAGAATAACTGAATAAATGCGAGCGTGCCTGTATACTCAGCTAGAGTGAGCTACTACTACCGTAGAATGTATCTTCTGCTATGGATGCATGTTACCCTGAGATCTGAGTAGTAGTAATAATAAAAGCCTTCCTTCTACTAAAATGTTACTCTGCATGCATAACAACGACTTCATTCGATGTTGGGTCTTTTTTCTATTGCCCCGATCACTGCTTGAGTGGCTCATAATGTCATACTCGTGTGTGGTGTTGGAACGAAGTGAAATGCGATGAAAACATGGCATTCCAAGGTCGCAGTACTGATAAATATAGAGATATGCACGAACATAACAGAGCAAAGGCGCGGAAAATGCCAATAGAGCCCGAGCTACATGGAGCTCGTTTTTCAAATTCATATTTTCACAACGCGAAAAATTTCGATTCTATTTGTGGACACACTTACACATGTATACTACATATGTGCAAAATTTCACAGCATTATACTTTCACACATGGCGTACAGAAAAAGGAAAATATGTAGTTTTAAATGGACTTATTATTATTATTTTTGTTGGGGCTGGTTTTTTTTGTACAGCCTACAAATCACAATATTTTCAAACAAAATTTAACACGTTCTTGCGGAATACATATATGTTTTGATGATTTTTTTTTAGAATTTTTTGAAACTTTTAAATAAGTTTTTTGATGTTTCCAAAATACTGAGCTCCAGGGAGCTCGGCCTCCAAAACTTCGCTCTTAGCAAAGGCGCGCCCCTAACCTGGGCTACTGCTACTCTGGTCTCTAACTCGATCGGAACACATTCATCCGGCGATGCCGTTTGTTTGTAACAACTAGCGAGTGATCATGGCTGTCGATCGAGGTTTTATACGTTTGTTTGATATAAGCGTGCAGTCAATTGAGTTGCTAACAGTGCATGCGTGTGTGCTCCGTGCACACGCACGTGCCCGCATAAAATGCACATAAACAACACCTCTTCTAATCTCATCCCTTTCATTCCCTTTGTGTGCGTGGGAGCTGGGAACGACCGTTGTTTTGAGCGCCTGTTTACGGTGACGGCAGTAGCAGTTTTTTTTTTTTCGATCAATCTATTCATAATCAATCATGGCAGTACAAAGAACGCTAAATGTAATACTAAGAATGACAACTAGGTCTATGGACCACTTAGCGACATTGGCATAAGAGTGGTTGTCTTGATTGCTAAATGACAACTTCAAGGCGGCACATGTAAGGAGATTTGGGACTAACAGCAGGCTGCTCAGGGGCACCTCTGTTTTTTTCTTTCATTTTTCTATGTCTTTCATTTCTTCTTCATTCTTGAGATTTTAGAAAATATCAAAATTTGAAAACTATTCATGATAAAATTTTTTCCAATTTTTAAAATGTTCTGTGATTTAAAGAAAACATTCCTGAATTTTACAAAAGGTCATAGAATTCAAAAAATCTAAATTTCCATAAATGATCACAAAACCTGCATTTCCATAAATATACAAAAAAAATCTTGCATTTCCATAAGTGATCAAAAATTTGGAAACAATATTTTCCAAATTTTTCAAAAATATTTGCCAAAATTCTAAAAAATTCCGTGCATTTAAAAATATGGTTAAAATTTCAAAAATATGTTCACAGATTCAAAAAGTGTTAGTGGGTCCCCAAAAAAGTTCACAAATTCCAAGAGTTTTACCCAAATTTCCAAAAATGATGGTCAATGAAAAGAATGTTAGCAGATTCATAAAAAGTTCACAAACTTGATGAATTGCTCCCAAATTTCAAAAAAGGTTCAAGTATTTGAAAAAATGTTCTCAGATTTCAAAACATGTTCATGAATTTGACCATTTTTGCCATATTCCAAAAACAATTACAGATTCAAAATTTTGAATTTGTTTTCACATTTTTCAAAAAAATTCATGAATTTGAAAAACGCATTCATGGATTTGAAAATACTTAAGGAATTCAAAAAAAATCATGATTTTGAAAAAAGCTCACTTATTTGAAGACGGAAAAGGGAAAGTAATAAAATACAAGAAGCAAATAAAAATAGAAAAGAAAAAAACAGTTCGCAGGGAAGGTGCTAGAACCTTGCGAAGGCCAGAATGGCCTGGCCCGTAGAGAGGACAAAGCGCAAAGGGGGAATTTGGCGAAACCGTTAATTGAGGAGTACTCATTTCAAAGATCACTCCCACCTTCACGACAAGTGGCGTGCTGCATTTGAGCCACTTGTTGTAACGGGAGTTTTCCCTTTTTTCGTAGATCCGTTTATTCAAAACATTTTATCTCTTAAACCGTGCGTCCAAATCTCAGACCGTTTTCACCGTTGGATTCCTCGCGTCGAGATCTTCAAAACTAGATCCCATGTCGGTAGGTTTTGACGGACGAAACAAACGAAAAAACCGGTTGAAAAACCCGAACCAGGAGCATGGGTTTTTCGCTTTTCGAAAGAGGCACGCCCGTGCCTCCCGCGAAACCACAACCGCGCCTCTCGCGGAAGCAAAACCGTGCCTTTCACGGAAGAAGAAAAAAAGAAGAGACAACGGGTCTTTTTTGTTTCCGAGAGGCACGACCGTGACTCTCGCGAAAGCACAGCCGTGCCACTCGCGGAAGCAAAACCATGACTCTCACGAAAGGAATAAAAACAGAAAACGCGTTTCCGAGAGGCACGACCGTGACTCTTGCGAAAGCACAACCGTGCCTCTTGTGGAAGCAAAACCGTGCCTCTCGCGGAAGGAAAAAGAAACAGAAAACGCGTATTTTTTTCGTTTCCGAGAGGCGTGGCCATGACTCTTGCGAAAGCACAACCGTGCCTCTCGCAGAAGCAAAACCGTGACTCTCGCGGAAGGAAAAAGAAACAGAAACCGCGTTTTTTTCCGCTTTCGAGAGGAACGGCCATGACTCTCACGAAAGCACAATCGTATCGCTCGCGGAAGCAAAACCGTGACTCTCGTGGAAGGAAAATAAAACAGAAAACATGTTTATTTCGTTTCTGAGAGGCACGGCCGTGACTCTCGCAGAAACCGTGACTCTCTTGAAAGGAAAAAATGAGTTTTTTCGCGTAATTTTTTTTCTTCAAAATTGTTTTTTGTCCAAATGTTAAGGAAGATCGGTGAAAAACCGAAACGTCGGAAAAACAGGAAAAAACCCGTTTAAAAGGTCAAAAACGCGTGCGAAAAAAAAAACAAATTCAAAGGGAGCACCTAGAGTGCGTCAAATGACGCTAATCGTTGTGAGGCTTCCAAAGGAGCGCTCATTAACTAGTTGCTCCTAGAATTTAGTAGGTCCCTATCCAGCTACATACGCACGAAATAGGAAGCACCTTTTAACAGTTCGAGCAAGTTTCCGAGCCGGGTTTCTTTTTTCCGTCTCTGCAGTTTTTTTTGTCCTTTTGTGTTTGCTTTTAGATTTGATATTCTCTTCAGTTTTTTCTGTTTATATATTTTTTGGGCTACTATCTCACATTTTTTATTATTTTGAACTTGTGTTCTTTTAATCCACCCGGTTTTAGTGTATGAACATTTTTTAATACAATTAGTGCATTTGTAATAGACTTTAAACCTTTTTTAGATACACATTGGACATTTTATTTACTTTTTTCTTCTGTTTTATGTGTCTCCTAGTTTTTTGCCTTTTTCTGTTTGCTTTATTTTGTTTTCAATACATGCTGACCTTTTTCTGAATACATGTTGAATACTTATATATATATACTCGTTGAACAATTTTCGAATATATGCTGGATATTTTTATACATATGTCATTCATTTTTCAAGTACACAATTGATATTTTTTTGCAAAATAAATGGTGAAAACTTTTCTAAGTCGTTCAACACATTTTGAAGATACATTTTGTAAATTTGTAAATACACGATGAATATTAAATATATGTAAAAAATCAAATATAAGCCAAAAATATAAATGCATGGTGAACTGTTTAAAAAAATACGTGAACTTATTAAAATACATGTTGATTTTTTTAGATATACAACAAACAATTTTTAAAGAGATGTCAAACATTTTTAAATACATTAAATATGCGGCGATCATTTTTCTAAATACACGGTGAATGTATTTTAAAAATATGTTGTACACTTTTAGGATACATGTTAAACATTCCTTAATTACATGGATTTTTTTAATAGGCAAGAAACAAATTTCAAAGTACATAATTTATAAACGATGAAAGTTTTTTACAGTCATGTCACCGCGTTGTCCCCAAGGGGCAACACGGGCAGAGCCCCACCCCGTCTCTACTGACCCCGCCTTCCTCCCTCATTGCCACCGGTCATCCCTGCCGTGCAAAGTCTCGCAACGAATTGGCAATGGCGGAGCGGTTTTCCTTCGTCCTCTGCTCTCCCTTGCTTCCCTCTACCCCCTTAACCCTAGTTCGGTAACGTCACCTGACCACCCACCGCACAACTTGGGGTTGGGCGTCCTGGGAGGTTGTCGACACAGCCAGGAGGGCCAGCGCCTTGCGTCCCCTTGTCCCGGGGGGCTGCTGACAAGGAGCCCGCTCCATCCGGATCTGGGGCCCGACGAGCTGGTCGTAGATTGTGTTGTGTGGCCGCCTTCTTGCTCATGAGGATGTCACGGCGAGGTTGTCATTGGTCGCCTTACCCGACCTTGGGCCAGGGGCTTGCTACCCGAGGTGCCCAGTCGTACCAAGATCAGGGTAGTATGGACGTTGTTGAGCCGGATGGGGTGGCCGTGACTAGAGCACTGGTACAACGAGGTGCTATACAAATGGTTTTAACCCCTTTTCGCGACGGCATTTGGAACCGTCGCCAAGTGAGTGACTGCGATAGGGGGGGGGGGGCTTTCCCACACGAACCAGAAACCGTCGGGGATATGGAGCCATGATCGAGAGGCCTTGCAAAATGTAACCGTGTGCGATGCAACAGACACTAAATTCTTTCGCACGTGTGGAATCGGTGATTAAACATTTCCGATGACGCAGTGAAACCAAACGATGTGTCGTAATGAACCATTTGGGAAACATGTTGGGGAACGTAGCAGAAATTCAAAATTTTCCTACGTGTCACCAAGATCTATCTATGGAGAAACCAGCAACGAGGGGAAGGAGAGTGCATCTACATACCCTTGTAGATCGCTAAGCGGAAGCGTTCAAGAGAATGGGGTTGAAGGAGTCGTACTCGTCGTGATCCAAATCACCGGAGATCCTAGTGCCGAACGGACGGCACCTCCGCGTTCAACACACGTACAGCCAGGTGACGTCTCCCATGCCTTGATCCAGCAAGGAGAGAGGGAGAGGTTGAGGAAGACTCCATCCAGCAGCAGCACAACGGCGTGGTGGTGATGGAGGAGCGTGGCAATCCTGCAGGGCTTCGCCAAGCACCGCGGGAGAGGAGGAGGACTTGGGAGAGGGGGAGGGCTGCCCCAGAACTTGTGGTGCGGCTGCCCTCCCACCCCTCCACTATTTATAGGTGGGGGGAAGAGGGGGCCGGCCCCCCTAGATCCCATCTAGGGTTGGGGGCGGCGGCCAAGGGGGGGAGGAGTGCCTCCCAAGTCAAGTGGAGGCCCTCCCCCTTAGGGTTTTCCCCCTCCCATGCGCATGGGCCTTGGGGGGGCTGGTGCCCCTGGCCCATTAAGGCTAGGGCGCCCCCTACAGACCATGCTACTATATTGGACGTGGTGGAACAATTTCCGGACCTCCGGAACCTTCTGGAAGCTTCCCGGTACAATACCGAAAAAACCTGAACTTTTTCCGGAACCCGAACAACAACTTTCCATATATAAATCTTTACCTCCGGACCATTCCGGAACTCCTCGTGACGTCCGGGATCTCATCCGGGACTCCGAACAACATTCGGTAACCACATACAAACTTCCTTTATAACCCTAGCGTCATCGAACCTTAAGTGTGTAGACCCTACGGGTTCGGGACACATGTAGACATGACCGAGAAGTTCTCCGGTCAATAACCAACAGCGGGATATGGATACCCATGTTGGCTCCCACATGTTCCATGATGATCTCATCGGATGAACCACGATGTCAAGGACTAAATCAATCCCGTATACAATTCCCTTTGTCTAGCGGTATAGTACTTGCCCGAGATTCGATCGTCGGTATACCGATACCTTGTTCAATCTCGTTACCGGCAAGTCTCTTTACTCGTTCCATAACACATCATCCCGTGATCAACCCCTTGGTCACATTGTGCACATTATGATGATGTCCTACCGAGTGGGCCCATAGATACCTCTCCATCACACGGAGTGACAAATCCCAGTCTCGATTCGTGCCAACCCAACAGACACTTTCGGAGATACCTGTAGTGCACCTTTATAGCCACCCAGTTACGTTGTGACGTTTGGTACACCCAAAGCATTCCTACGGTATCCGGGAGTTGCACAATCTCATGGTCTAAGGAAATGATACTTGACATTAGAAAAGCTTTAGCATACGAACTACGATCTTTGTGCTAGGCTTAGGATTGGGTCTTGTCCATCACATCATTCTTATAATGATGTGATCCCGTTATCAATGACATCCAATGTCCATGGTCAAGAAACCGTAACCATCTATTGATCAACGAGCTAGTCAACTAGAGGCTTACTAGGGACATGGTGTTGTCTATGTATCCACACATGTATCTGAGTTTCCTATCAATACAATTATAGCATGGATAATAAACGACTATCATGAACAAGGAAATATAATAATAACTTATTTATCATTGCCTCTAGGGCATATTTCCAACAGTCTCCCACTTGCACTAGAGTCAATAATCTAGTTCACACCGCCATGTGATTAACACTCACAGGTCACATCGCCATGTGACCAACATCCAAAGAGTTTACTAGTGTCATTAAACTAGTTCACATCATCATGTGATTAAGACTCAATGAGTTCTGGGCTTTGATCATGTTTTGCTTGTGAGAGAGGTTTTAGTTAACGGGTCTGCAACATTCAGATCCGTATGTACTTCGCAAATCTCTAGGTCATATTGTAAATGCTGCTTCCACGCTCCACTTGGAGCTATTCCAAATGGTTACTCCACTATACGTATCCGGTTTGCTACTCAGAGTCACTCGGATAGGTGTGAAAGCTTGCATCGATGTAACCCTTTACGCCGAACTCTTTATCACCTCCATAATTGAGAAACATGTCCTTATTTGTTACAAGGACAATTTTGACCGCTGTCCAATGATCCATTCCTGGATCATTCTTGTACCCCTTGACTGACTCATGGCAAGGCACACTTCTGGTGCGGTACACAGCATAGCATACTATAGAGCCTACGTCTGAAGCATAGGGGACGACCTTCGTCCTTTCTCTCTCTTCTGCCGTGGTCGAGCTTTAACTCTTAACTTCATACCTTACAACTCATGCAAGAATTCCTTCTTTGACTGATCCATCTTGAACACCTTCAAGATCATGTCAAGGTATGTGCTCATTTGAAAGTACCATTTAGCGGTTTTTGATCTATCCTCATAGATCTTGATGCTCAATGTTCAAGTAGCTTAATCCAGGTTTTCCATTGAAAAACACTTTTCAAATAACCCTATATGCTTTCACAAATTCTACATCATTTCTGATCAACAATATGTCAACAACATATACTCATCAGAAATTCTATAGTGCTCCCACTCACTTATTTGGAAATACAAGTTTCTCATAAACTTTGTATAAACCCAAAATCTTTGATCATCTTATCAAAGTGTATATTCCAACTCCAAGATGCTTACTCCAGTCCATGGAAGGATCGCTGGAGCTAGCATACCTTTTAGCATCCTTAGGATCGACAAAACCTTTCTGATTGTATCACATACAACCCTTCCTTACGAAGACTGGTAAGGAAACTTGTTTTGACATCCATCTGCCAGATTTCATAAATGCAGCTAATGCTAACATGATTCCGACGGACTTAAGCATCACTACGGATGAGAAAATCTCATCGTAGTCAACTCCTTGAACTTGTGAAAAACTCTTCGCCACAAGTCGAGCTTCATAGACGGTGACATTACCGTCCACGTCCGCCTTCTTCTTAAAGATCCATTTATTTCAATGGCTTGCCGATCATCGGGCAAGTCCACCAAAGTCCATGCTTTGTTATGATACATGGATCCTATCTCGGATTTCATGGCTTCTAACCATTTGTTAGAATTTGGGCCCACCATCGCTTCTCCATAGCTCGTAGGTTCATTGTTGTCTAGCAACATGACCTTCAAGATAGGATTACTATGCCACTCTGAAGTGGTACGCATCCTTGTCACCCTACGAGGTACGGTAGTGACTTGATCCAAAACTTCATGATCACTATCATAAGCTTCTACTTCAATTGGTGTAGGTGCCACAGGAACAACTTCCTATGCCCTGCTACACACTAGTTGAAGTGACGGTTCAATAACCTCATCAAGTCTCCACCATCCTCCCACTCAATTCTTCGAGACAAACTTTTCCTCGAGAAAGAACCCGATTCAAGAAACAATCCCTATTGCTTTCGGATCTGAATTAGGAGGTATACCCAACTATTTTGGGTGTCCTATGAAGATGCATTTTATCCGCTTTGGGTTCGATCTTATCAACCTGAAACTTTTTCACATATGCGTCGCAGCCCCAAACTTTTAAGAAATGACAGCTTAGGTTTCTCTAAACCATAGTTCTCACGGTGTCATCTCAACGGAATTACGTGGTGCCCTATTAAAGTGAGTGTGGTTGTCTCTAATGCCTAACCCATGAACGATAGTGGTAATTCAATAAGAGACATCATGGTACGCACCATATCCAATAGGGTGCAACTATGATGTTCGGACACACCATCACACTATGGTGTTCCAGGCGGTATTAATTGTGAAACAATTTCCACAATGTCTTTGTTGCGTGCCAAAGCTCGTAACTCAGATACTCATCTCTATGATCATATCATAGACATTTTATCCTCTTGTCACGATGATCTTCAACTTCACTCTGAAATTACTTAAACCATTCAATAATTCAGACTTGTGTTTCATCAAGTAAATATACTCAGTATCTACTCAAATCGTTCGTGAAGTAAGAACATAACGATATTCACTGCATGCCTCAGCACTCATTGGACTGCACACATCAAAATGTGTTGCTTCCAACAAGTTGCTATCTTGTTCCATTTTACTGAAAACGAGGCTTTCAGTCATCTTGCCCATGTGGTATAATTTGCATATCTCAAGTGATCCAAAATCAAGTGAGTCCAAACGATCCATCTGCATGGAGTTTCTTCATGCGTATACACCAATAGACATGGTTCGCATGTCTCAAACTTTTCAAAAACGAGTGAGTCCAAAGATCCATCAACATGGAGCTTCTTCATGCGTTTTATACCAATATGACTTACATGGGAGTGCCACAAGTAAGTGGTACTATCATTACTATCTTATATCTTTTGGCATGAAAATGTGTATCACTACGATCGAGATTCAACAAACCATTCCTTTAGGTGCAAGACCACTGAAGGTATTATTCACATAAATAGAGTAACCATTATTCTCCTTAAATGAATAACCGTATTGCAACAGACATAATCCAATCATGTCTATGCTCAACGCAAACACCAAATGACAATTATTCAGGTTTAATACTAATCTTGATGGTAGAGGGAGCGTGCGATGTTTGATCACATCAAACTTGGAAACACTTCCAACATATATCGTCAGCTCACCTTTAGCTAGTCTCCGTTTATTCCGTAGCTCTTTTATTTCGAGTTACTAACACTTAGCAACTGAAACGATATCTTAATACCCTGGTGCTACTAGGAGTACTAGTAAAGTACACATTAACATAATGTATATCCAATATACTTCTATCGACCTTGCCAGCCTTCTCATCTACCAAGTATCTAGGGTGATTCTGCTCTAGTGGTTGTTCCCCTTGTTACAGAAGCACTTAGTCTCGGGTTTGGGTTCAACCTTGGGTTTCTTCACTAGAGCAGCAGCTGATTTGCCGTTTCATGAAGTATCCCTTCTTGCCCTTGCCCTTCTTGAAACTAGTGGTTTCACCAACCATCAAAAATTGATGCTCCTTCTTGATTTCTACTTTTGCGGTGTCAAACATCGCGAATACCTCAAGGATCATCATATCTATCCCTGATATGTTATAGTTCATCACGAAGCTCTAGCAGCTTGGTGGCAATGACTTTGGAGAAACATCACTATCTCATCTGGAAGATCAACTCCCACTCGATTCAAGTGATTGTTACACTCAGACAATCTGAGCACAAGCTCAACGATTGAGCTTTTCTCCCTTAGTTTGTAGGCTAAGAAAATCGTCGGAGGTCTTATACCTCATGACGTGGGCACGAGCCTGAAATCCCAATTTCAGCCCCGGAAACATCTCATATGTTCCGCGATGTTTCGAAAACGTCTTTGGTGCCTCTACTCTAAACCATTTAACTGAGCTATCACGTAGTTATCAAAACGTGTATGTCTGATGTTCGCAACATCCACAAACGACGTTTGGGGTTCAACACACTGAGCGGTGCATTAAGGACATAAGCTTTCTACTATCCGCATAAATGCTACTGTCAACTTTCAACTATATTTTCTCTAGGAACATATCTAAACAGTGGAACTAAAGCGAGAGCTTACGACATAATTTGCAAAGATCTTTTGACTATGTTCAGGATAATTAAGTTCATCTTATGAACTCCCACTCAGATAGACATCCCTCTAGTCATCTAAGTGATTACATGATCCGAGTCTACTAGGCCGTGTCCGATCATCACGTGAGGCGGACTAGTCATCATCGGTGAACATCTTCATGTTGATCGTATCCACCATACGACTCATGCTCGACCTTTCGGTCTCTTGTGTTCCGAGGCCATGTCTGTACATGCTAGGCTCGTCAAGTCAACCTAAGTGTTTCGCGTGTGTAAATCTGGCTTACACCCGTTGTATGTGAACGTAAGGATCCATCACACCCGATCATCACGTGGTGCTTAGAAACGACGAACTTTCGCAATGGTGCACAGTTAGGGGGAACACTTTCTTGAAATTTTAATGAGGGATCATCTTATTTACTACCGTCGTTCTAAGCAAATAAGATGCATAAACATGATAAACATCACATGCAATCAAATAGTGACATGATATGGCCAATATCATTTTGCTCCTTTTGATCTCCATCTTCGGGGCTCCATGATCATCATCGTCACCGGCATGACACCATGATCTCCAACATCATGATCTCCATCATCGTGTCTTCACGAAGTTGTCTCGCCAACTATTACTTCTACTACTATGGCTACCGGTTAGCAATAAAGTAAAGTAATTACATGGCGTTGTTCAATGACACACAGGTCATACAATAAATAAAGACAACTCCTATGGCTCCTGCTGGTTGTCATACTCATCGACATGCAAGTCGTGAATCCTATTACAAGAACATGATCAATCTCATACATCACATATCATTCATCACATTCTTCTTGGCCATATCACATCACAAAGCATACCCTGCAAAAACAAGTTAGACGTCCTCTAATTATTGTTTGCATGTTTTACGTGGCTGCTATGGGTTTCTAGCAAGAACGTTTCTTACCTACGCAAAACCACAACGTGATATGCCAATTGCTATTTACCCTTCATAAGGACCCTTTTCATCGAATCCGTTCCGACTAAAGTGGGAGAGACTGGCACCCGCTAGCCACCTTATGCACCAAGTGCATGTCAGTCGGTGGAACCTGTCTCACGTAAGAGTACGTGTAAGGTCGGTCCGAGCCGCTTCATCCCACAATACCGTCGAAACAAGATTGGACTAGTAACGGTAAGCATATTGAACAAAATCAACGCCCACAACTACTTTGTGTTCTACTCGTGCAAAGAATCTACGCAATAGACCTAGCTCTGATACCACTGTTGGGGAACGTAGCAGAAATTCAAAATTTTCCTACGTGTCACCAAGATCTATCTATGGAGAAACCAGCAACGAGGGGAAGGAGAGTGCATCTACATACCCTTGTAGATCGCTAAGCGGAAGCGTTCAAGAGAACGGGGTTGAAGGAGTCGTACTCGTCGTGATCCAAATCACCGGAGATCCTAGTGCCAAACGGACGGCACCTCCGCGTTCAACACACGTACAGCCCGGTGACGTCTCCCATGCCTTGATCCAGCAAGGAGAGAGAGAGAGAGGTTGAGGAAGACTCCATCCAGCAGCAGCACAACGGCGTGGTGGTGATGGAGGAGCGTGGCAATCCTGCAGGGCTTCGCCAAGCACCGCGGGAGAGGAGGAGGACTTGGGAGAGGGGGAGGGCTACGCCAGAACTTGTGGTGCGGCTGCCCTCCCACCCCTCCACTATTTATAGGTGGGGGGAAGAGGGGGCCGGCCCCCCTAGATCCCATCTAGGGTTGGGGGCGGCGGCCAAGGGGGGGAGGAGTGCCTCCCAAGTCAAGTGGAGGCCCTCCCCCTTAGGGTTTTCCCCCTCCCATGCGCATGGGCCTTGGGGGGGCTGGTGCCCCTGGCCCATTAAGGCTAGGGCGCCCCCCTACAGCCCATGCTACTGTATTGGACGTGGTGGAACAATTTCCGGACCTCCGGAACCTTCTGGAAGCTTCCCGGTACAATACCGAAAAAACCCGAACTTTTTTCGGAACCCGAACAACAACTTTCCATATATAAATCTTTACCTCCGGACCATTCCGGAACTCCTCGTGACTTCCGGGATCTCATGCGGGACTCCGAACAACATTCGGTAACCACATACAAACTTCCTTTATAACCCTAGCGTCATCGAACCTTAAGTGTGTAGACCCTACGGGTTCGGGAGACATGTAGACATGACCGAGAAGTTCTCCGGTCAATAACCAACAGCGGGATCTGGATACCCATGTTGGCTCCCACATGTTCCACGATGATCTCATCGGATGAACCACGATGTCAAGGACTCAATCAATCCCGTATACAATTCCCTTTGTCTAGCGGTATAGTACTTTCCCGAGATTCGATCGTCGGTATACCGATACCTTGTTCAATCTTGTTACCGGCAAGTCTCTTTACTCATTCCATAACACATCATCCCGTGATCAACCCCTTGGTCACATTGTGCACATTATGATGATGTCCTACCGAGTGGGCCCAGAGATACCTCTCCGTCACACGGAGTGACAAATCCCAGTCTCGATTCGTGCCAACCCAACAGACACTTTCGGAGATACCTGTAGTGCACCTTTATAGCCACCCAGTTACGTTGTGACGTTTGGTACACCCAAAGCATTCCTACGGTATCCGGGAGTTGCACAATCTCATGGTCTAAGGAAATGATACTTGACATTAGAAAAGCTTTAGCATACGAACTATGATCTTTGTGCTAGGCTTAGGATTGGGTCTTGTCCATCACATCATTCTTCTAATGATGTGATCCCGTTATCAATGACATCCAATGTCCATGGTCAGGAAACCGTAACCATCTATTGATCAACGAGCTAGTCAACTAGAGGCTTACTAGGGACATGGTGTTGTCTATGTATCGACACATGTATCTGAGTTTCCTATCAATACAATTATAGCATGGATAATAAACGATTATCATGAACAAGGAAATATAATAATAACTTATTTATTATTGCCTCTAGGGCATATTTCCAACAAAACAGTATGTAAGGCACACGGGCCAACATATGAATTGTGTGCGATATGTGCCCCATCACACACGAGTTTTCTACGGAACCCGTCTGCCATGCAAGACTCCATCCATATGTTTCCCAATAATTACCGTGTGCGATAATGTTCTATCATAAACGGTTCAAGAGCCCCTTCGCACACATACAAGTGCTGAAGACCGTTTGTGATTTGTTGTGTATCACTGACGGTTGCGGCAAAAGTGACGTGTGCTTTCTGTTTGGGATCCCACACGTTTCCTGAAAAATTTACGACTGAGATTGTATTTTACATTGGGCACTGTATGCGATACCGTGATATCACAAACGGTTCCTGAGCCCCTACGCACACGTAGTAGTGCTGCAAATCGTTTGCGGTATGCTGTGTATCACCGACGGTTCCGCTATGATTGACATATGCTTTCCAGTATGGATCGCACACATTCATTTAGTTGTACCGTGTGTGGAGCAATTGCCATGTTAAAACAAAAATATCCCATTTTGAATTGGCATGCAAAAAGTAAATTCGCCACAGTATTCAATTGAACAAATAATGACATTCATCAGATTTCGCAACAATTGCAATTGAACATATGGTAGCTAAGTCCCAATGATTTGTCGACACATATATGCATTACATAATTAATCATAGTTTCGTACGAAATGCGAAGACCTCATCAGTTGGAAAACAATGGATCCATGGGTATATGTTTAGCGGCTAACTCTTACTCAATATATCAGGAGAAGGCATGCTGAAATATTCATTAACACCAGTGGGATTGATGTAGTAATTCAGGAAGAAGTTGCTGATAAATCTTTGAACCATCATCAATTCACCAGCGGGGAGCGGTTCAGGGGTCCTCGGTTCTAAGATGAGTTGCGGTATTTTTTAAGATCAGAATGTGCCATATGAGTGGAGTAGAAGATATTAATTAAGATAGACTTACTGGTACTAATTCGCGAGCATCTTCACAACTATCAGCAGATTTGCAGATGGAGATCATATGTCTGCAAACATAGTATCCACAAAGGTTGGTCCCTGCTTGTTGCTGAGGACGCTGAAATTTTCCGTACATAATTAGTCATGTATTTGTCCTGTTAGGAACAACCTAACTGCTGTTAGATGTATTTTTTTTCTTTGGACAGAAACAGAAAGAGGTTTATTTAAAAGCTTGAACATTTGACTAGCGTAAGAAAAGGTATTTGCAGACTATTGAATAAATTTTCTGAAAATAACAAATTTCGGTGTGTTACCAGAGAAACGATCTCGTGCTGCAGAGGTAGTTCCTTCTTAAACAGGTTCCCTGGTTTAGTTTTCCACAATGCGACCACACTGCAAATGAAGATGAATTTTGACAACATCAATTATTGAACCAGATATGAATTCAAATTAATTTTAACATCATGGAATTCAATACCTATCCATAAATTGCTGAAGATGCGTGAGATCCTGAGTGTTTGTTGACTCTCTGAGAGAATCCATGTAGTAAACTGTGTTCTTGTTGAGAACAATGAATACCAATATCCAGTGATTGCTACATATTAAGAAAGCCATGAACTTACGAATTATGTAGAAATCTGAAAGACAATCAGTGTATGCGTGGTTTTTTACTTGACTTACCATTCATGATATGACCAGAGAAATGATTCTGCATGGGACGTGTTTTCGAATATGCGGACGACCGTGTTAATGGCCCAATCCCATAGGTCCTTACCATCTAATGTTGTGCCATTTGCTAATGTAGGATCTATGAAATACACACTCTCCCTTTTTCTTCTCTGCGCATTCAATCCCCTGAGAGGACTAAAATGCAGTTAGTTGTTTATCATTTACAACCTTGTATGGAGAAGTTGATTAGAGTTTGTTAAGTACTTACAAAATCAGACATCTAACAAGAGTGACATCAAGCTCGTTGAAGTTGAAGAAGAGATGTATGTCCTCGAAACTCACATTGATGGAACCAACATTGTGTCGGAAATGATCTCTATTGTAGTGGACTAGTCAAATGATGACCTGTTGACATTGTTGTAGTGGCCCAGTCCCATGATGACCTGCTGACATTTGATCCATGCAATCTTTATGTAACTCACGGCAACTGGAGCTACACTCATCAAAGTATTCGCCAACAAGAAATGGCTGGCCATGGACATAATTGCATGCTTCAAGTATGTCTGCCTTATTTTTAGCAAGCTGCAAATCCATTTCTTCATCATCCATGCCGTCAGAAATAATATTACTCCCTGATTCGAACAACCTGCTGTTAATTTGGTTCCGGGCGATGAGTGCTTTAAGTAAGAGGCAATCGTTCTTTTTCCTCTTCGCTCTCCCAGCGCGCTTCCTCACGGGTGCAGCCTTTTCGGCCGCTTCCTTCTTGGTACTTGAAGCATTTCTAGTAGAACGTCTGGTTGGCTGAAAGGTAGACTGCCAAGCAAACGGTGAAGCTTCGACGGATTGCTTAGCAGACGGTTTAGCTATGTCAGACCGCTGAGCTAGCGGTGCTGCTGTGACAGACTGCTGTGCTATAGGAGTAGAGGCATTGGACTACTGACCATGCGTTGAAGCTATGTCGGGTTTCTGCGCATGTGGTACCAACTTGTCGGTGTGCTGCGGAGGACGTTGATACTTCTGCAACGTATCTACTTTTCCAAACACTTTTGCCCTTGTTTTGGACTCTAACTTGCATGATTTGAATGAAACTAACCCGGACTGACGCTGTTTTCAGCAGAACTGCCATGATGTTGTTTTATGTGTAGAAAGCAAAAGTTCTCAGAATGTCCTGAAAATCCACGGAGGCACTTTTTGGAAAATATAAAAAATACTGGAGAAAGAATCAAGACCAGGGGGCCCACACCCTGTCCACGAGGGTGGGGGGCGTGCCCCCCTATCTTGTGGGCCCCCTAGACCTCCACCGACCTCAACTCCAACTCCATATATTCACGTTCGGGGAGGAAAAAAATCAGAGAGAAAGTTTTATCATGTTTTACGATACAGAGCCGCCGCCAGGCCCCAATCTCTCTCTGGGGGGCTGATCTGGAGTCCGTCCGGGGCTCCGGAGAGGGGGATTCGTCGCCGTCATCATCATCAACCATCCTCCATCACCAATTTCATGATGCTCACCGCCGTGCGTGAGTAATTCCATCGTAGGCTTGCTGGATGGTGATGGGTTGGATGAGATTTACCATGTAATCAAGTTAGTTTTGTTAGGGTTTGATCCCTAGTATCCACTATGTTCTGAGATTGATGTTGCTATGACTTTGCTATGCTTAATGCTTGTCACTAGGGCCCGAGTGCCATGATTTCAGATCTGAACCTATTATGTTTTCATGAATATATGTGTGTTCTTGATCCTATCTTGCAAGTCTATAGTCACCTATTATATGTTATGATCCGACAACCCCGAAGTGACAATAATCGGGATACTTCTCGGTGATGACCATAGTTTGAGGAGTTCATGTATTCACTATGTGCTAATCCTTTGTTCCGGTTCTCTATTAAAAGGGGGCCATAATATCCCTTAGTTTCCACTAGGACCCCGCTGCCATGGGAGGGTAGGACAAAAGATGTCATGCAAGTTCTTTTCCATAAGCACGTATGACTATTTACGGAATACATGCCTACATTACATTGATGAACTGGAGCTAGTTCTGTGTCACCCTATGTTATAGCTATTACATGAGGAATCACATCCGACATAATTATCCATCACTGATCCATTGCCTACGAGCTTTTCACATCTTGTGTTTCCCTTATTTACTTTTCCGTTGCTATTGTTACAATCATTACAAAACCCAAAAACATTACTTTTGCTACCGTTACCTTTATTATCATACCACTTTGCTACTAAATACTTTACTGCAGATACTAAGTTATCCAGGTGTGGTTGAATTGACAACTCAACTGCTAATACTCAAGAATATTCTTTGGCTCCCCTTGTGTCGAATCAATAAATTTGGGTTGAATACTTTACCCTCGAAAGCTATTGTGATCCCCTACACTTGTGGGTTATCAAGACTAATTTCTGGCGCCGTTGCCGAGAAGCATAGCTCTATTCTTTGAGTCACTTGGGATTTATATCTGTTGATCACTATGAAGAACTTGAAAGACGCGAAAACTATGATCTATCCCTCAACTACGAGGGGAGGTAAGGAACTGCCATCTAGCTCCGCACTAGATTCTCCTTCTGTTATTAGTAAACTTGCGACACCTAAACCTGCTACTGCTATGAACTATGATATGTCGCATGTTATTGATGATGCCACTTTTGCTATGCATGATACTTATGATGAAACTACTTCTGTACGTGATACTACTTTGCCATTAGGTGAATTTCTTGATGAACAACTTGCTAGAGTTAGGGGGAATGAAATTATTGAAGATGCTATTATTGATGATAGTGATGATGAAAATTCTCCCAATGATTATGAATTGTCTGTTGTTCCTGAGGGTTATGTTATGAATGAAGAAGCTGCTAGAGCTATCTTTGCTTGCAATGATAATATGATCTTAAAAAATTATTAGCTAAATGGAAGCAGCAGCCTCTTAATGCTAGAATGAAACCTGACCCCGCTTTTGCTACTTCACCTATCTGTGTTACTGATAAGGATTATGAATTCTATGTTGATCCTGAAATCATTACTTTAGTTGAATCTTATTAAAGGGTGATGCTAAGACTTGGTATAATTCTCTTGCTCCTGGTTGTGTGTGTAGTCCCCAGGATATGATTTATTACTTCTCTGCTAAATATTTCCCTTCTCATAAGAAACAAGCTGCCTTGCGGGAAATATATAACTTTGTGCAAATCGAAGAAGAGAGTCTCCCACAAGCTTGGGGGAGGCTTCTCCGGTTACTTAATGCTTTGCCTGATCATCTCTTAAGAAAAATGAAATACTTGATATCTTTTATAATGGACTAACCGATGCTTCCAAGGACTACTTGGATAGTTGTGCTGGTTGTGTTTTCAGGGAAAGAACAGTTGTCGAAGCTGAACGACTATTGAATAATATGTTGACTAATCAAAATAACTGGGCTCTTCCTGAGCCAATTCCTGAGGAAATTCCCGAACCAATTAAGCCAACTCCTGAGCCTATTCCTAAACCCACTCCAAAGAAGAGAGGTGTTTTATTTCTCAGTCCCGAAGATATGCAAGAGGCAAAGAAATCAATGAAAGAAAAAGGTATTAAAGCTGAAGATGTTAAGAATTACCTCCTATTGAAGAAATACATGGTCTTAATATACCGCCTGTTGAAGAACCACATTGTCTTGATAACCCGACACAGGTAGTAAAGGTAAATTCTCTCTATATATATGATAAAGTTGAAATCCCCTCTACTAAATTTCATAGCCATGCTTAGATGAATCTGATGAATTATGGCTAGAAAAGAAAGTTTTAATGCTTATGTTGGTAGAGAGTTAAAGGATAATGCTTTCGAGATAGGACGCGTGAGCGATAATATGGCTAGAGTTAAAGGTGAACTCAAACTCATTAGCAAATATACTTCTATGGTTGCTACTCAAGCTGAGCAAGTACTTAAAGCTCAAAATGATTTGCTTGATGAATTAAATAATAAAAATGACTTTGCTATTAGAGTGGCTACTAGAACTGGTAGAATGACTCAGGAACCTTTGTATCCTGAAGGCCACCCTAAGAGAATCGAGCAAGATTCTCAGAGAAATAATTTAGAGGCACCTAGTTCTTCTAAGAAGAAGAAAAAGAAAAACGATAGGACTTTGCATGCTTCTAGTGAACCTACTGTAGACACACCTGAGAATCCCAATGATATTTCTATTTCTGATGCTGAAACACAATCAGGTGATGAACATGAACCTAGTGATAATGTCAATGATAATGTTCATGTTGATGCTCAACCTAGTAAAAATAATGATGTAGAGATTGAACCTACTGTTGTCGTGGTTCTAAGTCTGACAGTAGAATGGGGGGTAGGTATGGAGAGGCAAGATCCTAGCTATGGAGTAGTTGTATACGCAAGGGATTTACGAGTTCAGGCCCTTCTCGGAAGAAGTAACAGCCCTACGTCTCAGAGCCCGGAGGCAGTCGACTAGATTATGTGCATATGAGTTACAGGGGTGCGAACCCTTTACACTGAGAGGGGGGTGGCTTATATAGTGTCCGCCCGACCCCTCCAGCCCTCAGTCATGCGGGGTTTAAAGTACATAAAGGATTGGCGTTACTGATAACGCCCTACTTAAAGTGTCATCATGGTAATAAAGACTAATTACAGACCATTTGGATACAGAATGACTCTTAGTCTCCTGGTGGTCGAGTGAGTCTTCATGGTCGAATGCCTTCGAGTCCATCGAGTGGAATCTCTCTTGGTCGACTGGAATGTTGTTTCTTCTGGAGATGTCCTTAGGGAGGGTCCTTTGGACAGGTCCATGACCCTACCCTAGGTACATGACTTCATCATTAGCCCCTGAATGGATCGAGGTTTGAATGAAGAAGGAGTTGATAATCTTTCCGACCTGTTTTTGTGCTCTGTGTATGTCTTATCCTGGATCAACGACTCTTTCTTTTTTTATGATGGTATCAACTTTTCTCTCAGTCGCCTTGATCCATTCTTTTCTTCTGTCGAGTGAACTTTTGAACTAGGTGAACTTTCGAGTGACGGATCGTAGGAAATTTGCCGTTTGACAAGTTGATCTGCTGTTAGCGGATTTTGCGGGATCCGAATTTTGGGAAGCGCGCGAAGCGGGGTGGATCGCGGTACTCGGATGGGATAAGGCATGGACGCCTCGATTTCTGCGCTGCCTTTTTCTCCACGTATCACGCGCGCGCGACTGTTTCGGGATTTGACAGGTCCGCCCGGGCCTACTTGTCAGCCACTCGGAAGCGTCCCTATATAAGGTGCCGCACGAGGGTTTTTGAACAGTGCCTCTCCATTCCCCTTTCTGCCTTCTCCACCCCCGCCTGCTGCGCCCACCTTTGCCTCCGCCCATCCACTCCTCGCGCTCTTTGCCGGCGACGATGGTGAAGGAGAAGACGACGGCCTTGGAGCGAGCGAAGAAGGCGACGACGATGGCGAAAGCGAAGGGAAGAGCCACCAGTCGGGGTGGATCTTCGTCGAGGTCTCGCCTGCCGCAAGGTTGGGTCCAAGGGGATTGGATCCGCTCGACCATCACCCAGGCGTATCTCAACGACCTGGCCAATGAGGGACTAATCCCTCACGGGTCAGCAAGGCTTCCGGGGACCGAGTGGCAACCGCAGCCACTGGAGGGTGAGTGCGTTCTCCTAGCCACTCATGTAGATCGTGGATTCTCCTTGCCGCCGAGTCTTTTCTTCCGAGGGTTTCTGAACTTCTTTGGGGCGCAACTCCACCATTTCACTCCCAATTCCATCGCCTACCTCGCCGCCTTTGTGTCTCTGTGCAAAAACTTCCTAGGTTGTCGACCGCATTGGGGTCTCTTCAAGCACATATTCACTTGTCGCTCTCAGACGGTGAAAAAGGCGAGTCCAGGTGACGATAGGACTAAAGTAATCCAGATGTGCGGGGGTCTTGGAATCCAAATGAGGAGTAAGAGCGCTTTTCCGGCCATGACCCTTCCCGAGTCGGTTAGAGGGTGGCAGTCGACCTGGTTCTACTGCCAAGATGAGTCGACGCTGGGGCAGTCGACTGGTCTCCCTCCATTCTCCATGGACCGAGTGAACAAGCCGTCTTCTCTGAAGGTGCTCCCGGAGGAGAAGGCTCAGGTAAAAATGTTGGTGGAGCGTGTAGTCTAGCTCATTCGGGACGGAGTGACTGGCATGGACCTTCTGGAGGTTTTCCTTCGACGGCGTATTCAACCGCTCCAATACCGAGGCCACCCGATGTGGCTGTACTATGGCACCGAAGATACCACTCGGGTCCATCCAGAGGCAGTCGATGACACCACACTGGAGAGGTGGATGGCTGCCATTACAGGGAATAAGGATAACCCTCGGGGGGCTAGGAGGATCCCACCACTCGACCATACCTACACACCGGACATGGTATGACCACTTATCCCCGGTTGTGATCTTGCTTTATTCATTCTGCTTCACTGCAATTTGGTTGATTGACCTTTGTCTTGTTTTGTTGTCTGTCAGGCCACCACTGAGTTGTACTCGATGCCCACTGGAGCGCAAGCGCCGACTAAGGAGGAGGAAGGAAGTGGGGGCGAAAGCCCGGAGGAGGGGGATTCGGATGCTGATGACAATGATGAAGACGGCGACTCTGACAAGGAGGAAGAGGAGGAGGAGGAGGAGGAAGTTGCACCTCCTCGTTCGGAAAGACGCTCGAAGCTTGTCCATGATCGTGCAGCCGAGCGTGGTAAGGGGGTTGCGTCTGTCGCGCAGTCGACCAAGCGTCCTCGGATGACTTCTCCGGCGCCGACTGAAAAAGCTCCGAAGCAATCTCGAGTGGCGCCGTCGAAGCCGACGAAGGTCTTGCCGAAGATGAAGATGGTGATCCCCACTATCTCAGGGTAATAGTGTAGCTTGAGTTTCCTCGTTTCACATGAATTCATTTTTGGCCGATTCGTGAGCTGACCGATTGACTTCTGGAGCTGCAGTGCTGCTACTTCTGATACCTCGGCCAGGGCTGAGGATCACGAGATGGAAGATGCCGTCACTTCAAGACCTGGTATGACTTTTGTAGTTCTGTCTTCAGTCGGTTGGCTCTTTGTCTTTAATTTTGACTCTTTTTTCAGCTCCACCTAACGTCGTTATTGACCTTCCCGACGACGATGATGAGGAACCACTGAGGCAGAGGAGGAACAGGAAAGCGTCTGCTGGCAAGGAGACTCAGGACGTGCCAGCACCCGAGACGTTGGTCGTAGAAGGGGACAACGTCACTCGGCCTACCGTATCTTTTGCGGTGCCACTGACAAGTGCTCGCCCTCCGTCGTCGAGTGCTGCTCAGCCTTCACTTTTCTCGACCCATCACGTCCTAGAAGACCAAGCCAGTGCTGCTAAAGAAGCAATATGCCAGGCAGGGATCATGATGGAGCAAGTGAAGGCAATCCGAGACGCCAGTCAAGCGGCTTATGACGTCAGTTCAGCTCTTCAGAGCAATGTTCAGGTCAGTCGACCACCGCCTGTTCTGTTAGGATATGATATCTTAAAATCCTTCTTTCTGAAAATTTCAGTATCCGCCATACACCCACTGGGTGTGTTGATTGACATTCCGGATTAGTGGGGGCATGCTGAGTGCACCCACTGGGTGTAGTCCCCAAGGCTATGGTCGACTGCCGGCAGTCGACCATAGTCTTTATGTCTTAAGTTTTTTCTTTATTCAATCAGGTCGAATAGATTGATAAATCGGTGGGGGCACGCTGAGTGCACCCACTGGGTGTAGTCCCCGAGACTGTGGCCGACTGCTGGCAGTCGGCGACAGTCTGAAGATAACCTCTCTCTTTTTTTGTTTGTCGACTGATCGACTCTAACTGATAGAACTAGTGGGGGCACGCTGAGTGCACCCACTGGGTGTAGTCCCCGGGACTATGGTCGAATGTTTATATTCGGCTGTAGTCTTAGAAATGACATGGTTTTTCCTTAGTCACTCGGAAGTGAACTGTCTTTGACATTTGTCGATTGGTTCTTCGCAGAAATCTTGCGAGCTTGCGGCTCGTTACACTGAGTTGGAGAAGAAGCAAATTCAGCTCGAGCTTGATCTGAAACTGGTCCAGGAGAACTTTACGAAGTCGAAGGAGGAAGCAAAAGGTATGTTTGGTGAGAACCTCGACGACTGCTTTCTGCCTCTCGTCCGTTTTAGAGTCTAATCTTTCTGTGACTTTGCAGACAAACTGAGGGATGCTGTGAAGAAGAAAGACTTTGACTTGGCTGAGATGCAGAAAGCGGCTTTAGAGAAGACCAAGCTCGCAGATGAGAAGCTGGCTTCAATCACCAAGCTTGAAGAGGAAAATACCAATCTGAAAGCCGCTCTTGATGCGGCCAACAAGGAGGTCAGTCGATTGAAGAGTGATAAGATTGCCTTGAGTGACAAGGCCAGTGAGTTGGTGGGAAGGAAGAATGATCTGGAAGTTTATCTGGGAGGACTCGCCAAAAAGCTATTCCTCATGCTTGAAGGTAATCTTTTGTATCAAATAGGCATTTTAACTATGATCTCTCCATCCGACTGTTGTCTTGACTCTGGGGTTGTGCTCGCAGAGTTCTGCCAGAACTTTGAAGAGGAGACTGGTCGACTGGAAACTAACCTGGATCCCATCAACTCTCTCGTGAAATATGAAGTTGCCATGAATGTGTTCCGACTCGAATCTCGCGTTGTTGCTGTAGTCGACTATCTTGCAAGGCTGAAGGTCGCAACTTCCCGCATCGACACAACACTCTGGCCAACAGAAACGCTTCAGAACAACCTCGAGTCCTTGATGACTCGACTGAACGAGGTTCCAAGTCGAGTGCAAGAATGGAAGAAGTCTTCTGCCAGATGCGGCGGGGATGTTGCCCTATCTCTGGCCCGTGTTCATCGCAAGGAGGCGCGAGAGGACAAGCTGGCAGCCCTTAAGGTGGCTAATACCAAGAAGCATGATTTCCGATCTTTCATGGAGACCTTCATCGCCGCTGCCACTCGGATTGCAGACAGAATCGACCTGGATGAATTTTTTGCACCTTCCAGCCCTCCGCAGGAGGGGTAAAAAACTTCTATGCTTGATACTTTAAATTTGCCTCGGTATGCCGAGTGATTTTTGTAACCGATAAACCTTAACAGGCTTAGCGCCTGAGCACTTTTGGCTCCGTTGGATGTTATCTGAACTTGGATTCGACGTTGAATATGTTTGCATTTGGTTTGAGGTGTCTTTTGCAGGCTAGGGAGAGGCGCTTGTGGCAATCGACTTGTTCCTCAACATACTTAGGCGAGCACTGGGCTGCAGCTAAACCTACGAGTGGGAGGTCTGCTCTCCACTCGGTAGGATTTTCAAAAACTTAGGCGAACACTGGGCTGCAGCTAAGCCCCCGAGTGGGAGGTCTGCTCCCCACTCGGTAGGATTTTCAAAAACTTAGGCGAGCACTGGGCTGCAGCTAAGCCCCCGAGTGGGAGGTCTGCTCTCCACTTGGTAGGATTTTCAAAAACTTAGGCGAGCACTGGGCTGCAGCTAAGCCCCCGAGTGGGAGGTCTGCTCTCCACTCGGTAGGATTTTGAAAAACTTAGGCGAGCACTGGGCTGCAGCTAAGCCCCCGAGTGGGAGGTCTGCTCTTCACTCGGTAGGATTTTCAAAAACTTAGGCGAGCACTGGGCTGCAGCTAAGCCTCCAAGTGGGAGGTCTGCTCTCCACTCGGTAGGATTTTCAGGGCGTACCTCTGGAGAAGGAGGTAATAGTCCACCTGTACCTCGTCCTCCTTGCAGAGCGCATGTTGTATTTGTGGCGTAGCTCGGAAGGAGAGGGTAGCAGTCGACCTGCACCTCGACCTCCTTGCAGAGCGTACGTTGTATTTGTGGCGTAGCTCGGAAGGGAAGGGTAGCAATCGACCTGCACCTCATCCTAGCGCATGTTGTATTTGAACTTAGTCGAGCGCAATGCTGCAGCTAAGCCTCCGAGTGGAAGGCTGGCTTACCACTCGGTAGGATTTTGTTGAACTTAGGCGAGTACTTGGACTGCAGCTAAGCCTCCGAGTGGAAGGCTGGCTTACCACTCGTAGGATTTTGTTTAACTTAGGCGAGTACTTGGACTGCAGCTAAGCCTCCGAGTGGAAGGCTGGCTTACCACTCGGTAGGATTTTGTTTGACTTAGGCGAGTACTTGGACTGCAGGTAAGCCTCCGAGTGGAAGGCTGGCTTACCACTCGGTAGGATTTTGTTTAACTTAGGCGAGTACTTGGACTGCGGCTAAGCCTCCGAGTGGAAGGCTGGCTTACCACTCGGTAGGATTTTGTTTAACTTAGGCGAAACGGATTCGCATCTAAGCTCCCGAGTGGGAGGCTGGCTCACCACTCGGTAAGGATTTTTTTACAGACTTAGGCGAATTGGATTCATATCCAAGTCACCCACTAGGGGATTGCTTTATGTGGACAAAAGTAATGACAATTACCGGGAAAATTATAAAGCTCTTGTCTTTGATAAATAAACTACAGAAGCACTTTTATTACAACTCATCCGAGTGAATACTTAAGTATAAAAGGGGCGGAGAAGCTCCGCGTTCCAAGCTCGGGGCTCGTCGATCTGATGCTCGACGTTGTAAAGACGGTATGCTCCATTGTGGAGAACCTTGGTGACGATGAAGGGGCCTTCCCAAGAAGGAGCAAGCTTGTGTGGTTTTTGCTGATCCACTCGGAGAACCAGATCTCCTTCCTGGAAGGGTCGACTCCTTACGTTTTTGGCGTGGAAGCGATGCAAGTCCTGTTGGTAAATGGTCGATCGGATCAAAGCCATCTCCCTTTCTTCCTCTAGAAGGTCGACTGCGTCCTACCGGGCTTGTTCTGCTTCAGACTCAGCGTAAATCTCGACTCGGGGAGCGTTGTGAAGCAGGTCCCTTGGCAAGACCGCTTCAGCTCCGTAGACCAAGAAGAACGGAGTTCTCCCAGTCGACCGGTTAGGCATGGTCCTTAATCCCCAAAGTACAGACGGAAGCTCGTCGACCCATGCACCAGCCGCATGCTTGAGATCCCGCATAAAACGGGGTTTCAACCCTTTGAGAATCAAGCCGTTGGCTTGCTCTGCCTGTCCATTCGACTGAGGATGGGCGACTGAAGCATAGTCGACTCGTGTGCCTTGAGATGTGCAGAAAGCTCTGAATTCTTCGGAATCGAAGTTTGGCCCGTTGTCAATGATGATGCTGTGCGGGACCCCATATCTGAATATCAATTCTCTGATGAAGCTGACAGCAGTACCGGCACCAAGGTTCTTGATGGGTTTAGCCTCAATCCATTTGGTGAACTTGTCGACTGCTACCAGCACATGGGTGAAACTGCTTCTGCCTGTTCTCAAGGGGCCAACCATATCCAACCCCCATACTACGAAGGGCCAGACGAGTGGTATGGTCTTTAAAGCTGAAGCGGGCTTGTGTGACATATTGGAGTAAAACTGACATCCCTCACACTTGTCGACTATCTCCTTTGCCATTTCATTCGCTCTCGGCCAGTAAAATCCGGCTCGGTATGCTTTGGCCACGATGGTCCGAGAGGACGCATGATGGCCATAGGTTCCCGAGTGGATGTCGTCAAGGATTATTCGACCTTCTTCTGGTGTTATGCATTTCTGACCAACTCCAGTCGCGCTTTCCCTATACAGCTGTCCCCTTATCATGGTAAAGGCTTTAGATCGGCGGACGATCTGTCGAGCCTCTTCTTCGTCCTCAGGGAGCTCTTTCCTTAAGATATACGCGATGTACGGTGTTGTGCAATCAGGAGTGATCACTAATGCTTCCATGATCAGGTCGACCACCGCTGGAACTTCAACTTCAGTCGGATCTGTGATACTCTTAGGCTGCGGAGCTTCTTCGGTAAAAGGATCTTCTGTGACTGACGGAGTATGGATATGCTCCAAAAACACATCACTGGGAATGGCTTCTCTCTTGGACCCTATCTTCGCCAAATCATCAGCCGCTTCATTTTTCAGTCGGGGTATATGGTGGAGCTCTAACCCTTCGAATTTCTTTTCAAGCTTCCTCACTGCATTGCAGTATCCAGTCATGGCTGGGCTTCTAACGTCCCACTCCTTCATCACCTGATTGACCACCAAATCTGAGTCGCCATAAACCATAAGGCGACGGGCGCCGAGTGAAATGGCCATGCGCAACCCATACAAAAGTGCTTCATATTCTGCTTCATTATTGAAGGAATCAAAGTGGATCTAGAGCACATATCTAAGCTTATCTCCTCATGGGGAAACCAAAACCACCCCAGCACCGGAACCATTTAACATCTTAGAGCCATCAAAGAACATGGTCCAATGCTCCGAGTGAACTTGAGTCGGCTGCTGTTGCTCAATCCACTCGGCAAGGAAATCTGCTATCGCCTGGGACTTAATGGCTTTCTTTGCCTCAAATTTGATATCAAGGGGAAGGAGTTCGATCGCCCATTTAGCCACTCGACCAGTTGCATCTCTGTTGTGCAGAATCTCTGACAGAGGCGCGTCGCTGACGACTGTAATGTCATGATTAGAGAAATAATGAGCAAACTTCTTCATGGTCATGTAGATCCCATATACAAGCTTTTGATAATGAGGATATCTTTGCTTCGATGGAGTCAAAACTTCAGAGAGATAATACATTGGGCGCTGAACTTTGAAGGCTTTCCCTTCTTCTTCCCGCTCGACCGTAAGTACTGTACTGACGACTTGTCCTGTGGCTGCAATGTAAAGCAACATAGGCTCTTTGCTGATTGGAGCAGCAAGCACCGGCTGGGTGGAGAGCAGATCTTTTAGCTCAGCAAACGCTGCATCAGCTTCTGGAGTCCACTCGAACTTGTCTGCCTTCTTCATCAGTCGGTAAAGAGGTAATGCCTTTTCACCGAGGCGAGAGATGAATCGACTTAACGCGGCCAAGCATCCAGTAAGCTTTTGGACATCGTGCACACGCACATGGCGTTTCATTCAGAGTATGGTGCCAACTTTTTCTGGGTTAACGTCGATTCCTCGTTCTGAAACGAGAAAACCGAGTAACTTTCCGCTAGGAACTCCGAATGTGCACTTTGATGGATTAAGCTTGATATCATACCTCCTGAGATTGGAAAATGTTTCAGCAAGGTCAGTCAACAGGTCGGAACCCTTTCGTGACTTGACCACTATATCATCCATGTATGCTTCCACATTCCGACTGATTTGAGTGAGTAAACACTTTTGAATCATCCTCATGAATGTGGCTCCGGCATTCTTGAGACCGAATGGCATGGTGACATAGCAGAAGCACCGGAATGGAGTGATGAAAGCTGTTTTGATCTTCTCGGGCCCATACAGACAGATCTGATGGTACCCGGAATAGGCGTCTAAAAAAGACAATCTCTCGCACCCTGCAGTCGAGTCGACTATTTGGTCAATGCGAGGGAGAGGAAAATGATCTTTCGGGCAGGCCTGATTGATGTGTTTGAGATCGATGCACATGCGAAGTGACTTGTCCTTCTTGGGGACCATGACAACATTGGCGAGCCACTCAGAGTGGTATATCTCTCGGATAAACTCTGCCGCAAGGAGTCGAGCCACCTCCTCGCCAATGGCTTTTCTCTTCTGGACGGCGGACCGTCGAAGATGTTCTTTTACAGGTTTTGCTTTTGAGTCGACTCTAAGGCGATGCTCAGCCAGTCCCCTAGGAACACCCGGCATGTCAGCAGGCTTCCATGCAAAGATGTCCCAGTTCTCACGGAGGAACTGGATGATCGCTTCTTCCTATTTAGAGTCGAGTGTTGTGGACATATGGGTCAGAGCTGCGCTGGGGTCGGTCGGGTGAATATGAACGGGCTTCGTCTCACCAGACGACAGGAACGCTGATTCTGTGGCGGGCTTCTTGGCCCGCAACAAATCACTCGGATTTGCATTTTTCTTGTATCTCTCCAGCTCTACCACTGTTATCTGGGCATCTGCAATCTTCGAGCCTTTCTGGAAACACTCTTCTGCCTTCTTCCTGTTGCCAGTGATAGTGATCACACCTTTTGGGCCAGGCATCTTTTATTTGAGGTACACATAACATGGTCGAGCCATGAACCGTGCATAAGCTGGCCTCCCCAAATAGTGTGATAAGCTCTCTGGAAATCCACGACTTCAAATGTCAGCCTCTCTTTGCGGAAATGCTTCGAGTCGCCGAACACCACATCTAGAGCTATTTGGCTGAGTGACTCAGCCCTCTTTCCAGGAATGACTCCATGAAAACTCATGTTGCTGGAGCTGAGCCTGGACATCGGAATGCCCATTCCCTTTAATGTCTCTGCATACAATATATTCAGCCCACTTCCACCATCCATCATCACTTTCGTCAATCGAGTGCCTTCGACGACTGGGTCAACCACCAAAGCTTGCCTCCCAGGGGTGGCTATATGAGTCGGGTGATCGGACTGGTCGAACGTAATGGGAGTTTGAGACCATCTCAGATAGCTCGGTGTCGCCGGGGCGACCATGTTTACCTCACGGTTGATAACCTTCAATCGACTTTTGCTCTCCACATCAGCAAAAATCATCAGGGTGGAATTGACATGAGGATACCCTCCATCACTGTCCTCCTTGTCCTCAGCCTTGTCCGACTCCTTTTCTTTGTCCTTGGGTTGTTTTCCTTGAAACTGCTGGATTAAGAGCCGGCACTGGCGAGTGGTATGTTTCGGGTAGATGAAGTTACCCTCTTCGTCTTTCTTCGTGTGGATGTGACACGACAAATCCATCACGTCATTTCCTTCCTTATCCTTCACCTTCTTGGGGTTCCAAGATCCTTTGGGCTTCCCTTTGAATTTTCCCTGAGTCACGGCCAGAGCCTCTCCAGGAGCAGCTGGCTCGGCTTTTCGCTTCTGCTTCCGATTGGAGTTTCCTTTTTCCGACTGACTCAGCTTATACTTGCCACTCTGGAGTCTGTCCTCTTCTTAACCGTTAGAGTATTTGGTGGCAATCTCCATCATTCGACTCAGAGTCATATCTCCGGTTCGACCAAACTTCAGACTTAACTCTCTGTTCTTAACGCCATCCTTGAAGGCACAGACCGCTTGATGATCAGACACATTCTCCACGGTATGATGCAAAGTGATCCACCTCTGGATGTAATCTCTCAGGGTTTCATTCGACTTTTGTACGCAAACTTGCAGCTCTGTCAATCCGGCCGGTCACTTGCAAGTTCCCTCGAACGTCCCGACGAACACTCGGGAAAGATCTTCCCAAGTGTAAATGCTGCTAGGAGCTAACTGATTCAACCACGCCCTGGCCGAACCCTCCAACATGAGTGGTAAATGTTTCATGGCCACCTCATCATTACCGCCGCCAATCTGTACCGCCACTCGGTAATCTTCCAGCCAAGTTTCAGGCTTGGACTCACCGGTGAACTTACTTACCCCAGTCGCCAACCTGAAGTTGGGGGGTATCACTGCGGCTCTGATGGCCCTGCTAAAACATTCTGGACCTGAAACATGGACTCAGCTGCTAGTGGGCGCATCTCTGTCATGACCACCTCGATGAGCTCTATTCCGATCGACCAAACCTTGCACGACGATGGATCTCGCGTCAAAGCCTGGTTCCCTGGGGTCGACCGGAGCTCTTCGCCCAACATTGAGCTAGCGCCTGCCATCTTGCTGCCGATGGGCGTAAGACCCACCCCTTGGGGGAGGAGTGGGCACTCGACGCCCATCATCACGATCAAATCGGTCATCATACTGGTCACGCCGACCTTCACGTCCCTCGCGCCTCGGAGGCGATCTTGGGCTATGAGCCGACTGAACTGTATTCACAGCGACGAATCGACTGTGAATCCTGTTCCGCGACTGTGACATAGCTGAATTCTGATCTCCGATGGCTCGGAGCAAATCCCTGATCTGCATCAAGCCTCTGCCAGCCTCTGACTAAGAGGGCTGAATTGACTCCGCTATACGGGCTGCAGCTGCTAAATTCTGAATCGGGGTTCGATATACTTGAGTTGGTTGCGGAAAGAGCTAACGTCGACTGGAGTCGGGTACTCGTTGCCACGCACGCTCGTCGAGTGCTCGCTGGAGGTTCTCCAGTCGAGTGCGTTCGGCCAAGTTGGCCGAACGCGCCTCTTCCAAGGCACGAGCCTCAGGAGTTTCCCCTGGGATAGGAGTATGCAGGGCATCCATGTTCCGGCGGCGAAGATCTTCTCTTTGGTGAGAAGTGAGTGGCTCGGGTTGATATTCCTCGTGGGCCTGAGAAGGGTCGCCTCCATCATCCATCTCGTCGATGCGGGGGAAGCCGGAAGGGCTACGAGGCCCATTGACCATCAGGACCTCCGCCGCTGGATCACTGCTGTCGCACTCGGATGCAGTCTCTACGGAGCCAGTCGACAGATCGAACAGGCCATAGAGAGATTCGTCGGGCTCAATTGCTGCGACTTGGGTGGTGGCTGATTGGCGAGCTACTGCGTGTCTCACCCACCGCTGAAGCCTCGACCTACCGGAGCGCTTGCGCTGGCGGGAGACAGGGAGGGAGAACGACACAGGGGTCGAACGGTACGGAGTCGACGGCTGCCGCAGCAGGATGCCGCGTACACACGCCTAAAAATGCGTCGCACCGCAGACGGGGAGCGCGTCGATGTCGAGTGGTGCCTCCTGGAGCCAAGCGGAGTCGTCGGCGATGAACGTGAGCGCGCCGAGACGGATCTCGCGGCCCTCAACCAAAACTCCGCCGGAAACCATGGTGAAGGCGATCGGAACAATTGCAACTTCTCCAATAAGTTGCTAAGACACCAGCCCCACGGTGGGCACCAACTGTCGTGGTTCTAAGTCTGACAGTAGAATGGGGGGTAGGTATGGAGAGGCAAGATCCTAGCTATGGAATAGTTGTATACGCAAGGGATTTACGAGTTCAGGCCCTTCTCGGAAGAAGTAACAGCCCTACGTCTCGGAGCCCGGAGGCGGTCGACTGGATTATGTGCGTATGAGTTACAGGGGTGCGAACCCTTTACACTAAGAGGGGGGTGGCTTATATAGTGTCCGCCCGACCCCTCCGGCCCTCAGTCATGCGGGGTTTAAAGTACATAAAGGATTGGCGTTACTGATAATGCCCTACTTAAAGTGTCATCATGGTAATAAAGACTACTTAATTACATACCGTTTGGATACAGAATGACTCTTAGTCTCCTGGTGGTCGAGTGAATCTTCATGGTCGAATGCCTTCGAGTCCGTCGAGTGGAATCTCTCTCGGTCGACTGGAATGCTGTTTCTTCTGGAGATATCCTTAGGGAGGGTCCTTTGGACAGGTCCATGACCCTACCCTAGGTACATGACTTCATCAGCTGTTGATCTTGATAACCCACAGTCAAACAATCAACGTTATGATAAGAGAGATTTTGTTGCTAGGAAGTGATGACCCACAAGTGTAAGGGATCTATCGTAGTCCTTTCGTTAAGTAAGAGTGTCGAACCCAACGAGGAGCAGAAGGAAATGATAAGCGGTTTTCAGTAAGGTTTTCTCTGCAAGCACTGAAATTGTAGGTAACAGATAGTTTTGTGCTAAGATAAATAGTAACGAGCAACAAGTAAATAAAGTAAGTAAAGTGCAGCAAGGTGGCACAATCCTTTATGTAGCAAAGGATAAGCCTGGATAATTTCTAATAATGAGAAAGGAGCTCCCGAGGACACATTGGGAATTATCGTCAAGCTAGTTTTCATCACGTTCATATGATTCGCGTTCGGTACTTTGATAATTTGATATGTGGGTGGACCGATACTTGGGTACTGCCCTAACTTGGACAAGCATCCCACTTATGATTAACCCCTATTGCAAGCATCTGCAACTACAAAAAGAAGTATTAAGGTAAACCTAACCACAACATTAAGCGTATGGATCCATATCAGCCCCTAACAAAGCAACGCATAAACTAGGGTTTAAGCTTCTATCACTCTAGCAACCCATCATCTACTTATTACTTCCCCATGCCTTCCTCTAGGACCAAATAATGGTGAAGTGTCATGTAGTCGATGTTCACATAACACCACTAGAGTAAAAGACAACATACATCTCATCAAAATATTGAACGAATAGGAAATTCACATGACCACTAATAGCAAGACTTCACCCATGTCCTCAGGAACAAAGTAACTACTCACAAAGCATATTCAAGTTCAAAATCAGAGGAGTAATAATATGCATAAAGGATCTAAACATATGATCTTCCACCAAGTAAACCAATTAGCATCAACTAGAAGGAGTAATCAACACTACTAGCAACCCACAGGTACCAATTTGTGGTTTTGATACAAGATTGGATACAAGAGATGAACTAGGGTTTTAAGAGGAGATGGTGCTGGTGGAGATGTTGATGGAGATTGACCCCCTCCCGATGAGAGGATCGTTGGTGATGACGTTGGTGATGATTTCCCCCTCCCGGAGGGAAGTGTCCCCGGCAGAACAGCTCCGCCAGAGCCCTAGATTGATTCTGCCAAGGTTCCGCCTCGTGGCGGCGGAGTTTCGTCCCGTAAGCTTGCCCATGATTTTTTCTAGGGTACAAGTGATGATATATGAGAAGATGGACGTTGGAGGCCCACCAGGGGGCCCAGGAGATAGGGGGCGCGCCCTATAGGGGGGCGTGCCCCCCTGTCTCCTGGACAGGGTGTGGGCCCCCTGGCCTATTTCTTTCGCTCAGAAATTCTTATTAAATCCAATAAGTTGTTTCGTGGAGTTTCAGGACTTTTGGAGCTGTGCAGAATAGGTTTCCAACGTTTGCTCCTTTCCAGCCAGAATTCCAGCTGCCGGCATTCTCCCTCTTCATGGTAAACCTTGTAAAATAAGAGAGAATAGCCATAAGTATTGAGATATAATGTGTAATAATAGCCCATAATGCAATAAATATTGATATAAAAGCATGATGCAAAATGGACGTATCAGGAAGCACGGTAGAGAAAGAGAACCATGGATTCAGAAACCCATGCCCTTTCCTCCTAAACCATCCAAGACAAAGGATGATGAGGATTTTGAGTGCTTTGCTGAAATGATTAGACCTATCTTCTTACGTATGCGTTTAACTGATATGCTTAAAGTGAATCCTTATGCTAAGTATATTAAGGATATCATTACAAACAAAAGAAAGATACCGGAAGCTGAAATTTCCACCATGCTTGCTAATTATACTTTTAAGGGTGGAATACCAAAGAAACTTGGAGATCCGGGTGTACCAACTATACCATGCTCCATTAAAATAAATTATGTTAGAACTGCTTTATGTGATCTCGGAGCCGGTGTTAGTGTTATGCCTCTCTATTTATATCGTAGACTTGAATTGAATAAGTTGACACCTACTGAAATATCTTTGCAAATGGCCGATAAATCAACTGCTATACCTGTCGGTATTTGTGAGGATGTGCCTGTTGTGGTTGCAAATGTCACTATCTTAACGGACTTTGTGATTCTTGATATTCCCGAGGACGATAGTATGTCTATTATCCTTGGTAGACCCCTTTTGAATACTGCAGGGGCTGTTATTGATTGCAACAAAGGCAATGTCACTTTTCATGTTAATGGTAATGAGCATACGGTACACTTTCCGAGGAAACAATCTCAAGTTCATAGCATCAATTCTATTGGAAAAGTTCCAACTATCATTATTGGAGGTTTTGAATTTCCTCTCCCTACTGTCAAGAAAAAGTATGATATTCTTATTGTTGGGGATTTTCATATCCTCGTTGAGGTAACTTAGTGTTATTCGAAATTTCTCCGGTTCCGTGTTATTCGGAATGAGTTTGTTAACAAAACTTGATCAACCTTGTTAATGGATTCATTTTGATGATCATGAGATGGATGAAACTAGAAGGCACAACCTTATGTACCCTCTTTTTACTTTCTATTATAAAGCAAAAATAGTATTATCTGTTTGTTTTCTGAATTATCCGTGCAATAAAAAATATCCTGAAAATAAAAGTGCTCCAAATGCCCTACAAATTTAGTATGATTTTTATGGAATATTTGAAGATTTTAGGCACTGAAATCACTGCAGGAGGGGAAAGCACCAGGCCACGAGAGTGGAGGGCGCGCCCACCACCCCTGGGCGCGCCCCCTGTCTTGTGGGCCCCTGGTGGCCCCCCTCCACTTATGCCAGCACCCACACACTCCATCTTCTACCCAAAAAAATCCCCATCCAGCTCAAGCACGAGTTCTAGTTCATTTTGCTGCCATTTTCGATCTCCTCGCTCAAAGCTTCATGCACAAAACTGCTTTGGGAGATTGTTGCTTGGTATGTGACTCCTCCATTGGTCCAATTAATTTTTGTTCTAGTGCTTTATTCATTGCAAATTTTTTCTGCATAGGTGACCATGTTCTTGAACTTGCATGTTGAATCTATGAGGTCCCAAGCAATTCTAATGCATGATATAGGCTCTATGCACTTGTAGGAGTAGTTGCTATCAATCTTGTTTAGTTTTATTCACTTTTATTTTGAAGTTACTAAAATTTCAGAAATTTTCAGAAAATGTTAAGGAAACTTTTGAGGGGCTCTTCTAGCCATGGCTCGCAGGAAAAACAAGCTAAAGAGAAGGAAAAAGCCAAGTATAATCTTCCTCGCTTAGCGGAGATACGGCCGTGTGAATGGCCACGCGATGATTTCTTGAAAGAAGCTGGAATTCATGAAGATTTTTATTCTTTTATCGAGAATGCAGGCCCCACCGGTTTCCTCCACGGCCGGATCGCTCAGTATCTCTTACTCACCAATACTTTCGTGCAATATTTTTATTATTATCCTAAGAAGTCACTGCCTTTAGTATCATTTCATTTATATGATGAATTCAGAGAAATGTCTTTACGTAATTTTTGCGCGATATGTAGGATACCCTATGAGTGAGAATTTGAGAAACCCCATCGTAAAGATGTGGATGGCTTTTTTAACACTATAGTTGTAGAGGAGCCAAAGAAGGGTTCCAAGGCGAAAATCTCTAGCATACATTTTCCTGTTTTACGCTACTTTGCCATATTTGCTAGTAGATGCTGGATTGGTCATGGAAATAGTGGAAACTTTAGTGTTCCTGATATTATCATTCTTCAACATGCCTTGCTTGGAGATAATAGTTTTAGTATGGGTGCCGTCATTGCTAAACGGCTAGGCCCGAATCGTACAAAAGGCCCCATATTTGGAGGTATCTATGCTTCACGTCTTGCTAGACATTTTTAGATACCTATTAGGCACCATGAGAAAGAGGAGACAAAATTGCCTCCTCACATTTTAGATTACAAGAGCATGGTAGCCCATAAGTTTATCATTGACAACGAAGAAAGGATGCTCTTGTATAATCTTAGATTTAATAAGAAGCACAATGAGACTATTATTTTGCCTGCGCCTCTGTTGTTTGATTTGACTGCAGATAATTTTCTTGTCACACCGGAAGCGGTGTACGCTCATCGAGGCCAAGCATCCACTCCAGAACCTGAACCTGAGCCGGAACCTGAACTGGGCCCTTATCGTGCATCATCTTTCCAGTGGGATCCGGAGATGACCAGCCAGTGGTATCCTGATTACACCTCCCAGTACACCGGGGAGAGTAGCAGCGGTCCTTGGTATTAGACCAACTTAGGCCAAAAGCCTAAGCTTGGGGGAGTACGTATTTCTCACCGACTTTACATTCATGTTCACACACTAGTCGTCGGTGCTCATACTCTTTCACTGTATTATCCATGTTAGTTTAATTTTATTTTTCGCTTTCTTCTTGTGTGTTTGTTAAACCTTAAGAAAAACCAAAAAAATTAGTTAGTTTAAATTCCATGCTTGTAGTAGAATTAAAATGAAAACCCAAAAATATTTCTCGTTCTTCTTCTTACCTGTTTGGGAGCTTTCCCGTGTAAATAGTTTTATTTTCTTTTCTTTCCTTTGGGGGTCGAGAAGACCATATTGAAAATCCTTAGTGGCTCTCATATGCATGATTGTTTATTTAATTCAGAGCCCATATTACCCTGTCTTCTCTCTTGAGTTGAATGCTTGCAGATTCCAGCTTAGTCCAATGCATGTGCACTATTATTATTATACACATCGTCCGATCCTGCAAGTGAAAGGCAATAATGACGATATATGATGGACTGATTGAGATGAGAAAAGCTGGTATGAACTCGAGCTCTCTTGTTTTTGTAAATATGATAAGTTCATCGTTCCTGATTCAGCTTATTATGAAGTAAACATTTTTGCAATGACATTTAGAGATTATAGTTGCTTGTGCCATGCTTGATTAGCTATGAGTTATAATGGTTTACCTTGCGTGCCAACATGCCTTTAGAATGATTATGATGTGGTATGATGGGATGGTATCCTCCTTTGAATGAATTGAGTGACTCGACTTGGCACATGTTCACGCATGTAGTTGAAACAAATCAACATAGCCTTCATGATATTTATGTTCATGGTAGATTATATCCTACTCATGCTTGTACTTGGTGTGAATTAATTTTAATGCATGTTTATGACTATTGTCGCTCTCTCAGGTGGTCGCTTCCCAGTCTTTTGCTAGCCTTCACATGTACTAAGCGGGAATACTGCTTGTGCATCCAAACTCCTTAAACCCCGAAGTTGTTCCATATGAGTCCACCATACCTACCTATATGCGGTATTTACCTGCCATTCCAAGTAAATTTGTATGTGCCAAACTCCAAACCTTCAAATGAAATTCTATTTTGTATACTCGAGCAGCTCATGTTTTAGCTAGGGCTGCCTATATCTTCCATGCTAGGTGGGTTATTCTCAAGAGGAGTGGACTCCGCTCCTCATTCACGAGAAAGGGCCGGTAACCGGGATGCCCAGTCCCATGATCCAAAAAGATCAAAGCAAATCAAAATAATTAAACAAACCCCCCCTGGGCTGTTGTTAGTTGGAGGCACTCATTGTTTCGAGCAAGCCATGGATTGATGCTTATTGGTGGTTGGGGAGTATAAACCTTTACCATTCTGTTTGGGAACTGCCTATAATGCATGTAGTATGGAAGATACAGCCAACTCATAGTTATTGCCTTGACAGCAAAAGTATGCCGCTCAAAATGTTATTTAATCTCTATTTTAAAATCGAGCTCTGGCACCTCTACAAATCCCTGCTTCCCTCTGCAAAGGTCCTATATATTTACTTTTATGTTGAGTCATCACCCTTCTTATTAATAAGCACCCGCTGGAGAGCACACTGTCATTTGCATTCATTCTTATTGGTTTATATTGGGTATGACTTAACTGGATCTCTTTTACCATGAATTACAATGTTTAGTCAGTCCTTGATCATTAAAGGTGCTCTGCATTTATGTTTTGCAGTCTCAGAAAGGGCTAGCGAGATACCATTTTGTTATATCATGTTATGATTGTTTTGAGAAAGTGTTGTCATCCGAGTTTTATTATTATGGCTCGCTAGCTGATTATGCTATTGATATGAGTAATTGTGAGACCTGGGTGTTATTGTGAGTATGGTTACTTCATAATATTTGCTGATACCTGAATGATGGCTTTGCATGTTTACAACAACAAAAGCAAATAGAGTTTGTAAAAGTTTTTCTTTATCACTTTCTGTTTATCAACTGAATTGCTTGAGGACAAGCAAAGGTTTAAGCTTGGGGGAGTTGATACATCTCCAATGTATCTACTTTTCCAAATACTTTTGCCCTTGTTTTGGACTCTAACTTGCATGATTTGAATGAAACTAACACGGACTGACATTGTTTTCAGCAGAACTGCCATGATGTTGTTTTATGTGTAGAAAGCAAAAGTTCTCGGAATGTCCTGAAAATCCACGGAGGCACTTTTTGGAAAATATTAAAAATACTAGCGAAAGAATCAAGACCAGGGGGCCCACACCCTGTCCACGAGGGTGGGGGGTGCGTCCCCAACCCCTGGGCGCGCCCCCTGTCTCGTGGGCCCCTTAGACCTCCACCGACCTCAACTCCAACTCCATATATTCATGTTCGGGGAGAAAAAAAATCAGAGAGAAAGTTTCCTTGCATTTTATGATACGGAGCCGCCGCCAAGCCCTAATATCTCTCTGGGGGGCTGATCTAGAGTCCGTTCGGGGCTCCGGAGAGGGGGATTCGTCGCCTTCGTCATCATCAACCATCCTCCATCACCAATTTCATGATGCTCACCGCCGTGCGTGAGTAATTCCATCGTAGGCTTGCTGGACGGTGATGGGTTGGATGAGATTTACCATGTAATCAAGTTAGTTTTGTTAGGTTTTGATCCCTAGTATCCACTATGTTCTGATATTGATGTTGCTATGACTTTGCTATGCTTAATGCTTGTCATTAGGGCCCGAGTGCCAATGTCGGTGTCAAAACCGGCGGATCTCGGGTAGGGGGTCCCGAACTGTGCGTCTAGGCGGATGGTAACAGGAGACAAGGGACACGATGTTTTACCCAGGTTCGGGCCCTCTTGATGGAGGTAAAACCCTACGTCCTGCTTGATTGATATTGATGATGTGGGTATTACAAGAGTAGATCTACCACGAGATCAAGGAGGCTAAACCCTAGAAGCTAGCCTACGGTATGATTGTTGTAATGGTTGTTCGTCCTACGGACTAAAGCCATCCGGTTTATATAGACACCGGAGAGGGCTAGGGTTACATAGAGTCGGTTACAATGGTAGGAGATCTACATATCTGTATCGCCAAGCTTGCCTTCCACGCCAAGGAAAGTCACATCCGGACACGGGACGAAGTCTTCAATCTTGTATCTTCATAGTCTTGGAGTCCGGCCGATGATGGTAGTCCGGCTATCCGGACACCCCCTAGTCCACGACTCCCTTAGTAGCCCCTGAACCAGGCTTCAATGACGACGAGTCCGACGCGCATATTGTCTTCGGCATTGCAAGGCGGGTTCCTTCTCCGAATAATTTGTAGAAGACTGTGAACACCAGGATAGTGTCCGGCTCTGCAAAATAAATTCCACATTCCACCTTAGAGAGAATAATATTTACACAAGTTCGATCTGCGGACGTATTGGGCGGCGTGACGTCACACCACTACCAAGTCTTTACTTGAATCGTTTTTATCATACCACCCCAGCGCATTTAGCGAAGCGGTTTCCTTGGCACGTCTTGTCGAAGCAGAGATCGTGTTCCCCTTATTTCGGGATTCTCATCAATACGGACGTGGGTAACCCAACCGCGCCATTGATTGTGGCGCTTGGGAGATAGGCGAGTTTTACCAGGCCAGTGGGGACGCATAGTCTTCGTCCGCCCATATATAAGGGATAAGGATCCACCTCCTTACCTACGCCTTCTTCCTCCTTTGCTTATCCATCTCCGCACACTTGATCTCCAGCGCCCAAGCCCGCAAATCTCACCTCAACCTTCTCCAGCCATGTCCGGAGCGGGAGGCAAGTGGATGGCCTCCTCCGTCACGGAGGGGCACATCGAAAGGCTGCACGGCGCCGGATACCTATCCAGCGACATCGCGCATCGTCTCCCCGACAAGGGGCAGCTCATCCCCACCCCCAGGCCCCATGAGAGGGTGGTTTTCCTTCCCCATTTCCTCCGCGGACTGGGCTTTCCACTTCACCCCTTTGTCCGGGGGCTCATGTTCTACTACGGCCTAGATTTCCACGATCTGGCGCCAAACTTCATCCTCAACATCTCGGCGTTTATCGTCGTGTGCGAGGCCTTCCTCTGCATCCAGCCCCACTTCGGCTTGTGGCTCAAGACCTTCAATGTCAAGGCGAAGGTAGTGAAGGGGAATCACGCGGAGTGCGGAGGTGCCATGGTGGGTAAGATACCCAACGTCATCTGGCTCTAGGGCGCCTTCGTGGAAACCATCAAGGGATGGCAATCGGGGTGGTTCTACATCACCGAGCAGCGCGACCCTAAATGGGTAGCGGCCCCCAAATTCAGATCTGGAATCCCCACGTGGCTCACCTCCTAGAAGGAGAGTGGCCTGACTTGGGGTGATTCGGAGGAGCTGACCGGACTCCAAGCCTGCGTCCAGAAGCTGGTGAACAAGAAGCTCAAGCTTGTCAACATGGTCCAAGTCATGCTCATCCGCCGGATTCTCCCGTGACAACAACGGGCCTTTAAATTATGGGAGTTCGATCCCGCACAGCACCAAACCTTGACCAGGCTCTTCGACACTAGGTACGAAGATGCCTGGAGGGTGCTTTTCAAGGGCGCCGAAGCTCCCGCATCCGCTACTGAAGATCGCAGATTTCGCTCGCAGCGTCCCGCTGACGAGGTAAGTAATTCTACCCTCTACGGGGCACTTGTTTTCCATAGTTCGACCCTATGCGGGATCTAATCTCCCCTTTCCTTTGACGGGGCTGGCTGAAGAAGGCTGAGCAGACTATCTGTCCGGCTCCCTTGCCAGAAGATCCAGTTGATGCCCGTCTAGCGGGGCTGCTGGTTCTGGCACCCCATGTGGTGCCGGAGAAGAAGGCCAAGAAGGAGGCCACGGGTACTCGAAAGAGTTCCCGTTTTCAGGTGTCCGATGACTCCGAGGCGGACTCCTCCCCCGAGGAGGAGGAAAAGAAAAAGGCCCCTTCCCCAATGGGGGAAGGGAAGAAAAGGAAGGCCTCCCCGGCTGGGGAGGCCGAAGGGTCCAAGAGGGGAAAGACTCTTCCCCCGGACTGTTCCGCCAACGCCGGCGACGGCGATGAGGATTGGCCTTCAAGGGCCAAGCCCCTGGCAAAATCGTAAGTGTCCGGAGTCCCGAATGACTTCATGATTTTTCTTTTTTCCACTTGGTGTCTTTCTAACGCTGCATACAACCATGTAGTCCGCCCAAGGACGATCTTCCTACTTCGTCGAGTGGGTCCTTGGGTTCGTCAGATGTGAACAACACCTCACTTCCAACCGCCTCCTCTCCCCGCGACACTGACGACGTCGAGGTGGGATCCCAGAGAAGGGCCCATCCGGAGGAGGAGGACCCGGAGGTGGCACAGGGCGACCTCCCGGACTTCACGCCGGACTCCACACCGGAACCCGCAGTGGTTCCGGAGTCCGGCGGGCGGCCCCTTCGTAAGAAGGGCAAGACCGTGGCGCCGGCGGCCTCCGTCCAACCAGAGGCGCCAGATAACTTGCTGGAGGCGCTCAATAGCGCCTCCATTGAAGAGGGACACCGCACTGTTATGAGTGCGGTGATTCAGAAGGTTCAGCTCGCCAAGAGCGGGCTGACCGAAGCCTGCAGCAGCCTTCTATCAGGCTTCGAGGTAAGAATGTTAATATGTATAAAATAGTACCGCATAGACAGTAGCCCCTGATGCTTGGTCCGGTGTTCGGAAAGAAAAACCGGACTGAGGATCTAAAAAGATATAAGCAGGAGTCCTAAAAATATGTCAATATGGGATTGCAGGCTACGCTGCTGACCTCCGCCGCATTGACTGCGGAGGTCAATGCTTTAAAGCAAAACCTCAAGCGGTCCGAGAACGAGCTCGGCCATGCCAAGAAGCAGCTCGAGGACAAAGAAGGTGAGTAGCACCTTAAAAAATATACCTTACAGAAAAGGATTTGGTTGCAAAAAATGACAAGGATAACTTGGGTACTGTAGGGGCCACATACGAGGTGGCAGCCCTGAAGGAGGCGGTGTCCGTGGCCGAATGTAACGCGGCCGCGGAGCACACCGAGCGAGAAAGGCACGAGGCGCGGGTGGCGGAGGTGCAGCAAGAGCTCCAAGCTCTCATGAAAAAACATGAGGGTTTGGAGCGTGACTCGAAGACTCGAGAGTCCGAGCTTGCATCGGCTCTTGAAAGCGCCAAAGCCGCTAAGGCTGAAGCCTACAAGGCCCTTCAGGAGATTGAGGCGTTGAAGAAAATAGCGTCGGGTAAGGCATTTTTCATGCAAAGTAAGCATGTGAATGTAAATTACCTGTTACTTACCCGAATTCGGAGCTCTCCAGGAGCGTTTGCTGATCTGCCCCGCAGCGTGTCTGAAGCTGTCGCTTTTTACCGGGCCGAGGAGGGGAGCTCGACGGAGAAGGTCTTCCGGTCTTAGTATGCTGAGGCCGGACATCTGGTGCCCCTCAGTGACCAGCTGAAGTAGCTGGTCGAGCTCCACAAGGTGGCCGAACAGGCCATGAAGGGCCTCATAGTTCGGCTGTGGCCCAATGAGGCCATGCCTGGGAGCTACTTCGGCCTGGTGCAGCGGTTGGTGGATGCGTGTCCATGGGTGGATGTCATCAAGCGATCCGCCTGTATTGAAGGTGCCCGTCGGGCCCTTCCCCGTGCGAAGGTGCACTAGGGCAAGATGGATGCTGAGAAGCTTGTGACGGACGCGCCACCGCCGGGCAAGGAGTATCGCACGCCGGAGATGTATTACAAGAGTGTCCTGAAGGGTGCCCGCACTATTGCGGGTGAGTGCCCCAATAATGTAATATTTGAGTAGACTCATATTTTGTTATCCTGTGCGCATAAAACTTTGTTCATATGCGCTAAGCAACACTTGTTTATTTAAAATATTACCTTCTGTTCGCCTGTTTATCAAATCTGAGAGATGGCAAGTCGTCGGCTTCAGCCCCCATGCCATGAGTGCTGGGGTGTTCGGGATAAATTTGAGCACTCTTGTTCCCATATTTGGGTCCATCTAGGGAGGCGCTCAACACAACGAACTAGGCAACCAGACTTATAATGCTTGAACACTCTCACTTAGCCATAGAATTCTATAATTTTAAATTTCGGCGAAGCCCCTAGTGTTCGGAAGGCCGAATTTGGGGCGCTATCCACGCCTGGGCCGGACAGTTAGTCGGCTCCTCGCTCTAAGCGGCATAAGTCTTTAGGGACTCGAAAAAACCCTCTCGAACAGTGACCAGCTCTCGCCTCATCATGACGGTCAGTTTTAGCTTTCTCCACTGAGGCGTTAACCCAACTCAACTGGGGCGCAATCGCAGTGGTTCTCCCAGTGCTACCTTAGCCGATATAACGGAACATAAGGTACCAAAACATGGGAGCCGGGCAAACCCAACTATTGACCCAAGACATGATTCGGAGTTGATGCATATAATGCTATAAGTTCGGGGTGCCGCACTTGTGGAAGTGTTCGGACTTATCACACCAAGATGTGGGGAACCTAAGCCCCTGGTGTTTTTAGACGTACCAAAGTGTACGGATGCAACATGCCGTAGATGAACACATGTATAAGAAAGAAATGCAATTAGAAGCAAAAAGGTGCTGCATTGTTTTATTCAAAAGGTACTGCTATGAATGCAGAACGATACAAATAGTGTGGTAAGCAAGGAACAGGACTATTAAACATGTCCCCCTCCAGGGGTAGGCTGTGGGGTGGCTTATAAGGTAGAGTTAATGCTCGTAAGGGAGACCACATGAATATTCGTCGCAGCCTTTTTCCTTCCCTGGCTGTTGCATCGTGAGTTCGGCCGGTCTACTGCCGGACAAGGCCTCTGGTGAACGGAGTCCTGTAGGTAAGAAAAAGGAATAAAAGAAAAAAAAGGAAAATGTCACACTTGGGAGCCCCTGATGTGGTTGAGCCGCATTCTGGGCCTGTCGTGGTCGTGCCCCTTCCCCTATGCCCATGGTATCTCCAAGGTGTAATGATGTACGCGAAGGACCAGTCGTGCGATCTTGCAGGGGCTGGGGTTGGGGCCGCATTTCTACGCGTGCTCGGAACGCGCCAGGTGGTCTTGTTGTAGGTTACTTCGGGCGCGCTTGGCCGTGTCCGATCGCTTAACGGCCAGACTCGAGAATTTCCTTGAGAGGCTGCATTGTACTTCTGCTGCGAGGGCTGCTGTATGTTCCTCCGTTCAGAGGGAGCGCTTAGTGTTCCCGTTGACCGTGACGACTCCTCGAGGGCCTGGCATCTTGAGCTTGAGGTATGCGTAGTGCGGTACCGCATTGAACTTTGCAAACGCGGTACGTCCGAGCAGGGCATGATAGCCGCTGCGGAACGGAACTATGTCGAAGATTAATTCCTCGCTTCGGAAGTTATTCGGGGATCCGGAGACCACTTCCAGTGTGACTGAGCCCGTACAGTTGGCCTCTACACCTGGTATGACGCCTTTAAAGGTCGTCTTTGTTGGTTTAATCCTTGAGGGGTCTATGCCCATTTTGCGCACTGTGTCCTGATAAAGCAGGTTCAGGCTGCTGCCGCCGTCCATCAGGACTCTGGTGAGGTGAAATCCATCGACGATTGGGTCTAAAACCAATGCGGCGAACCCGCCATGGCGGATACTGGTGGGGTGGTCCCTTCGATCGAAAGTGATCGGGCAAGAGGACCATGGATTGAACTTTGGGGCGACAGGCTCCATCGCGTATACGTCCCTAAGTGCACGCTTCCGCTCCCTCTTGGGTATGTGGGTTGCGTATATCATGTTTACCGTCCGCACTTGTGGGGGGAACCCCTTCTGTCCTCTGCTGTTCGGCGGCCGGGTCTCCTCCTCATCGTTGCTATGCAACCCCTTGTCATTGTTTTCTGCAATTAACTTGCCTGCCTGCCTGAATACCCAACAATCCCTGTTGGTGTGATTAGCTGGCTTTTCGGGGGTGCCATGTATCTGGCAAGAGCGGTCGAGTATTCGGTCCAAATTGGACGGACCCGCAGTAGTTCTTTTGAATGGCTTCTTCCGTTGACCGGGTTTGGAGCCTCTGAATCCGGCGTTGACTGCCGTATCCTCGTTGTTGTCGCCGTTAATGCGGCGTTTATTTTTGCTGCGACGCGGCCTGCCATTACGATCCCTGGTATCCGGACTGCCGGATTTTTTGCTGAGGTTGTTGCTGCGAGCTAGCCAGCTGTCCTCTCCCGCGCAGAAGCGGGTCATGAGTGATGTGAGGGCTGCCATGGATTTTGGCTTTTCCTGCCCCAGGTGCCGGGCAAGCCACTCATCGCGGATGTTATGTTTGAAGGCCATGAGGGCCTCAGCGTCCGGACAGTCGACGATTTGGTTTTTCTTCGTTAAGAACCGTGTCCAGAATTGTCTGACCGATTCGTCTGGCTTCTGAATTATGTGGCTTAGGTCGTCAGCGTCTGGTGGTCGCACATACGTTCCCTGGAAGTTATCAAGGAATGCAGCTTCCAGGTCCTCCCAACATCTGATTGATTCTGCTAGCAAGCTATTAAGCCAATGCCGAGCTGGTCCTTTGAGCTTGAGTGGGAGGTATTTGATGTCATGAAGATCATCGCCACGGGCCATGTGGATATGAAGAAGATATTCTTCGATCCAAACCGCGGGGTCTGTTGTGCCATCGTAGGATTCGATATTTATGGGTTTAAACCCTTCGGGGATCTGATGATCCATTACTTCGTCTGTGAAGCATAGTGGGTGTGCGGCGCCTCTGTATTGGGCCATATCTCGACGAAGCTCCAATGAGTTTTGTCTGATGTGTTCGGCCCGACCGGACTTACTGTATCCGGTGCGACGGTAGTCGTCGTGGGCCGTGGGGCGCCCACGCGATCCGTAGATCGATCTTGATTGCCTTGCCTTATCTTCCAATATTTCTCGCAAGTCCGGAGCGTTCCCTTGTGGCCTTGTGCTGTTCGGGCGATACCGGGGCACGGTTCTAGTGAAGGGCCTAGAAGCCTCTCTGTCGTGGCCACGAGGTGGCCTGTCAGCTGTATCGTGCTCTAGTGACGCAGGTTTGTATGCTTCCTCCTCTAATAGGGGGAGCAACTTGCGTTTGGGGTAGCTTTTGGAGGGGCGTTCGAGCTCATGCTCTTCGGCCGCCAGGACTTCCGTCCATCTGTCGGCTAGCAGATCTTGATCAGCTCTAAGCTGCTACTGCTCTTTCTTGAGGCTGTTGGCCGTGGCCATAAGCCTGCGTTTAAAATGCTCTTGTTAAATGGGATCCTCAGGCACGACAAATTCGTCGTCGTCGAGGCTTGCCTCGTCTTCCGAGGGAGGCATGTAATTATTGTCCTCTACCTCTTCGTCTGCCGCCCTCTTGTCCGGGCTGGCATCTCCGTCTTCCTGCGCTGAATCTTGCTGCAGGGGGTTGTCTTCGGCACTGTCTGGGGTATTGTTATCTCTGGTGTCGGAATCACCATTCTTACGGTGGCGGGATTTAGAGCGGCGCCGCTGACGTCGGCGCTTCAGCTGTTTCTTGGAGGGATCTTCCTCTGCTGTTCCTTCGCCATTCCCTTCCTTTGGGGTGTCCACCATGTATATGTCATATGACGAGGTGGCCTTCTAGTGCCCGATAGGCGCTAGCTCTTGGTCGTCTCCGGCATCGTCGTCCATACCGTCGATGTCTTCGGAGTCGTAGTCTAGCATGTCGTTTAGATCGTCGACAGTGGCTACAAAGTGGGTGGTGGGTGGGATTTGAATTTCTTCGTCATCCGCATCCCAGCCATCCTGACCGCAGTACGGCCAGGGCTCTCCAGATAATGAGAGATACTTTAGCGAATTCAGAATTTCGCCAAAGGGTGAGTGTTGAAAGATGTCCGCAGCGGTGAACTCCATGATCGGCGCCCAATCGGATTCGATTGGCAGGGGCGCAGGAGGTTCGGAGTCCGGCGAGGAGTCCGGCACCTTGGAGTCACGAGCTTTGCAAAGGACAAGGTCAGTATCCGGCTCCATCGTCGTAGAAGTCGTAGCCCCCGAGGCAGTGTCCAGCCACCTGTCCTCGATCTGCGCGGTCGGCTCCGAACTATGGGCCAGAGCGGACTCGTGTGCGGCCTCCAGGGTACTGTCCGGTGGCAGAGCTAAATCATGCCCGTCGCGACAGTGCGGCGCGCTCAGCTGTGGCTCGACTCCGTCGAAGATCAAGTCTCCGCGGATGTCGACAGTGAAGTTTAGGCTTCCATACCTGACCTGTTGGCCAGGGGCGTAGCTTTCGATCTGTTCCAGATGGCCAAGCGAATTGGCCCGCAGTGCGAAGCCGCCGAACACGAAGATCTGTCCGGGGACAAAAGTCTCACCCAGGACTGTGTTGTTGTTGATTGAAGAAGCCATCAAGCCTATCGGTGACGACACAGAGGAACTCTCAATGAAAGCACCAATGTCTGTGTCAAAACCGGCGGATCTCGGGTAGGGGGTCCCGAACTGTGCGTCTAGGCGGATGGTAACAGGAGACAAGGGACACGATGTTTTACCCAGGTTCGGGCCCTCTTGATGGAGGTAAAACCCTACGTCCTGCTTGATTGATATTGATGATGTGGGTATTACAAGAGTAGATCTACCACGAGATCAAGGAGGCTAAACCCTAGAAGCTAGCCTATGGTATGATTGTTGTAATGGTTGTTCGTCCTACGGACTAAAGCCATCCGGTTTATATAGACACCGGAGAGGGCTAGGGTTACATAGAGTCGGTTACAATGGTAGGAGATCTACATATCCGTATCGCCAAGATTGCCTTCCACGCCAAGGAAAGTCCCATCCGGACATGGGACGAAGTCTTCAATCTTGTATCTTCATAGTCTTGGAGTCCGGCCGATGATGGTAGTCCGGCTATCCGGACACCCCGTAGTCCAGGACTCCCTCAGCCATGATTTCAGATCTGAACCTTTTATGTTTTCATGAATATATGTGTGTTCTTGATCCTATCTTGCAAGTCTATAGTCACCTATTATGTGTTATGATCCGACAACCCCGAAGTGACAATAATCGGGATACTTCTCGGTGATGACTATAGTTTGAGGAGTTCATGTATTCCCTATGTGCTAATGCTTTGTTCCGGTTCTCTATTAAAAGGAGGCTTTAATATCCCTTAATTTCCACTAGGACCCCACTGCCACGGGAGGGTAGGACAAAAGATGTCATGCAAGTTCTTTTTCATAAGCACGTATGACTATTTATGGAATACGTGCCTACATTACATTGATGAACTGGAGCTAGTTCTGTGTCACCCTATGTTATAGCTATTACATGAGGAATCGCATCCGACATAATTATCCATCACTGATCCATTGCCTACAAGCTTTTCACATCTTGTGTTTCGCTTATTTACTTTTCCGTTGCTATTGTTACAATCATTACAAAACCCAAAAACATTACTTTTGCTACCGTTACCTTTATTATCATACCACTTTGCAACTAAATACTTTGCTGCAGATACTAAGTTATCCAGGTGTGGTTGAATTGACAACTCAACTTCTAATACTCAAGAATATTCTTTGGCTCCCCTTGTGTCGAATCAATAAATTTGGGTTGAATACTTTACCCTCGAAAGCTGTTGCAATCCCCTACACTTGTGGGTTATCAGACATGCCAATGTGTTGGTTTGTTGAGCAGGAAGTGCTGACGCATTGGTATGCTGATCATGTGGCTGTGGACCGATGGACTGATGAGAAGTCGGTTCTGGACCTACAGACTACTTAGCAGGCGGTTCCAAAGCATCATCCTGCTTAGCAGTCCATTCCACCAGATTGGTCTGCTAAGCATGTGCTGCAGTTGGGTCTCCCCCGCTGCTTTAGCTGCTGGCATCTGAACCGGTGGTGTATCTTCAGCAGTTGTAGGACTTGCCACTGGCTGCTCTGGGGTGGATGATGACATGGCCTGTATGGCACAAAGTCGGGCCGCTGATCACAGGTTGATGCATCAGCTGTCGGATTACGAGTATTAGGTTCTTTGGGGGAAGCAAGCGAGAGCTGCTGTGGCAAGGAGAGCGTCACCGGTTGAGGGGCGACATTGGTTGCTCTTGGTGGGGCTTCAGGGATCTCATCCATGAACTCTATTTCATTTTGTGGCCAATGGATGTGATGTAACAATGTTTCTCCCAAGGTCCATTGCTCATCAAAGTCTCCTAGGACATTCTTCAGGGAAAATTCATTGAATCCAGGCTTTACTTCAGTCACATAGCACTTCACACAGCCCGGCTTCAATGGCATATTGTCCAACAAGAGGCCCTCTTCCAAAAAGGCTGGGCAAACCCAGGCTGTTGCACATTTTAATGTACCTTCATAATGTGTAAGCACGCCCTTCACTCTGTCTTTCATCCCAGATAGATCAGATATAGCATCATCATGAGAAGCTGCAGTCTCAGTGTCGCTGGGTCAGCTGATGCACAACTACTCTTGTGCGGTGTTGTCGCGCAATAAGCATCATCCTCCATGCCCACCTCCCCTCCCATCTGCTGGCTATCTGTCAGTGTTAGAGTCTTATGCATCATCATTGACTCCTCAATATCCTTTCGAACAGCCGGATACATGTCCTTCCTCAACCTTTCATACAATTCATTCTGCTTCATTTCTCTCCTCTCTTTTTTCATGTTGAGCCTCTCTTCTTTGCTGAGTGTGAAAGCCCTCTTGTGCGGGACATTAACACCTATACCCCTTGCACGACCAGGGGGCTCTCTTGTTTCCAGAGCATTGGACAGAATGTCACATGGCCCTGAGTTCCTGTAGAACCTTCGAGGGATCTTGGAAGCCTTTAACATCATGCGATACAGTTCTTCGTCATTTGACTTTTCAAAGTAATAAGTTCCGTCATCACGCCTCCTTGCATGTGCCCGCAAGTAGTCTCTAGCACGTTCACCCCTGATTTAACTAAAGGCCGGTTTCCCACCCACCGCTACTGCCTCTTTGTCCTCCTAGTCCCATATCGGTTTCATGTTGTAGTATCCTGCCACAGCCATACGGTGTGTGTGTGTGTGTGTTCCTCTTCTGAAGTTTCGATTGCTTGGCACTCTTCTCAGCAAACTCTGTAGTTGCCCTGACCCTTTTGAATTCTGCCCAGTCTGCCTTTGTAATTTGGGGGTATGCGGGGATTGGGTCCTTGCCTTCACTCAAGTACTTCTTGTACATCACGTGCTTCCAGTTTCTCCAAGCATCCCTAGCCTTCTTCAATGCAGCATGTTCCATCCTGCATTCTCCACTGCTCTAGAACATTGAAGTGATCCATGATCTCCCAGACTATCCTTTGTCGTGTTTCTGTGTCAGCCTTCTGAAACCCCGGTGGATTAATGTTGAGCCTTGCCCTCCCAACAAATCCACACACACTCCTGAACCTCGTGCATGCTTTATCTAGTTTAGTTGGAGCCCAAGACTTTAAATCGATCTCGGTTACTTCATATACACCTTTAGGATGGTGTGTGGGCTTCCTTGGAGCATTCCTCCGTGTCCTGACCGGAAGGGTAATTGCTGCAGCTCTATCCCGTTCAAGATTACTTGATCCCTCACCATCTACTGAAGACCTAGGGTTGTCAGAATTAGATGAAGATACATCGCCTGAAGCATGAGTGATGTCGCTGCTACTCGGCATCTACACAGAACACATGTGAAACTCAGGAAAGGAGGATAAGCATAAAACTAACAACTTGGTATCAAGTTGTCTAAACATGTCATGCAATAATTTAGAAAATGTATGGCTTATTTATTAAGTTTGTGTGACTCGGGCGTCTGTGATCTGTAAATCGGCAGTAACTTATTGGAACAAATACAACTTATATGTACTAGTTAGGAAGGTAGATAATGAACATATATACACTCTCCGTTATTTTATAGCTAATTTGGGAACATAGGGAGCGAAATAGGAAGAGGGATTGTGAGGAAATATGCCTCACCGCAATGGAGAGCAATAACTAACATGTTTCTTAATGCAAACCCGGCTAGACCACAGGAGAGGCGAGAGTTACAAGACCGATATGCTCGAGGGTGGCTGGCGAGCAAATGAAGATGGCGAGGCGTGGGCAGCCGCGTGTTGGGAATGGTAGTGGAGGTAGGGTTGACTCTGAAGAGCGGGCACACGATCGGGGTGAACACGCCGGCGCCGAAGAGGGTTCTGCTGTGGATCTGGGGGAGGGGGAGCTGGCGATGGAGATTGGGTGAACTAGTTGAGTGAAGCGCGGGCGGGCGGTGGGGGGGTGTTAGCGGCCTAGCTGAAAAGGGTGAAAAAAATATCCCTGGTCGCCGGCGGAAAGGCCTATGCAAATGGTTGCCTCTAAGTGCTCATGTGCACAAAGTGAATAATTTTGTTTGAAATGAAGACGTACTAATTTTGAAATGAAGACGTGAGTTCATTATTTCGCCTCTAAAATTTTCCCATGTTAAGCAATCACCATTATAGCACAGGATTGATTTGCTGGCGCATTTCAGGTCTCATGTGCTATATTTAAGACATTTTTTGGCATTTACCATGCATTTTGGCATATAAATCAAATCCTAGCTGGATTGCATTTGTTGTCGAAAGGGATGAGGATCGTTGTTTGATCTGGGATCATCCAACGGTGCAGACATACGATCCGTGGGGTTTGAGTTCTGGCCAATCAAAGCGCACGACTCAGATCGCATGCGCAGTAAGGTGGGGGCATCGGCCACGGTTTGGTAGGCACATGGCTTTCGTGAGTGAACCGTGTGCTATTCGAAAACATTTACATGAACTAACACCATCTTTTCATTTGAATGAAAACAAGAGTTCATCATTCCGCCTCCAAATATTTTTCCACTGTTAGAATCACCATTGTACCCTATTGTTCGATTTTATGGTGCATTTGAGGTATCGTTTGCTATATTTGAGTCGTTTGCTATAGTCGCAACTACACATGGGTGCTAGCTAGCAAGATCATTTGTGTGTCGCTTTGGGAGTTTTCATTCATTGTTTGAGAAACGGAAAAAAATAAAACGGTTCGGGCGCAGGGTGCAGCCAGAGCATAGGCCTTGTTGGTATTCTAATTACAGGAAATTCATATAGAGTCCGGAAATAATGAAAATCAATGTGTCACCGTGGCGTGCTCTCAGGATCCCATGGAAAATATTTGGTAAAGTTTGGCACAAGTTTTGATGCTCACACCTTCCAAATCGGAGCATCTCATAAGAAGGATCATATATAGTTTCCAAAAGGAGTCGCGGCACTTTGGACTCCAATCATCAGTGACTACATCATCCCGCCTCGTATTTTTTTCACGGTAAATAATCATGTATATACCCTAGGTTTGATTTTCTGGCCCATTTCAGGTCTCGTCTGCTATATTTAAGTCATTTTTTGCACTTACCTTGCATTTAGTGCATATAAATTTAAAACTGTTCTACAACTACATCTGGGTGTTAGTTAGCAAAGAAGATGTACAAATCATTTGTGTGTCTCTTTGCGAGTTTCATCCATTGTCCGACAAACGAGGAGAAGTTTCAAACATTTTGGCCGCGAGGTGCGGCCATCGGCGTAGGCCTAGTTGGTGTTTTAATTACAAGGAATTCAGGTGGAGTTCAGACATCATCAAAATCTATGTGTGCCCATGGCATGCTCTCACGACCCCGTAGAAAAAATTTGGCAAATTTGGCACAAGTTTTGATGACCGCTCCTTCCAAACCGGAGCATCTCACATGAAGGACCATGGTTTCCAAAAGGTGACGTGTCAATTCAAACTCTAGTGGCCGGCGACTTCACCGTTTGGCCTCATAAAAGTTTCCACAGTACGCAATCACCATTATTGAAGGAAATATGCCCTAGAGACAAAAGTTATTATTTATTTCCTTATTTCATGATAAATGTTTATTATTCATGATAGAATTGTATTAACCAGAAACTTACTACATGTATGAATACATAGACAAAACATAAGTGTCCCTAGTATGCCTCTACTAGACTAGCTCGTTAATCAAAGATGGTTAAGTTTCCTGACCATAGACATGTGTTGTCATTTGATGAACGGGATCACATCATTAGGAGAATGATGTGATGGACAAGACCCATCCGTTAGCTTAGCTTAATGATCGTTAAGTTTTATTGCTATTGCTTTCTTCATGACTTATACATATTCCTCTGACTATGAGATTATGCAACTCTCGAATACCGGAGGAACACCTTGTGAGCTATCAAACGTCACAACATAACTGGGTGATTATAAAAATGCTCTACAAGTGTCTCCGAAGGTGTTTTGTTGGATTGGCATAGATCAAGATTAGGATTTGTCACACCGTGTATCGGGGAGGTATCTCTGGGCCCTCTCGGTAATGCACATCACTATAAGCCTTGCAAGCAATGTGACTAATGAGTTAGTTACGGGATGATGCATTACGGAACAAGTAAAGAGACTTGCCGGTAAGGAGATTGAACTAGGTATGATGATACCGATGATCTAATCTCGGGCAAGTAACATGCCGATGACAAAGGGAATGACGTATGTTGTTATGCAGTTTGATCGATAAAGATCTTCATAGAATATGTAGGAGCCAATATGAGCATATAGGTTCCGCTATTGGTTATTGACCGTAGATATGTCTCGGTCATGTCTACATAGTTCTCGAACCCGTGGGGTCCGCACGCTTAACGTTCGATGATGATTTGTATTATGAGTTATGTGATTTGATGACCGAAGGTTGTTCGGAGTCTCGGATGAGATCACGGACATGACGAGGAGTCTCGAAATGGTCGAGAGGTAAAGATTTATAAATTGGAAGGCTATATTCAGACATCATAAAGGTTCCGAGTGATTCATGTTTTTTTTGGAGAACCGGGGAGTTACGGGAATTCACCGGGGGAAGTATTGGGTCTTATTGGGCTTTAGTGGAAAGGAGAGAAGGGCCACAAGGGGAGGCAGCGCGCCCCCCATCGGCTGGTTTGAATTAGACTAGGAGGGACGGCACCCCCCTCTTTCCTTCTCCCTCCCCTCCTCCTTCCCTCTCTCCACCTCTTGGAAAAGGAAGGGGACTGCAACTAGGATTGGGAATCCTAGTTGGACTCCCCTATAGTCACACCTCTCCTAGGCCAGCCTCCTCCTCCTCCCTCCTTTATATACGGTGGAGGGGGCACCCCAAAGACACAGAATTTGATCTTTTAGCCGTGTGAGGAGCCCCCCTCCACAGCTACACACCTCGGTCATATCGTCGTAGTGCTTAGGCGAAACCCTGCGCCGGTAACATCATCATCACCATCACCACACCATCGTGCTAACGGAACTCTCCCTCGACCTCAACTGGATCAAGAGTATGAGGGACGTCATCGAGCTGAACGTGTGCTGAACGCAGAGGTGTCGTACGTTCGGTGCTTGGATCGGTTGGATCAGGAAGAAGTTCGACTACATCAACCGCATTACTAAACGCTTCCGCTTTTGATCTACGAGGGTACGTGGACACACCCTCCCCTCTCGTTGCTATGCATCTCCTAGATAGGTCTTGCGTGATCGTAGGATTTTTTTTGAAATTACTGCGTTCCCCAAGAGTGGCATCCAAGCCAGGTCTATGCGTAGATGTTATATGCACGAGTAGAACACAAAGAGTTGTGGGGGATAATAGTCATACTGCTTACCACCAACGTCTCACTTTGATTTCGCGGTATTGTTGGATGAAGCGGCCCGGACCGACATTACATGACCGCGTTCATGAGACTGGTTCTACCAACGTGCTTCACACACAGGTGGCTAGCGGGTGTCTGTTTCTCCAACTTTAGTTGAATTGAGTTTCACTACGCCCGGTCCTTATTGAAGGTTAAAACATCACACTTGACAGAAAATCGTTGTGGTTTTGATGCGTAGGTAAGAAGGGTTCTTGCTAGAAGCCCATAGTAGCCACGTAAAACTTGCAACAACAAAGTAGAGGATGTTTAACTTGTTTTTGCAGGGCTTGCTGTGATGTGATATGGTCAAGACATGATGTGATATAATTTGTTGTATGAGATGATCATGTTTTGTAACGGAGTTATCGGCAACTGGCAGGAGCCATATGGTTTTCGCTTTATTGTGTGCAATGCAATCGCCATGTAATTGTTTTTACTTTATCACTAAGCGGTAGCGATAGTCGTAGAAGCAATAGTTAGCGAGATGACAACGATGCTACGATGAAGATCAAGGTGTCGCACGGGTGATGGTGGAGATCATGATGATGCTTCGGTGATGGAGATCATGAGCACAAGATGATGATGGCGATATCATGTCTCATATTTTGATTGCATGTTATGTTTATCTTTTATGCATCTTATTTTGTTTAGTACGGCGGTAGCATTATAAGATGATCCCTTACTAAATTTCAAGGTATAAGTGTTCTCCCTGAGTATGCACCATTGCTACAGTTCATCGTGCCCAGACACCACGTGATGATCGGGTGTGATAAGCTCTACGTTCACATACAACGGGTGCAAGCCAGTTTTGCACACGTAGAATACTAGGGTTAAACTTGACGAGCCTAGCATATGCAGATATGGCCTCGGAACACTGAGACCGAAAGGTCAAGCGTGAATCATATAGTAGATATGATCAACATAGTGATGTTCACCGTTGAAAACTACTCCATATCACGTGATGATCGGACATAGTTTAGTTGATATGGATCACGTGATCATTTAGATGACTAGAGGGATGTCTATCTAAGTGGGAGTTCTTAAGTAATATGATTAATTGAACTTTAATTTATCATGAACTTAGTTCTGATAGTACTTGCATATCTATGTTGTAGATCAATAGCTTGCGATGTAGCTTCACATTTATTTATGATATGTTCCTAGAGAAAACTAAGTTGAAATATGATAGTAGCAATGATGCGGACTTGGTTCATGATCTAAAGATTATCCTCATTGCTGCATAGAAGAATTATGTCCTTGATGCACTGCTAGGTGACAAACCTATTGCAGGAGCAGATGCAGACGTTATGAACGATTGGACAATGCTCGGTATGATGACTACTTGATAGTTTAGTGCACCATGCTTTACGACTTAGAACCGGGACTTCAAAAACGTTTTGAACGTTACAGAGCATATGAGATGTTCCAAGAGTTGAAATTGGTATTTCAGACTCATGCCCGTGTTAAGAGGTATGAGACCTCTGACAAAGTACTTTGCCTACAAGATGGAGGAGAATAGCTCAGATAGTGAGCATGTGCTCAGAATGTCTGAGTACTACAATCGCGTGAATCAAGTGGGATTTAGTCTTCCAGATAAGATAGTGATTGACAGAGTTCTCTAGTCACTATCACCAAGTTACTAGAACTTCGTGATGAATATATTATGCGAGGGATGACAAAAATGATTCCCGAGCTCTTTGCGATGCTGAAATCGGCGAAGGTAGAAATCGAGAAAAAGCATCAATTTTTGACGGTTAACAAGATCACTAGTTTCAAGAAAAGGGCAAAGGAAAAGAAAGGAAACTTCAAGAAGAATGGCAAGCAAGTTGTCACTCCCATGAAGAAGCCCAAAGCTAGACCTAAGCCTGAAACTGAGTGCTTCTACTTCAAAGGGAATGGTCACTAGAAGCGGAACTACCCCAAATATTTGGCGGATAAGAAGGATGACAAAGTGAACAAAGGTATATCTGATATACAGATTATTGATGTGTACATTACTAGTGTTCATAGCAACCCCTAGGTATTTGATACCGGTTTAGTTGCTAAGATTAGTAACTCAAAACGGGAGTTGCAGAATGAACAGAGACTAGTTAGAGCATCTCCACTCATTCGGCCCCCCAGCGCATAGGCCGGCGCATTTTCGGGCATCCACTCGATGAGTTTTAGACCCTGGAGGCAACCAAGGCCCCAGCCACGCCCCAGGTGCCTCCTCCCAAGGCGCCAGACACGCGCCCCATATTCAAACTTGATCGTTCCCGCTCCAAAAAGGCAATAATCCGGCGATCATCGCAATAGTTTGGCGATTCAGTGCCACAATTCGACGATCAAATGAAACGATAGGCAGTAGTTCGGCGCACAAAAAAGGAAGGACGCGAAAGGAATGCATCAAACATCGAGGCCAACCTCCGGCGTTGTTGATGTCTACTATGCAACCTTCTTCTTGTAGACGTTGTTGGGCCTGCAAGTGCACGGGTTTGTAGGACAGTAGCAAATTTCCCTCAAGTGGATGACCTAAGGTTTATCAATCCTTGGGAGGCGTAGGATGAAGATGGTCTCTCTCAAACAAACCTGCAACCAAATAACAAAGAGTCTCTTGTGTCCCCAACACACCCAATACAATGGTAAATTGTATAGGTGCACTAGTTCGGCGAAGAGATGGTGATACAAGTGCAATATGGATAGTAGATATAGGTTTTTCTAATCTGAAATAATAAATCAGCAAGGTAACTAATGATAAAAGTGAGCGTAAACGGTATTGCAATGATAGGAAACTAGGCATAGGGTTCATACTTTCACTAGTGCAAGTTCTCTCAACAATAATAGCATAGATAGATCATATAACAAGCCCTCAACATGCAACAAAGAGTCACTCCAAAGCCACTAATAGCGGAGAACAAATGTAGAGATTATGGTAGGGTACAAAACCACCTCAAAGTTATTCTTTCAGATCGATCTATTAAAGAGTTCATACTAGAATAACACCTTAAGACACAAATCAACCAAAACCCTAATGTCACCTAGATACTCCATTGTCACCTCAAGTATCCGTGGGCATGATTATACGATATGCATCACACAATCTCAGATTCATCTATTCAACCAACACAAAAGTACTTCAAAGAGTGCCTCAAAGTTTCTACCGAAGAGTCAAGACGAAAACATGTGCCAACCCCTATGCATAGGTTCATGGGTGGAACCTGCAAGTTGATCACCAAAACATACATCAAGTGGATCATGTGATATACCATTGTCACCACAGATACGCACGACAAGACATACATCAAGTGTTCTCAAATCATTAAAGACTCAATCCGATAAGATAACTTCAAAGGGAAAACTCAATTCATCACAAGAAAGTAGAGGGGGGAGAAACATCATAAGATCCAACTATAATAGCAAAGCTTGCGATACATCAAGATCGTGACATAGAGAGAACACAAGAGAGAGAGATCAAACACATAGCTACTGGTACATACCCTCAGCCCCGAGGGTGAACTACTCCCTCCTCGTCATGGAGAGCGTCGGGATGATGAAGATGGCCTCCGGTGAGGGATCCCCCCCCTCCAGTAGGGTGCCGAAACAGGCTCCCGAGAGGTTTTTGGTGGCTACAGAGGCTTGCGGCGGCGGAACTCCTAATCTATCTTCTTCGTGGATGTATTTAGGGTATGTGGGACTATATAGGCGAAAGAAGTCGGTCGGGAGGTGCTCGAGGGGCCCACGAGACAGGGGGCGCGCCTAGTAGGGGGGGGGGGCTATCTCCTGGCCTCCTCGAGGATCTTCTGACGTGAACTCCAAGTCTCCAGGATCATATTCTTCCCAAAAATCACGCCGCCGAAGGTTTCATTCCGTTTGGTCTCCGTTTGATATTCCTTTTCTTCGAAATACTGAAACAGGCAATAAAACAGCAATATGGGCTGGGCCTCCGGTTAATAGGTTAGTCCCAAAAGTAATATAAAAGTGAATAATAAAGCCCGTAATCATTCAAAACAGATAATAAAATAGCATGAATGCTTCATAAATTGTAGATACGTTGGAGATGTATCAGCATCCCCAAGCTTAATTCCTGCTCGTCCTCGAGTAGGTAAATGATAAAAGAAAGAATTTATGAAGTGTGAATGCTAGAAGGTGCACAAGTTTGATCAATGATAATTTCAATCACCTTTTCTAGCATGATAATATGTCATAATAGTAGTTCATCTCATAAAACTTCTCACGATAAAGTAACAAGCAATTCACATGTCAAAGCATAGACCATAAACTTTCATGAAAACTAGCAAACTTCATTCTCAGTCATCAAACAATTGCAATTCATATTATTTTCAAGAATAGCAAACTCCACATACTCAACTATCATATAGTCTTCTACAATTGCCAACACTCACGCAATACTAATGGTTATGGAGTTTCAATCAGACACTGAGAAAGATAGGGGCTTATAGTGTTGCCTCCCAACGTATTCACCTTTGGGTGATGTCAACAATAATAGTTCATGCTAACTTACATCCAATTGGATATATATATCAGGATCTTCCCAACACGAGGTGCTTGCCAAAGGATAAAATGAAAAAGGGAAAGGTGAAGATCACCTTGACTCTTGCATAAAGTAAAAGACATAAAGTAAAAGATAGGCCCTTCGCAGAGGGAAGCAGAGGTTGTCATGCGCTTATAGGGTTGGATGCACAAAATCTTAATGCGAAAGAACATCACTATATATTGCCACTTGTATATGGACCTTTATTATGCAGTCTGTCGCTTTTATTGCTTCCATAACAAGATCGTATAAAGCTATTTTCTTCACACCAAAAGATCATACATATTTAGAGAGCAATTTTTATTGCTTGCACCGATGACAACTTACTTGAAGGATCTTACTCAATCCATAGGTAGGTATGGTGGACTCTGATGGCAAAACTGGGTTTAAGGAAATTTGGAAGCACAAGTAGTATCTCTACTTGGTGCAAGGAAATTTTGGCTAGCATGAGGGGGAAAGGCAAGCTCAACATGTTTGAATGATCCATGACAATATACTTTAACTGAGATGTCGAAAAACATAAACCATTATGTTGTCTTCCTTGGCCAACATCAACTCTTTAGCATGTCATACTTAATGAGTGCTCCCAATTGTAAAAGATGTCTAGGATAGTATATTTATATGTGGAATCTCTCTTCCTTTAATATTCTTTCATGAATTGTTCAAATGACCAATACAATGCTTGCTAACCTTCAATAAATTTACAACCTCTACTTCTTAGATGTGAAATCATTACTCCCCATGGGATAAGCAAATGAGGCATGTATAAATTCAGTTTTATGACATTCAACTCATTCAACAATTTACTCATAGGATATAAGTGAAGCACACGAGTAAATGACAAACTACTCCAAAAAGATATAAGTGAAGATCAATGAGTAGCTCAATAATTATGCAACTATGTGAAGACTCTCTCTCATTTAAGAATTTCAGATCTTGGTGTCTTATTCAAACAGCAAGCAAAACAAAATAAAATGACATTGCCAGGATATCACAACTCATGTGAAGAAGCAAAAACTTAGGCTCAACCGATACTAACCGATAGTTGTTGAAGAAGAAAGGTGGGATGCCTACCGGGGAATCCCCAAGCTTAGATGCTTGAGACTTATTGAAATAATATCTTGGGGTGCCTTGGGCATCCCCAAGATTGAACTTTTGTGTCTCCTTAATTCCTCTCATATCATGGTTTCTCTTTTTATCGAAAGCTTCATCCACACCAAACTCAACAAGAACTCGTGAGATAGGTTAGTATAAACCAATGCAAGACCTTATCATTTTCTACTGTAACAAATCACTAAAATTATTATTCAACATTGCATACTAAATGCCTCTGCATATTTAATACTCCTATCCTTGAATAAAATCATTAAACAAGCAAAAATATGCAAACAATGCAAACATAACAGCAATCTACCAAAAAAGTACAGTCTGTAAAGAATTCAAGAGTATCAATACTTCCCTAACTCCACAAATTATGTAATAAAATTCCCACTGTATTAAATTTATTAGATCTCATTATGCAAAAAGTTTCAAAATTATATCATGCTCTGACTTTTCTAGGGAATTTTTGCAACATCGGTAAACTTTGTGTTTTCAAACAGCAACATGTATGCTAGCAAAATATGCATGGTAAAGGCTATCCTTGACATTTTTATTGAAACTAAAGATGCAAAACATTAATCTAAATAACAGCAAGCAAATACTAACAAAAGAAAATGATGCTCCAAGCAAAACACATATCATGTGGCGAATAAAAATGTAGCTCCAAGTCCTTGAATATTGCCTTGGGGTGCCTTGGGAATCCCCAAGCTTAGGCCATCACCACTCTTTATTCCATAGTCCATCGAATCTTTACCCAAAACTTGAAAACTTCACAACACAAAACTCAACAGAAAACTCGTAAGCTCCGTTAGTATAAGAAAATAAAACCACCACTTAGGTACTGTAATGAACTTATTCTAAATTCATAACGGTGTAATATCTACTGTATTCCAAGTTCTCTATGGTACATACTACTTAATACTAGCCATAGATTGATCAAAACAAGCAAACAACACATAGAAAACAGAATCTGCCAAAAACAGAACAGTCTGTAGTAATCTGTATCAAACGTATACTTATGGAACTCCAAAAATTCTACCAAATTAGGAAGTCCCAAGAAATTTGTGTACCAATCCACATCAAAAAGAATAAGATGAGAAGAACATTTCTGTGAATTAACAAAACTAATTTACTGGGTGCAAAAGTTCCTGATTTTCAGCAGGATCAACACAACTATCACCGTGAGCTATCCTAAAGGTCTTACTGGGCAGTTTATTAAATCAAAAGTTGTAAAACATGACTACTACAGTAGCATAATCATGTGAACACAAAAAACAGTAAGGGTAAATATTGGGTTGTCTCCCAACAAGCGCTTTTCTTTAATGCCTTTCTAGCTAGGCATGATGATGACAATGATGCTCACATAAAAGATAAGAATTGAAACATAATGGGAACATCATGAAGCATATGACTAGCACATTTATGCCTAACCCACTTCCTATGCATATGGATTTTGTGAGCAAACAACTTATGGGAAAAATAATCAACTAGCATAGGAAGGCAAAACAAACATAACTTCAAAACTTGAAGCACATAGAGAGGAAACTTGACATTATTGCAACTCCTACAAGCATATGTTCCTCCCTCATAATAATTTTCAGTAGCATCATGAATGAATTCAAGAATATAACCAGCACCTAAAGCATTCCTTTCATGATCTACAAGCATAGAAAATTTACTACTCACCACATAAGCAAAATTCTTCTCATGAATAATAGTGGGAGCAAAATCAACAAGATAATTATCATGTGAGGCATAATCCAATTGAAAACTAAAATCATGATGACAAGTTTCATGGTTATAATTATTCCTAATAGCATACAAGTCATCACAACAATTATCATAGATATCAACTTTGTTCTCATAATCAATTGGAACCTCTTCCGAAATAGTGGAATCATCACTGGATAAAGTTGACACTCTTCCAAACCCACTTTCATCAATATAATCATCATAAATAGGAGGCATGCTTTCATCATAATAAATATTCTCATCAAAACATGGGGGACTAAAAATATCATATTCATCAAACATAGCTTCCCCAAGCTTGTGGCTTTGCATATCATTAGCATCATGGATATTCAAGGAATTCATACTAACAACATTGCAATCATGCTCATCATACAAAGATCTAGTACTAAGAATTTTAATGCATTCTTCTTCTAGCACTTGAGCACAATTTTCCTTTCCATCAAACTCACAAAAGATATTAAAAATATGAAGCGTACGAGATAAACTTAACTCCATTTTTTGTAGTTTTCTTTTATAGACTAAACTAGTGATAAAACAAGAAACAAAATGATTCGAGTGCAAGATCTAAAGATATACCTTCAAGCACTCACCACCCCGGCAACGTCGCCAGAAAAGAGCTTAGCTGATGGGGTGTGAGGGCTGCTTACCTAGCCTCCCTGACAACGCCGCCAGAAAAGAGCTTGATGTCTACTACTCAACCTTCTTCTTGTAGACGTTGTTGGGCCTGCAAGTGCACAGGTTTGTAGGACAGTAGCAAATTTCACTCAAGTGGATGACCTAAGTTTTATCAATCCGTGGGAGGCGTAGGATGAAGATGGTCTCTCTCAAACAACCCTGCAACTAAATAACAAAGAGTCTCTTGTGTCCCCAACACACCCAATACAATGGTAAATTGTATAGGTGCACTAATTCGGCGAAGATATGGTGATACAAGTGCAATATGGATAGTAGATATAGGTTTTTGTAATCTGAAATAATAAAAACAGCAAGGTAACTAATGATAAAAGTGAGCATAAACAGTATTGCAATGATAGGAAATAAGGCATAGGGTTCATACTTTCACTAGTGCAAGTTCTCTCAACAATAATAGCATAGATAGATCATATAACAAGCCCTCAACATGCAACAAAGAGTCACTCCAAAGCCACTAATAGTGGAGAACAAACGTAGAGATTATGGTAGGGTACGAAACCACCTCAAAGTTATTCTTTCGGATCAATCTATTAAAGAGTTTGTACTAGAATAACACCTTAAGACACAAATCAACCAAAACCCTAATGTCACCTAGATACTCCATTGTCACCTCAAGTATCCGTGGGCATGATTATACGATATGCATCACACAATCTCAGATTCATCTATTCAACCAACACAAAAGTATTTCAAAGAGTGCCCCAAAGTTTCTACTGGAGAGTCAAGAGGAAAACGTGTGCCAACCCCTATGCATAGGTTCATGGGTGGAACCCGCAAGTTGATCACAAAAACATACATCAATGGATCATGTGATATCCCATTGTCACCACAGATACGCACGGCAAGGCATACATCAATTGTTCTCAAATCATTAAAGACTCAATCCGATAAGATAACTTCAAAGGGAAAACTCAATTCATCACAAGAGAGAAGAGGGGAGGGGGAGAAACATCATAAGATCCAACTATAATAGCAAAGCTCGCGATACATCAAGATCATGCCATAGAGAGAACACGAGAGAGAGAGGGAGAGATCAAACACATAGCTACTGGTACATACCCTCAGCCCCAAGGGTGAACTACTCCCTCCTCGTCATGGAGAGCACCGGGATGATGAAGATAGACACCGGTGAGGGATCCCCCCTTGGGCAGGGTGCCGGAACGGGCTCCCGAGAGGTTTTTGGTGGCTACAGAGGCTTGCGACGGCGGAACTCTCGATCTATCTTCTTCGTGGATGTTTTTAGGGTACGTGGGACTATATAGGCGAAAGAAGTCGGTCGGGAGGTACTCGAGGGGCCCACGAGACAGGGGGCGCGCCCAGTAGGGGGGCGCGCCTCCTATATCCTGGCCTCCTCGAGGATCTTCTAATGTGAACTCCAAGTCTCCAGGATCATATTCTTCCCAAAAATCACGCTGCCGAAGGTTTCATTCGGTTTGGACTCTGCTTGATATTCCTTTTCTTCGAAATACCGAAACGGGCAATAAAACAGCAATATGGGCTAGGCCTCCGGTTAATAGGTTAGTCCCAAAAGTAATATAAAAGTGAATAATAAAGCCCGTAATCATTCAAAACAAATAATAAAATAGCATGAATGCTTCATAAATTATAGATACGTTGGAGACGTATCAGTCGTCATCAGCGTGCGCGGGCTAGGAGGAGTTGGCGCGGCTTCTGGACTAGTCGACGCGACTTCTGTGCTGCTGGGCATCGTGGAGACATTGTCAGTCGGGCTGGGCGGCGACTCGGCGTTGGAATCACTGGTATCTGGTTCAGGATGAGGCCTCGCTCCACCAGGAACCATGCCTTGAGGTTCTCATCGCTGCTCTGGAGCATCTTAGCGCCGCCCATCAAGAAAGCCAGGTCGTTGTTCCTCTTCTTGGTGTCTTGAGCTTTGAGCTTCACAGTGACGTTGGTCCGGAGCAAGTCTAGTTTGACGGCGATGTTCGTCATCAAAGCATCCCACCTTGCCTTGGTTTTCTCTTCTCGCTGGGCGGCCCTAGTCTTGGCGTCGGCGAGGCAATGCTCGATGGACTCTTGCACGCGTGCGGCAGCCGACTCAGCGTGTTTTGCCTTCTTGGCCCCTTTGTTGCCGTCCGGGCGCCCGTTTGCCGCTCCCGTTGTCAGCGCATCCGGCTTGTACGTCTCTTTGGCCTTGGCGAGGGTGCGCCGGATATCCGCCCACTTCTCGCACTTGTCAATCCGTTTGAAGACGTGGAGGTACTTGAACTCTTGGTCGCCATTGTTGTCGCGGTACATGGCAAACATGCGCAGCAGCTGCGGCGAAGAGCGGGCATCAGTCAGTGCGGGCGTGCAAATGGGCACACGCATGGTGAGATGAATAGGAGAGGACGGCGTGCTGTACCTGATCCTCGACGCTAGTGCCGCTCTCGGGGCGAGCCACGACCTCCTCAATGATCCCATGCCATTTGTTGCATGCCGTTTGGATGAGCCCCCAATGGTTTGCCATCGCCTTCGACCCCTGCTGCATGTGGACGCCTTTGAAGTAGGGGTCGACGAGCTTGCGCTCATCCAACTTGGCCTTGATGCGCTACCAATACGTGTCGATGTTCTGGTTCGTGCCGGTGATCGGGTCAAGGCAGATGACCTTCCACGCTTCGGTGAGGCACTCATCTTCCTTGGTCACCCACTTGATGCGCGGCTCGCCGGTCTTGGCCGCCCCTTTCTTCTTCTTCTTCTTCTTGCCTTTCCTCGTCGGTGCCGGCTCCTCTTCTTCATCCTCCTCCTCCTCCGGCTCTTCCCCGCCGTAGTCGTGCTCGGTGTCCATGTCGCCGAGATCAATTGAGCCGTCTTGGGTAGTGAACCAGGGGGAAGCGGCGGCGGCAGCCGAGCCGGCTGCGATGATGTCTTCCATGTCAGCCTCCATCGTGTCGGCGTTGCCAAGATGCGACGAGGAGGAGGCTTGCGAGTAGAGGCCACGGCGGAGAGGTGGCATCGGGGAAGCTGCGTAGTCCGGCGGCGAGTACGTGTATGGAGGGTACTGCACACCGGCGAACACGGGCGATGGCGTGCGCTGGACCGGGCGCCCATGGGGAAAGGTGATGTTGCGGTTGAAACCACCATGGACGTCGCCATCGGCATAGCCCGGCGATGGCGTGCTTCATGGGTGTGGCGACAAATGAGAAGCCGGCTGGAGAGCCGACGCTTTGCTGGCTCCAGGCCGCGTGCGAGCCGCCAGGTGGATTCATCATCCCCGCGCGAGCCGCCTCAGCTTGTTCGGCAGCCACGTGCTCCGCCTGCTCCGCCGCCGCCCTCTCCCTAGCCTTCTTGGCCCTGTTGCGCCTATCAGCGGTGACGGCCTCCCGGCGCAGCACTTCCGCCTTCCAGTCGGTGTTGGTCATGCACGGGGGCTGGACGGCCGCGCCCTCTGCTTCCTATGCTTCGGCTGGATGACGGCGGCAGCTGTAGGATCCATCGCGGCGGGGGGATCACGTACTTCTTCAGCGGCATGGCGGGCGGCTTGGAAGGGAGGAGGCGGAGTTGGCAGGAGGAATGGAGAATGAGAGGGAAGCCGAGGGGGTGGAAGCGGGAGGAAACTGTGGGAAAAGGGCCTCCTCTCGCCGACAGAGCGGCCCCATGCCCCTTTTCACTTCTGCCGGCGCCCCTAGGTGACACCTCGGCGCTTGGGTTCGGGGCGGGATCGCCGGCTCTGGATTTGGCCCAAACCAGTGCTAAACTAGGTCCTGGGGGCGTGACTGGGCTGATTTTTGGCCACCGGCGCTAAAAATTTGCCTGGGGGGGGGGGCTATTGGGGGCGCGGCTGGAGATGCTCTTAAGGGTGAAGTGACGATGTGTGTTGGAAGTGGTTCCAAGATTGATATGATCATCATCGCACAGTCCCTATACTTTCGGGATTAGTGTTGAACCTAAATAAACGTTATTTGGTGTTTGCATTGAGCATGAATATGATTTGATCATGTTTATTGCAATACCGTTATTCATTTAAATCAGAGAATAGTTGTTGTTCTGTTTACATGAATAAAACCTTCTATGGTCATACACCCAATGAAAATGGTTTGTTGGATGTCGATTGTAGTGATACACATATTCATAATATTGAAGACAAAAGATGCAAAGTTAATGATGATAGTGCAACTTATTAGTGGCACTGCCGTTTAGGTCATATTGGTGTAAAGCACATGAAGAAACTCCATGCTGATGGAATTTTGGAATCACTTGGTGCTTGCGAACCATGCGTCATGGGCAAGATGACTAAGACTCTCCGTTCTCCGGAACAATGGAGCAAGCAATAAACTTGTTGGAAATAATAAATACTGATGTATACGGTCCGATGAGTGTTGAGGCTCGCGGCAGGTATCGTTATTTTCTGACCTTGATAGATGATTTGAGAAGATATGGGTATATCTACTTAATGAAACACAAGTCTAAAACATTTGAAAAGGTTCGAAGAATTTCAGAGTAATGTGGAGAATCATCGTAACAAGAAAATAAAGTTTCTACGATCTGATCGCGGAGGCAAATATTTGAGTTACGAGTCTTGGCCTTCATATAAAACAATGTGGAATAGTTTTACAACTCATGCCACCTGGAAGACCATAGCGTAATGGTGTGTCTGAACATCGTAACCGTACTTTATTAGATATGGTGTGATCTATGATGTCTCTTACCGATTTACCAATATCGTTTTGGGGTTATGCATTATAGACAGTTGCATTCACGTTAAATAGGGCACCACCTAAATCTGTTGAGACGACATCGTATGAACTATGGTTTGGCTAGAAACCTAAGTTGTCGTTTCTTAAAGTTTGAGGTTGCGATGCTTATGTGAATAAACTTTAGCCTGATAAGCTCGAACTCAAATCGGAGAAGTGTGTCTTTATAGGATACCCAAAAGAAACTGTAGGGTACACCTTCTATCACATATCCGAAGGCAAGGTCTTTGTTGCTAAAAATGGATCCTTTCTAGAGAAGGAGTTTCTCTTGAAAGAAGTGAGTGGGAGGAAAGTAGAACTTGATGAGCTAATTGTACCTTCTTCCGAATTGGAAAGTAGTTCATCACAAAAATCTGTTCCAATGATGCCTACACCAATTAGTGAGAAAGTTAATGATGATGATCATGAAACTTTGGGTCAAGTTACCACCAAACCTCGTAGGTCAACCAGAGTATGTTCCGCACCAGAGTGGTACGGTAATCCTGTTCTGGAAGTCATGTTACTAGACCATGACGAACCTACAAACTATGAGGAAGCGATGATGAGCCCAGATTCCGCAAAATGGCTTGAGGCCATGAAATCTAAGATGGGATCCATGTATGAGAACAAAGTATGGACTTTGATTGACTTGCTCAATGATCGTCGAGCCATTGAGAATAAATGGATCTTCAAGAGGAAGACGGACGCTGATAGTAGTGTTACTATCGACAAAGCTCGAATTGTCGTAAAAAGTTTTCGACAAGTTCAAGGTCCTTGACTACGATAAGATTTTCTCACTCGCAGCGATGCTTAAGTCTGTCCGGATCATGTTAGAAATTGCCACATTTTATGAAATCTGGCAAATGGATGTCAAAATTACATACCTTAATGGATTTCTTAAAGAAGAGTTGTATATAATGCAACAAGAAGGTTTTGTCAATCCTAAAGGTGCTAACAAAGTGTGCAAGCTCCAGTGATCCATCTATGGACTGGTGTAAGCATCTCGGAGTTGGAATATACGCTTTGATGAGTTGATCAAAGTATATAGTTTTATACAGACTTGCGGTGAAGCCTGCATTCACAAGAAAGTGAGTGGGAGCACTACAGCCTTTCTGATAAGTATATGTGAATGACATATTGTTAATCGGAAATGATGTAGAATTTTCTGGAAAGCATAAAGGAGTGTTTTAAAGGAGTTTTTCAAAGAAGGACCTCGATAAAGCTGCTTACTTATTGGGCATCATGATCTACAGAGATAGATCAAGATGCTTGATAAGATTTTTCAATGAGTGCATACCTTGACAAGATTTTGAAGTAGTTCAAAATGGAACAGTCAAAGAAGGAGTTCTTGCCTATGTTGCAAGGTGTAATTTTGAGTAAGACTCAAAACACGAGAATGAAAAGTCATTCCCTATGCCTCAGTCATAGGTTCTATAAAGTATGCTATGATGTGTACAAGACCTATTGTTTACCTCATCATGAGTTTGACAAGAGTGTACAATAGTGATCCAGGAGTGGATCACTCGACAGCAGTCAGAATTATCCTTTGTGGAATAAGGATATGTTTCTCGGTTATGGAGGTGACAAAAAGTTCGTCGTAAAAAGTTACGTCGATGCAAGATTTGACACCGATCTGGATGACTCTAAGTCTCAATATGATTACATATTGAAAGTGGGAGCAATTATCTAGAGTAGCTCCATGCAGAGCATTGTAGAAATTTATAAAATATGCAAAAAACATACGAATCTGAATGTGGAAGACCCGTTGACTAAACTTCTCTCACAAGCAAAACATGATCACACCTTAGTACTCTTTGGGTGTTAATCACATAGCGATGTGAACTAGATTATTGACTATAGTAAACCCTTTGTGTGTTGGTCACATGGTGATGTGAACTATGGGTGTTAATCACATGACGATGTGATCTATCAGTTTTAAGTCACATGGCGACGTGAACTAGATTATTGACTCTAGTGCAAGTGGGAGACTGAAGGAAATATGCCCTAGAGGCAATAATAAAGTTATTATTTATTTCCTTATTTCATGATAAATGTTTATTATTCATGCTAGAATTGTATTAACCAGAAACTTAGTACATGTGTGAATACATAGACAAAACATAAGTGTCCCTAGTATGACTCTACTAGAGTAGCTCGTTAATCAAAGATGGTTAAGTTTCCTGACCATAAACATGTGTTGTCATTTCTGTTGGAAATATGCCCTAGAGGCAATAATAAATTAGTTATTATTATATTTCCTTGTTCATGATAATCGTTTATTATCCATGCTATAATTGTATTGATAGGAAACTCAGATACATGTGTGGATACATAGACAACACCATGTCCCTAGTAAGCCTCTAGTTGACTAACTCGTTGATCAATAGATGGTTACGGTTTCCTAACCATGGACATTGGATGTCGCTGATAACAGGATCACACCATTAGGAGAATGATGTGATGGACAAGACCCAATCCTAAGCCTAGCACAAAGATCGTAGTTCGTATGCTAAAGCTTTTCTAATGTCAAGTATCATTTCCTTAGACCATGAGATTGTGTAACTCCCGGATACCGTAGGAATGCTTTGGGTGTACCAAACGTCACAACGTAACTGGGTGGCTATAAAGGTGCACTACAGGTATCTCCGAAAGTGTTTGTTGGGTTAGCACGAATCGAGACTGGGATTTGTCACTCCATGTGACGGAGAGGTATCTCTGGGCCCACTCGGTAGGACATCATCATAATGTGCACAATGTGACCAAGGGGTTGATCACGGGATGATGTGTTACGGAACGAGTAAAGAGACTTGCCGGTAACGAGATTGAACAAGGTATCGGGATACCGACGATCGAATCTCGGGCAAGTACTATACCGCTAGATAAAGGGAATTGTATACGGGATTGATTGAGTCCTTGACATCATGGTTCATCCGATGAGATCATCGTGGAACATGTGGGAGCCAATATGGGTATCCAGATCCCGCTATTGGTTATTGACTGGAGAATGTCTCGGTCATGTCTGCGGTATTGTGGGATGAAGCGACCCGGACCGACCTTACACGTACTCTTCCGTGAGACAGGTTCCACCGACTGACATGCACTTGGTGCATAAGGTGGCTAGCGGGTGCCAGTCTCTCCCACTTTAGTCAGAATGGATTCGATGAAAAGGGTCCTTATGAAGGGTAAATAGCAATTGGCATATCACATTGTGGTTTTGCGTAGGTAAGAAACGTTCTTGCTAGAAGCCCATAGCAGCCACGTAAAACATGCAAACAACAATTAGAGGACGTCTAACTTGTTTTTGCAGGGTATGCTATGTGATGTGATATGGCCAAGAAGAATGTAATCAATGATATGTGATGTATGAGATTGATCATGTTCTTGTAATAGGAATCACGACTTGCATGTCGATGAGTATGACAACCGGCAGGAGCCATAGGAGTTGTCTCTATTTATTGTATGACCGGCGTGTCATTGAACAACGCCATGTAATTACTTTACTTTATTGCTAACCGGTAGCCATAGTAGTAGAAGTAATAAGTTGGCGAGACAACTTCATGGAGACACGATGATGGAGATCATGGTGATGGAGATCATGGTGTCATGCCAGTGACGATGATGATCATGGAGCCTCAAAGATGGAGAACCAAAGGAGCAAAATGATATTGGCCATATCATGTCACTATTTTATTGCATGTGATGTTTATCATGTTTATGCATCTTATTTGCTTAGAACGACGGTAGTAAATAAGATGACCCCTCATTAAAATTTCAAGAAAGTGTTCCCCCTAACTGTGCACCATTGCGAAAGTTCGTCGTTTCGAAGCACCACGTGATGATCGGGTGTGATAGATTCTTACGTTCACATACTACGGGTGTAAGCCAGATTTACACACGCGAAACACTTAGGTTGACTTGACGAGCCTAGCATGTACATACATGGCCTCGGAACAAAAGAGACCGAAAGGTCGAGCATTAGTCGTATGGAGGATACGATCAACATGAAGATGTTCACCGATGATGACTAGTCCCTCTCACGTGATGATCGGACACGGCCTAGTTGACTCGGATCATGTAATCACTTAGATGACTAGAGGGATTTCTATCTAAGTGGGAGTTCATAAGATGAACTTAATTATCCTGAACATAGTCAAAAGATCTTTGCAAATTATGTCGTAAGCTCGCGCTTTAGTTCCACTGTTTAGATATGTTCCTAGAGAAAATATAGTTGAAAGTTGACAGTAGCGATTATGCGGACAGTAGAAAGCTTATGTCCTTAATGCACCGCTCAGTGTGCTGAACCCCAAACGTCGTTTGTGGATGTTGCGAACATGAGACATACACGTTTTGATAACTACGTGATAGTTCAGTTAAACGGTTTAGAGTTGAGGCACCAAAGACGTTTTCGAAATGTCGCGGAACATATGAGATGTTTCGAGGGCTGAAATTGGGATCTCAGGCTCGTGCCCACGTCAAGAGGTATAAGACCTCCGACGATTTTCTTAGCCTGCAAACTAAGGGAGAAAATCTCAATTGTTGAGCTTGTGCTCAGATTGTCTGAGTGCAACAATCACTTGAATCGAGTGGGAGTTATCTTCCAGATGAGAAAATGATGTTTCTCCAAAGTCATTGCCACCAAGCTACTAGAGCTTCATGATGAACTATAACATATCAGGGATAGATATGATGATCCTTGAGGTATTCGCGATGTTTGACACCACGAAAGTAGAAATCAAGAAGGAGCATCAATTGTTGATGGTTGGTGAAACCACTAGTTTCAAGAAGGGCAAGGGCAAGAAGGGATACTTCATGAAACGGAAAATCAGCTGCTGCTCTAGTGAAGAAAACCAAGGTTGAACCCAAACCCGAGACTAAGTGCTTCTGTAATAAGGGGAACAACCACTGGAGCAGAATTACCCTAGATACTTGGTAGATGAGAAGGCTGGCAAGGTCGATAGAAGTATATTGGATATACATTATGTTAATGTGTACTTTACTAGTACTCCTATTAGCACCAGGTTATTAGATACCAGTTCGGTTGCTAAGTGTTAGTAACTCGAAATAAAAGGCTACGGAATAAACGGAGACTAGCTAAAGGTGAGCTGGCGATATGTGTTGGAAGTGTTCCCAAGTTTGATGTGATCAAACATCGCACGTTCCCTCTACCATCAAGATTAGTATTAAACCTGAATAATTGTCTTTTGGTGTTTGCGTTGAGCATAGACATGATTGGATTATGTCTATTGCAATACGATTATTGATTTAAGGAGAATAATGGTTACCCTATTTATTTGAATAATACCTCTAATGGTCTTGCACCTAAAGGAATGGTTTATTGAATCTCGATCGTAGTGATACACATTTTCATGACAAAAGATATAAGATAGTAATGATAGTACCACTTACTGGTGGCACTGCCATGTAAGTCATATTGGTATAAAACACATGAAGAAGCTCCATGTTGATGGATCTTTGGACTCACTCGTTTTTGAAAAGTTTGAGACATGTGAACCATGTCTATTGGTGTATACGCATGAAGAAACTCCATGCAGATGGATCGTTTGGACTCACTTGATTTTGAATCACTTGAGACATGCAAATCATACCACATGGGCAAGATGACTGAAAGCCTTGTTTTCAGTAAAATGGAACAAGATAGCAACTTGTTGGAAGTAATACATTTTGATGTGTGCAGTCCAATGAGTGCTGAGGCATGCAGTGAATATCATTATGTTCTTACTTCACAGATGATTCGAGTAGATGCTGAGTATATTTACTTGATGAAACACAAGTCTGAATTATTGAATGGATCAAGTAATTTCAGAGTGAAGTTCATTGTGACAAGAGGATAAAATGTATGTGATATGATCATAGAGATGAGTATCTGAGTTACAAGCTGTGGCACGCAATTAAGACATTGTGGAAATTGTTTCACAATTAATACCGCCTGGAACACCATAGTGTGATGGTGTGTCCAAACATCATAGTTGCACCCTATTGGATATGGTTCATACCATGATGTCTCTTATCGAATTACCACTATCGTTCATGGGTTAGGCATTCGAGACAACCGCACTCACTTTAATAGGGCACCACGTAATTCCGTTGAGATGACATCGTATGAACTATGGTTTAGAGAAACCTAAGCTGTCATTTCTTAAAGGTTTGGGGCTGCGACGCTTATGTGAAAAAGATTCAGGTTGATAAGCTCGAACCCAAAGCGGATAAAATGCATCTTCATAGGACACCCAAAATGGTTGGGTATGCCTCCCAATTCAGATCCGGAAGCAAAAGTGATTGTTTCTAGAAACAGGTCCTTTCTCGAGGAAAAGTTTCTCTCGAAAGAATTGAGTGGGAGGATGGTGGAGACTTGATGAGGTTATTGAACCATCACTTCAACCAGTGTGTAGCAGGGCACATGAAGTTGTTCCTGTGGCACCTACACCAATTGAAGTGGAAGCTTATGATAGTGATCATGAAGCTTCGGATCAAGTCACTACCGAACCTCGTAGGACGACAAGGACGCGTACTGCTTCGGAGTGGTACGGTGATCCTGTCTTGAAAGTCATGTTGCTAGACAACAATGAACCTACGAGCTATGGGGAAGTGATGGTGGGCTCATATTCCAACAAATGGTTAGAAGCCATGAAATCGAGATAGGATCCATGTATCAGAACAAAGCTTGGACTTTGGTGGACTTGCCCGTTGATCAGCAAGCCATTGAGATAAATGGATCTTTAAGAACAAGACGAACGTGGATGGTAATGTCACCATCTATGAAGCTCGACTTGTGGCGAAGAGTTCTTCACAAGTTCAAGGAGTTGACTACGATGAGATTTTCTCATCCGTAGCGATGCTTAAGTCCGTCGGAATCATGTTAGCATTAGCTGCATTTATGAAATCTGGCAGATGGATGTCAAAACGAGTTTCCTTACCAGTTTTCGTAAGGAAAGGTTGTATGAGATACAATCAGAAAGGTTTTGTCGATCCTAAGGATGCTGAAAGGTATGCTAGCTCCAGTGATCCTTCCATGGACTGGAGTAAGCCTCTCGGAGTTGGAATATACACTTTGATAAGATGATTAAAGATTTTGGGTTTATACAAAGTTTATGAGAAACTTGTATCTCCAAAGAAGTGAGTGGGAGCACTATAGAATTTCTGATAAGTATATGTTGTTGGTATATTGTTGATCAGAAATGATGTAGAATTTCTAGAAAGCATATAGGGTTATTTGAAAAGTGTTTTTCAATAGAAAACCTGGATTAAGCTGCTTGAACATTGAGCATCAAGATCTATAAGGATAGATCAAAACGCTTAATGGTACTTTCAAATGAGCATATACCTTGACATGATCTTGAAGGTGTTCAAGATGGATCAGTCAAAGAAGGAGTTCTAGCCTGAGATGTAAGGTACGAAGTTAAGACTTAAAGCTCGACCATGGCAGAATAGAGAAAAAGGACGAAGGTCGTCCCCTACGCTTCAGACGTAGGCTCTATAGTATGCTACGTTGTATACCGCACCGGAAGTGTGCCTTGCCATGAGTCAGTCAAGGGGTACAAGAATGATCCAGGAATGGATCGTTGGACAACGGTCAAAATTGTCCTTGGATTAAATAAGGACATGTTTCTCGATTATGGAGGTGATAAAGAGTTCGGCGTAAATGGTTACGTCGATGCAAGCTTTAACACCTATCCGAGTGACTCTGAGTAGCAAACCGGATACATATAGTGGAACAACCATTTCGAATAGCTCCAAGTAGGGCGTGGAAGCAACATTTACAATATGACCTAGAGATTTGCGAAGTACATACGGATCTGAATGTTGCAGACCCGTTGACTAAAACCTCTCTCAAGCAAAACATGATCAAACCCTAGAACTCATTGAGTCTTAATCACATGATGATGTGAACTAGTTTAATGACACTAGCATACTCTTTGGATGTTGGACACATGGCGATGTGACCTGTGAGTGTTAATCACATGGCGATGTGAACTAGATTATTGACTCTAGTGCAAGTGGGAGACTGTTAGAAATATGCCCTAGAGGCAATAATAAATTAGTTATTATTATATTTCCTTGTTCATGATAATCGTTTATTATCCATGCTATAATTGTATTGATAGGAAACTCAGATACATGTGTGGATACATAGACAACACCATGTCCCTAGTAAGCCTCTAGTTGACTAGCTCGTTGATCAATAGATTGTTACGGTTTCCTAACCGTGGACATTGGATGTCGTTGATAACGGGATCACATCATTAGGAGAATGATGTGATGGACAAGACCCAATCCTAAGCCTAGCACAAAGATCGTAGTTCGTATGCTAAAGCTTTTCTAATGTCAAGTATCATTTCCTTAGACCATGAGATTGTGTAACACCCGGATACTGTAGGAATGCTTTGGGTGTACCAAACGTCACAACGTAACTGGGTGGCTATAAAGGTGCACTACAGGTATCTTCGAAAGTGTCTGTTGGGTTGGCACGAATCGAGACTGGGATTTGTCACTCCGTGTGACGGAGAGGTATCTCTGGCCCACTCGGTAGGACATCATCATAATGTGCACAATGTGACCAAGGGGTTGATCACGGGATGATGTGTTACGGAACGAGTAAAGAGACTTGCCAGTAACGAGATTGAACAAGGTATCGGGATACCGACGATCGAATCTCGGGCAAGCACTATACCGCTAGACAAAGGGAATTGTATACGGGATTGATTGAGTCCTTGACATCATGGTTCATCCGATGAGATCATCGTGGAACATGTGGGAGCCGACATGGGTATCTAGATCCTGCTGTTAGTTGTTGACTGGAGAACGTCTCGGTCATGTCTGCATGGTTCCCGAACCCGTAGGGTCTACACACTTAAGGTTCGATGACGCTAGGGTTATAAAGGAAGTTTGTATGTGGTTATTGAATGTTGTTCGGAGTCCCGGATGAGATCCCGGACGTCACGAGGAGTTCCGGAATGGTCCGGAGGTAAAGGTTTATATATGGGAAGTCCTGTTTTGGTCACCGGAAAAGTTTCGGGTTTTATCGGTAACGTACCGGGACCATCGGGAGGGTCCCGGGGGTCCACCAAGTGGGACCACCATCCCCGGAGGGCTGCATGGGCCAAGTGTGGGAGGGGACCAGCCCCAGGTGGGCTGGTGCGCCCCCCCCAAAAGGGCCCAAGGCGCCTAGGGTTTGGGGAGGGGGTGCTTCCACCTAACTTGGGGGGCAAGTTTCCCCTCTTCCCCCCCTTGGCCGCCACCCTTAGATGGGATTGGGGCTGCCGCACCCCTTGGGGTGGAAACCCTAGAGGGGCGCACCCCCTCCCTCTCCCCTATATATAGTTGAGGTCTTGAGGGCTGCCAACACATGAGTTTTCACCTCTCCTTGGCGCAACCCTACCTCTCTCCCTTCTCCTCTCCCGTGGTGCTTGGCGAAGCCCTGCAGGATTGCCACGCTCCTCCATCACCATCACGCCGTTGTGCTGGTGGTGGATGGAGTCTTCCTCAACCTCTCCCTCTCTCCTTGCTGGATCAAGGCATGGGAGACGTCACCGGGCTGTACGTGTGTTGAACGCGGAGGTGCCATCCGTTCGGCACTAGGATCTCCGGTGATTTGGATCACGACGAGTACGACTCCTTCAACCCCGTTCTCTTGAACGCTTTCGCTTAACGATCTACAAGGGTATGTAGATGCACTCTCCTTCCCCTCGTTGCTGGTTTCTCCATAGATAGATCTTGGTGACACATAGGAAAATTTTGAATTTCTGCTATGTTCCCCATCAATTTCATGAATGGGATCACATCATTAGGAGCATGATGTGATGGACAAGACCCATCCATTAGCTTAGCATAAAGATCGTTAAGTTTTATTGCTATTGCTTTCTTCATGACTTATACATATTCCTCTTACTATGAGATTATGCAACTCCCGAATACCGGAGGAACACCTTGTGTGCTATCAAACGTCACAATGTAACTGGGTGATTATAAAGATGCTCTATAGGTGTCTCCGAAGGTGCTTTGTTGGGTTGGCATAGATCAAGATTAGGATTTGTCATTCCATGTATCGGAGAGGTATCTCTGGGCCCTCTTGGTAATGCACATCACTATAAGCCTTGCAAGCAATGTGACTAATGAGTTAGTTATGGGATGATGCATTACGAAATGAGTAAAGAGACTTGCCGGTAACGAGATTGAACTAGGTATGATGATACCGATGTTTGAATCTCGGGCAAGTAACACACCGATGGCAAAGGGAATGACATATGTTGTTATGGGGTTTGACCGATAAAGATCTTCGTAGAATTTGTAGGAGCCAATATGAGCATCCAGGTTCCGATATTGGTTATTGACTGGAGATATGTCTTGGTCATGTCTACATAGTTCTCGAACCCGTGGGGTCCGCACGCTTAACGTTCGATGATGATTTGTATTATGAGTTATGTGATTTGATGACCGACGGTTCACTACTAGGGAAAAGCCTATACACAGAATCTTACCAGCAGCTCTCCTCAAAATACCACGCTACTGCTATTTAGCAGCAGCGCGTGATATCAAAATGCACTGCTGAAAGGAAAATAGCAGTAGCGCGTCCACAACAAACCGCGCTACTGCTATAATTGCCATGACCTTGCCCCTCGCTAGTTATAGCAGTAGCGCCCTATACTGAACCGCGCTACTGCTGTAGATGTTAGCAGTAGCGCACTTCAAAGAAAACCGCTACTGCTAAGATCAGCCCACAAGTTTAGTCCCACCTCGCTCCGTGAACAGGGTGTTTACCACCTTAAATATGTTATTTCTGAAACTACCACAACCAGTTGGTCTTCACTGAACTCTATGTGTAAAATTTGTGGCCGCAATATGAGTCCTCTCCGGTTCCTACGGGAGAGGACTCATATTGACAATTCAGATTATACACAAAAAGATCATTGATGGCCAATGTATTTTTGCATTGACGTATTTTTTGTATAGTTACACTTAGCAGTAGCGGTTTATATGCAAAGCGCTACTGCTATTCAGATTAGCTGTAGCGCGTTTTGGCAAACGCGCTACAACTATCCCTACCTTATCCCCACGCGCACGACCGGCCCTCACTCACACTCTCGCCCGCGTGCCGATAACCATCGTCGTGCGTCGCCGCCGTCGCCGCCTTCGTCCGTCCGCCGCCGAGGTACTCCCCTCCTTCCGTCCCTCCTCCCTCCTCCTCGCACATCCTCCCTCCGCCTGTGGTCGCCCCTCCCTCCTCCGCCGCCGCCCTCCTCCCTCCGCCTGCGGCCGCCCCTCCTCCCTCTTTCGCCGGCAGCCCTCCTCCCACTGCCCTCGACCTCGCCTCCCCTAGCTAAATAGCGCTGTTCTAAAGAAGCGCTACTACTAAGTCAATTTAGCAGTAGCGTGGATCTAGGCATGCTATTGCTAAGCTTTAGCTGTAGCGCCTTATCAGTAGCGCTCCTTCCCGCGCTACTGATAGGCCTAAAACCCGCGCTGCTACTAGGCTTTTCCCTAGTAGTGGTTGTTCGGAGTCCCGGATGAGATCACGGACATTACGAGGAGTCTCAAACTGGTCAAGAGGTAAAGATTCATATATTGGAAGGCTATATTCGGACATTGGAAAGGCTCCAAGTAATTCATGTATTTTTCGAAGAACTGGGGAGTTACGGGAATTCACCGGGGGAAGTATTGGGCCTTATTGGGCTTTAGTGGAAAGGAGAGAAGGGCCACAAGGAGAGGTAGCGCGCCCCCCATGGACTGGTCCGAATTGGACTAGGAGGGGGCGGCGCCCCCCTCTATCCTTCTCCCTCTCCTCCTCCTTCCCTCTCTCCACCTCTTGGAAAAGGAAGGGGACACCAACTAGGATTGGGAATCCTAGTTGGACTCCCCCTATAGGCGCACCCCTCCTAGGCCGGCCTCCTTCTCCTCCCTCCTTTATATACAGGGGGGGCACCCCAAAGACACACAAGTTGATCTTTTAGCCGTGTGCGGTGCCCCTTCCACAATTACACACCTCAGTCATATCGTCATAGTGCTTAGGCGAAGCCCTGCGCTAGTAACATCATCATCACCGTCGCGATGCCGTCGTGCTGACGGAACTCTCCCTTGTCCTCAACTGGATCAAGAGTACGAGGGACGTCATCAAACTGAACGTGTGCTGAATGCAGAGGTGTTGTACGTTCGGTGCTTGGATCGGTTGGATCACAAAGAAGTTCGACTACATCAAACGCGTTACTAAACGCTTTCGCTTTCAGTCTATGAGGGTATGTGGACACACTCTCCCCTCTCATTGCCAAGCATCTCCTAGATCTTGTGTGATTGTAGATTTTTTTTTGAAATTACTGTGTTCCCCAACAATTATACCACGGGTTTGATTTTCTAATGTGTTTCAGTTATCGTTTGCTATATTTAAGACATTTTTTGAATTTAACATGAAATTTGTGGATATAAATAAAATCACAACCGGAACTGCATGTGCCGTAGAAAGGGATGAGGATTGCCGTTTGATTAAGGAGAATCCAACAGTGTAGGCGTACGATCCGTGGGGTTTGGGTTCTGGCCAATCGGAATGCACGACTCAGATCATGCACGTGGCAGGGGGCATCTGCCACAGTTTAGTATGCACACGGCTTTCGTGAGTGAACCGTGTGCTATTTGAAAACATTTACATGAACTAACCGCATATTTTCGTTTGAATGAAAACATGAGTTCATCGTTTCACCTCCAATTTTTTTCCACGGTAAGAAATCACAATTGTACCCTATGGTTCAATTTTCTGGTGCATTTGAGATCTCGTTTGCTATATTTGAGTCATCTGAGATCTTGCAACTACACGTGGGCGTTAGAAAGATAATTTGTGTGCCGCTTTGCGAGTTTTCATTCATTGTCCAAGAAATGGGAAAAAATTCAAACAGTTCGGCCGTAGGGTGCGGCCACAGGCGTAGGCCTTGTTGGTTTTTTAATTACAAGAAATGCATATAGAGTCGAAAATAATGAAAATCATTGTGTCACTGTGGTGTGCTCTCACGATCGCATGGAAAAAATCTGTAAAGTTTGACATAAGTTTTGATGCTCGCACCTTCCATACCAGAGCATCTCACAAGAAGGATCGTATATAGTTTCCAAAAGGAGAAACCGGCACTTAGGACTCCAAATCGTCAGTGACTACATCGTTCCGCCTTGAAAAAAATCATGGTAAACAATCACGGATATACCCTTGGTTTAATTTTCTGGCCCATTTTTCAGGTCTCGTCTGCTATGTTTAAGTCTTTTTTTGCACTTACCTTGCATTTAGTGCATATAAAGTCAAAACTCTACTACAACTACATGTGGGTGTTTTAGTTAGGCTATACTTAGGCTACTCATAGTGGAGAGTATCATATACTAGTATCATGCATATGATACTAGTGTATGATACTACCTTTAATTATAGTTCATATATAGTATAATAGAGTAGTATCATAGATGATCATATTTATTGCCATGCATGACACAAATTATCATCGCATTTAACATGATACGATATCTATCTATATGTTATAGTAACCCTCTCTATCTTCTTTAATTCTTTGCCACATCAGCATACTTGCTATTTCCGAGTGCATGATACCGGCTATGACCACCACTATGGCCAGCCTTATAGTGTGGAGTATAATATACTAGTATCATGCATATCATACTAGTGTATGATACTATGTACCTTCATAGTGCATAGTCTCTATCATAGAGTAGTATCATAGATGACCGTATTTATGGCCATGCATGACACAAAGTAGTATAGCATTTATTATGTTACGATATCTACCTATGTTACTCTAATCCACTCTTCCTTCTTTAATTCCTTGCCGCATCATCATATTTGTTATTCCCGAGTGCATGATATACTGGCTATGAGGCTGGTCATAGTGGGGAGTATCATATGCTAATATCATGATACTAGTGTATGATACTACTTTCGTAATGCTTAGTATCATAAGTTAGTATCCTAGATTGTTTTATTAATTGTCATGCATGACACAAAGTAGTATAACATTTAATATGATACAGTATCATGATATGATACAACATCCTCTCTTTCCTCATTTAATTGTGTGCCACATCATCCAAAAAGTCTAGTTGGCATGCATGATACCGCTTATGATACTCCCACTACAACCAACCTGATACCCCCACTATGGCCAGCCTTAACAAAAAAGGTGTACAAATCATTTGTGCGTTGCTTTGCGAGTTTTCATCCGTTTGTCCGACAAGCGAGGAGAAGTTTCAAACATTTCGGCCATGAGGTGTGGCCACTGGCATAGGCCTAGTTGGTATTTTAATTACAGGAAATTCAGATGGAGTCCGGACATCATCAAAATCGATGTGTGCCTGTGGTGTGCTCTCACGACCCCGTGGAAAATTTTTGGTAAAGTTTGGCACAAGTTTTGATGATCGCTCCTTCCAAACTGGAGCATGTCACATAAAGGAACAAGGTTTCTAAAAAGAGACATGTCAATTCAAACTCCAGTGGCTTGTGACATCATCTTTTGGCCTCATAAAAATTTCCACGGTACAGAATCACAATTATACCATGGGTTTGATTTTCTAGCGCATTTCAGGTATCGTTAGCTATATTTAAGACATTTTTTTGAGTTTAACGTGCATTTTGTGCATAAAAATAAAATTACAACTGGAACTGCATTTGCTGTCGAAAGGGATGAGGATTGTCGCTCGATCTGGGAGCATCCAACGATGCAGACGTACGATCCGTGGGGTTTGGGTTCTGGCCAACCAGAAAGCACGACTCAGATCGCGCGCGGGGTTTGGTCGGTACACGACTTTCATGAATGAGTTGTGTGCTATTAGCAAACCAGATTGCATATCTTTTGTTCACACATACTGGAGTGAGATCAATTGAGTGTGCTACCTCTATGATATAACAATAACAATAATAAACAGTTCATATTCATTGCCTGAGCTGACAGCATATCAGCACTACAAAAAAAATACACTTCCGTGATGATACGTGTTTGTCACAGTAGGTTGCGTTTTTTGTCATGCATGTACAACCATGACGATTTCATGACAGAATCAAGATAGTCATACTTGTGTTGTCGTATAAGTGTTCCATGACATTACCAAAATTATCATCACGGAAGTGTCCACTTCCATGATGATAAATCGCGCGTCACAGAAGTTCTTTCGTCAAGGGTGACCGACACGTGGCATCCACCATAACGGAACGCCGTTAAGCTATCGGGTCGGGTTTTGGATCCGATAACCCATTAACAGCCCCGACCAATGGGAAATTCCCACGTGTAAAATTCTTATTGGCCGGACGAAACACGTGTCAGCTCGTTAGTGGGTCAAATAGGCGCCTATGATATGTCGACACATGCCACGGCCCACCACTGGCCCATTTAGCTTACAAAGCCGACCCATTTGACTTGGTCAAAAGTTAATGGGCTGGCCCATGAAAAGCCTGTTAACGATCTCTTCGCAAATAGCCCGTTTTACAGCCCGTTAACTCACGACCCGTTAGGCCCTAAAGGAAATTGGCCCAACAACGTCATGTGGGCCGTCGAACATAACACCAGCCCATTTCACTTTCGGCCCATGTATGGCCCACGACGTCTTTCGGCCCATATGAGGCCTTCGTATCTTTTGGCCCTTTACAGGCCCACGGTGACTCTAGCCCATAATGAACAGTAATTTTCTTTATACCCGTTATTGGCCCATGATTTACATGGGCCGTTTCCAGCCCGTGTTAGCATTCGGGGTATTGACGGCCCATACGTTCTTGGGCTCCTTTTCGGCCCTCGATTACTTCCGGCCCATTACTGGCCTGTTCCCCTAATGGGCCAAATTCGACCCATGGCAAGAGTCGGCCCGTTACTGGCTTGTTCCCCTAATGGGACAAATTCAGCCCATGGCAAGAGTCGGCCTGTTACTGGCCTGTTACCCTAATGGGCCAAATTCTGCCCATGGCAAGAGTTGGCCCGTTTCTGGCCTATTAACCCGTTCCGCTGTTTCCAGCCCGTCCTATATTCTAGCCCATTAACGACCTGTTATGCCTGTGACAGGATTAAGCGTTTGCTGTCCTATGGCCTGTTAACGGCCCATTACCGTGCTGGGCCGATACCAATTACGCCCGATTACGGTCCAGGTAGACCCATTTATCCGACGGCCCGAGGCCCACCGATTACAGGCCCATTTATCGACGGACCGTAGGAGACCCATGGATCCTACGGCCCGTATATGGCCCATGGTAGTTGCGACCACTAGCAAACCAGGGAAAAAGAAGACTAGGAAATAAATAAGGCCGAAACTAACACTAGGCTATTAAGGCGATTGCACAGATTACATCCACTCGGCATCAAAGATCGCTACCAGTGCAAATATAGGGAACACCCTACACTATACAAAAATGGCTTGCTGTTTTCTTCAGCCGGTGGCTGCACGTTAAGAATAAATTTTGTATCGCACCAAAACAAATTACAACTATATAACAAAAGGAAGGTTGGCATAAAACTTAACAGTCTAGCAGATAAATGCACCACCAAAAGTTCAGAAGCTCAGTTCATTTGACTTGACTGTTACGTTTTCATGATGTATTGTCCGATGGAGCACCATAACCCTTGCCTTCATTTCCCCTAGGCTCCTGAACAACATAGCAAATGTCTGATAGTCTGGTTTCAAAACCATGCATATCTTGACGACATCGAACAATGTCTCTCCTTGTTTCACAAAGGGTCTCTGTTAGGGAATGGACTTGTGTCTGGAGCGCAGATACAACATTGCTTTGAGCTTGCATATCTTGATCATGAGGCAGTTTGGACGATATTGCCTTAATAGCCAACCCAGTATTACGCAAGAATGTGCTTTTGGCACTGTTAGCGGACAGGTACTGACCCACTGTAGCAAGAGCTGACATTGTTGTTATAGTTGCCTCCCCACCTTTAGAAGGTGGCGGTTCCACCATTTTTTCCGTAGCTCGCTGAAAAGTTGAGGTTTTACATTAGTAGTACCAGAACAGAAGATATTAAGGAGGCAGCAAAACCAAACAAAATAGCTTTGGTCTATATATAGAACTTATTCTGGTGAACCCATGTAAAATATTAGTTGTATTTTATTGCAAAGTACATAATAAAACCAGTTTCCAAACATATGACCATGTACCATCGCTAATGTATTGTCTATTTCTTCACATTGTATTGAGGGCTAAGGATAAAGAGATGAAGTTTATAATACAGTAAGCATCGTATGACATCATTCATATCACAAAACAACTGGGCAAGTCCAGCACGGAACTAGATTACGGGTCAAGATCAAAGTAACATCACTCCTCTCTTTTAAACCTTGTAAGGTGCAATGATACGCTAAGACAATTGTGTATAAAATTGAAAAGAGTAATAGACATTGGCTGCAAACCATGCAGTTCAAGGCACAAGTTAAAGTAAGTAGTAGTTAAAAGGCATGAGGATTAAGGACTTACAACAGGGGCTTTGACTGGTGTAGTCATGCCCTTCTTCTTGCTGGTGTGACAGTCCTTGAAGATTTCCATAGCATTTGGTTCAGGTACTTTTTGGTCCTTGCGGGCTTTCCTCTGCATTTCGAACAAGTCAATATAGATCTGATAATATGGTACAGCGAAAAGAGTGAAACAATAGCTAATTACAAGAGGCTCGCAGTGTGCAATATAGCTACGAGATCCTATCGTCTGTTGGAATTTCACTTTCGTACTTGGCCTTGTTCTTTGAACAGATCACCTACAAGAAGATAGATTTGTGTGGCACATGCGTAAATAGGACTTCAACATGTGATCTGATCACATATATATAATGTACCTGATACTTCGGATCAGACCAGTGTTTAACAAGGCCACTCCAGTCTTCATCCGATATATTTTCCACTTGAGATGTTTGGGAAAGTTCACTGTTAGCCTTGCCTTCAAAGTGAGTTTTCCTCAAGTTATATTGATACTGTCGCAGAGTAGACTTGGAAACATGGGTGCAAGCTTGTCTGGTTGCATCATCTTGGCTATCCAACTTGAACCTCATCTGTTGAAAATTATGGGAGTCTCATTATCAGCAACCTAGAAAGTATGGGACAGAGCAAGACGATATTACTAGTTTCCATACATAACCATACTTACAGATAAATGGTCGAGGAAGGTGTTGAACTGGGTTTCGTCTTTGTCATTCCCGTACTGAATCCATGTTGGGAGGATACGTACATGACACCTAACGGCAACCGCTGCCTCTGATACTAACTTGGCTGACTCTGTAGCATCACGTGGCCTTTTTAAACCTGCCTCAAAATAGATCTCCATTCTTCCTCCTATAGATTTAGTTAACCTATCGAGCATTATCCTTGATGTTTGTTTCCTCTTGCGCCTAGGTTCTAGTCCAACAACGAACATAGGAAGTGTTAGTGTACAACAAACTGTGAGACTACATATAAAGAAGCATGCAACTGTAACTTGACTCCAGCAACTACCTTCTTGTTGTTGAAGCTTACAAGGTTCATCTGATATTGCCAACTCGTCTTTTGTCAAGAGTGCTTGGGAAGTAGTGTCAGGTGGCAAGGGAGCTTGGGAACGTGCTGCTAGCTCAGTTGACGCATGAGTAAGTCATGCAGCTGGTAGTACTGTGGTAGGTGTTGCAAGAACTAGGGTTGTCTCTGCTTGTTTGGTGGCAGCTATTTGTTTCTGTTTGGATTTTTTTGCAACTCGTGTAGCATGGGATGCCATGTTTGTAGAATTTTCCGCTGGACTTTGACCTTCTATTGCACCATCAGTACCAGCAGAATCTGCAGGATTCATCCGCTTCTCATTCCCTGCCATTATATGTTTCTTCCTCTTTCTCTGTGCCATGTTCAGTCAAGCCAACAAGAAAATCGAGTAACAATTTAGTTCTTCAGAACAAATTGATGCGTGATGCAGACGAACTGAACTTTGATGTTAGACAACCACATGATAGGAGGATGTAATATGTATGAAAAACAGGATGGAAGAGATAACCAGAACTATGATGTGTAAACTAAGAAGAAGACATTTCACCAAATTAGAAGCAATGCAATGGAAGGTAGACACCATATGAAAGATGCTACAAATATCGCTCTGCCAAGTTAACAGTGTCTCATCATAAATGGTGTTTAAACAAATGTGAAGTAGTACAAGAAATAAATCATATGCAAGATGCAAACAACATCACACTACCATGTTAGAGGTCTCTCGTCATTAGTGCCATTGCATATTCACAGCATTGCATATTCACAGCTTATGATGTGTAAACTAAGGAGAAGGCATTTTAACAAATTAGAAGCAGTGGAAGCTAGACACCATATGAAAGATGCAACGAATATCACTCTACCAAGTTAAAACGGTCTCGTCATAAGTGCCATTTCAACAAATTAGTAGTACAAGCTAGAAAAGAATGTGAGATGTAACCTATATCACACTCCAAAGTCAAACGCGTTTTATGATAAGTGATTGTTGCAGGTTACACAACAATAGTAATTTGATGTAAGAACATGGTGTGATAGATAGATATTGTATGTTCGAGAAACAGGAACACATGTCTTATTCAAGTATAATGTGTAAAGTAAGCAGATGGAATTCAACAAAATTAGAAGCAATACAAGCTAGACATCACACATAACATGCAACCACATATAACAGTGCCAAGTTAGAGGGAGCACCGTGATGCTGCACTATGGGAGACGTGCTCATCATAAACACAGCTTTGTTGAGTGTCTATGCATGTGTTGTCTTGGAAATCATCTTGGGGGTGTGGAGGAGTAGAAACTGTAGAGGCCCTCCATTCGGAAGGAGCACCTTTATCCGCTGCCTTGCTAACTTCCTTCCGCTTTATTGATTTTGAATTGTCAAGTAAAACCGACAAGAAAAAGCAATAAATTTATCTCTTCAAAACTCATTCATGCATGATACTGACAATCACTACTTTGATGTAAGGCAAACACATGATACCAGGATGGAATATGTACGAAAAACAGGACGGCATGGCATGTTCCCAACTGTTTGTGTAAACTAAGTAGAAACCCTTCCAGAAAATAAGAAGCAATGCAAGCTAGACACCACATGAAAGATGCAACCAATATGACTCTACCAAGTTAAAAGCGTCCCAACATAAATGGAATTTCAACAAATTAGAAGCAGCGCATGCTATAAATCATATGAAAGATGCAACTAATATCGCACTGCATATACTAAAGGTGTCTCGTCATGTTGATTGATGCGGGATACAAAAAAACAATAGTTTTATGTAAGGACATGCTTAATGGACAGATGTACTATGTACTAAATACAGGAAGGCATGTCACATTAACAGGTATAATGTATAAGCTAAGCAGACTAGCACATGCAGTTTAACCAGATTGGAAGAATTACAATCTAGACACCATATGCAACATGCAACCACATATCGCGCTGCCAAGTTAGAGCAAGCACCTGCGATGCTAGTGTAGGGGAAATGCTGTAATCAACTACAGAGCTACGTTCACTATCTTCATCTAGCATTTATGTTTCTTGAGAATCATGTCGAGAGGTTGAAGCTGCATTCTTTAAATGAGGAGTAGTCCCCTTGCCTGCCTGCCTCGTCATAAGTGATTGATGAGGGATACACAAGAACATTAGTTTGATGTAAGAACATGGTTAATACACAGATGTACTAGTATGTACCAAAAACAGAAAGGCATGTCATATTCAAAGGTATAATGTGTAATCTAAGCAGATGCAATTTAACCAAATTGGAAGCAATACAAGCTAGACATCCGGCTGGAGTGGTGAGCATGATCATCTAGGACCTGAGAGCCTGGTGGGAGGCGGGTTGCTTCGCCACCATCACAGCTTTTTAGTTGGCTTCCAGGTGATGCCTATCTTTGCTGGGCTTGTCATTGGCTCGGCCAGTGCCCTGACTAGCTATTTGTCTTCTGATGCTCACGGGATGGTGGTTCATGTAAAAAAATATCTTTCCTTATCTTACCGACTTCGGCCTTTCGAATACAAGCTAGACATGGAACATGCAACCACATATGACACCGCAAAGTTAAAGAAAGCACCTGGGATGGTGGTTCATTGCGAGCGAGGTCATCAACTCCAGAGCTACGTTTATCGTCTCCATCTGCTGACACTGCACCCTTTATAGCGCTGTAACATGGCGTGCATACCTGCGAAGAAAGCTGGCGCAACTTCTCTCTTTTCTTTGCTGCTTCTCTTTTGGCAGACTCTGAAATACCCTTGCATAAAAACACAATAGTGAGAGTATGGGTGAAGTGTGTGCAGAACTAGTGCACTGTAAAAGTAGCAGATAGCAGGTGGCTGAAAAATAAATGACAGGAGACATATGATAGCTCTACAACATTGCATGGCAAACAAAATTAGATTCTACTCCGTATGATTTTGTAATATATGAGCACAGGAAATGCAGGTACTCCTCCAGCACACCACCACATGTGGTCATATCTAAGATAATAGTTGACTGAAAATAAATAGGTCAGTTGAATTTTTTAATGAACCGTCCGATCTATAAGGAACGGGAAGATGGCCATCGTCTACCTCCCGCCAGTCACTGTTGACGATCTTTCTCTAACCGCCAGCGACCACTGGCCCAGACCCTGCCTCCTCCGCCCCACCCTCCCATCGACCTCACACCACCGTCGTGCTTGGTAGCGCCCCCAGGCCATCCCTTTCATCCCGGACGACCTCCAGATCGGGCGCCAGTAGCTCTCGGCCGCACACGCCCCTAAGATAAACACCAAGGCGTTGCTTCCCCGGTGTAATATGCGTACTAGCGCCTGTTACGCCGGGGAATGTTTCCGTTAATTGGGAATCAACTGGCTAGAAATTGAAATTCAGGGGGGCGACGGACCTCTAGCTAAGGTGAAATAGTATATGAGGAGAAACCTTGTGCATCGCGAGTTACTAGGAACATCTATATCAAGAAGAAGCGGTCAACTAGTGTCTTCTCTGGGATGAATACTGTGCAAGTAGAGATGTAAGATTTGCACGAATAAGGGAAGAGTAGTACCTTTTTTGGTTGCCGGTGTGGTCACCTCCACATGTCGCGCCGATCTTCTTCTTTTTACCGGGGAAACCGATGTTCTGGAGGGTGCAGGCTTGGACGAACCCATGGCCAAATTGTTGACTGTGTTGCCATGGCCGTATGTCGGTGGAGGGGAAGCAGATCCGAGGCGGCGAAGGACGGCGTAGCAGGAACAACTCCGGTGCGGTGGAGGGTGGCGAAGTTGGAGCGGCAGCGGTGAGGCGTAGGACGGCGTGGTTGAACTGGCTCGGGTACGGACGACTTGGCCTCGGCTTCAACTACTAGCCGTGAAGGGCGTTGTGGTTGAGGTTGCGGTGGACGATGACGTCGGGGTATCGGCTCCGGTGTGATGCAGGAGGGTGGCGGTTGATGGGTGGGATGGGGTGGCGGACGGAGGACGCCGGGGTTTCGCGGCTGGTGGAGAGGTAGTTTTGGCGCCCACGAAGTACGAATGGGGAATCAGATGGGTGGGGGGGGGGACCATGTTTCGGTCTGGGACGCGCTTGTTTTTGGCTTTTTTGAACAGAAGATGGGATGCGCTTGTTTGAAATTTGGGGAAAGTACAAACTTTGCCCCCCTCTTAAATTTCGGATCTACTGCGGGTCGGGGGTAGGATGGTAATCCCAGGTGTCCCAAATAGTGGGCGGGAGCGATTTCGGCCGCGCGCATGTGTGCTTAGGCGGCCATTGTGTATGAATGTTTTTCGGAGGCGGTTGCCTGGCGTCTAGATGAAGCTACAAACCTACCCCGGTTTAGACCTTTGGACGTCGGGCCGGTAGGTTTCACGGGTCGGAGTTATTAGAAAAGTAATTTCCTTGTACTACCAAACATTGGTCTCACGCGGTTTCGGGCGAGTAGAGGCTCTTTTGGTGCTTCGTTCGAAATTTTGAAACACAAGCATTCACGTTTAGAGTACTCTTGAACTATGAGGATTGACCTAAATAGACAATGTTATATTTGACCTTGTATGTTTGAAAACCTCATTAAATTATCCGCTTCTTTTTGAAATTTTGACACTTGAAAATCCTATAACTATGATTATTTTGGAATGGAGGAGCTAAATTTGAATCTATTTTGTACATGACTACATATGCTATTATGTACAAAATCAGAGCAAAGATTGGTGCCCCCATCATTTAGGTATGGTTTACAAATGCCATGATATCAAATTCAAATTATTGAATGGACTTCATGTTGAATTCGATTTTTTTAAACCACCTTAAGTTGAATTCAAATGTATGCTAGTTCATAGGTAACTATTTATAATGTCCATTGTGTAACTTTCGTATGTATAATGTGCTTTACACACACAACATGAACTATACTCACGTTTATATTCGATTGCTAAAGTGATGCATTGTCTGGAGTTCAAAATACTAACTATGTGGATCAATTGTGTCGAATAATAACATAGACATGCTCAAATTCGATAGAATCTACATGTCTGATGGATCAATGACCGCTCCTTACGCAAATTGCAAATATCATGATCCCATCCTAATATTTGGATACAACTTATATCTTTAATCAATGTGTAGAGCAGTCTTTTACGTGTAGTTTCACTCTCCATCGGTGGTCTCTCACACATGCTCACACACTCTCTCCTGAGGTGTCTTTCTCGCACACATGCTCTAGATATAACCCTCCCTCCCTCTCGTAACCATTTACAACTGTTTTCACTAACCTTTATCACAAGCACTCTTCCTCTCGCAAACATACACACGCACAATCCTCATCGACCCTTTCTCTATACATGGACCTGCCTACGCGTCTCATGTACACACATTATCTTTACGCCTGTCACTCATGCATTGTCTCACACCTCTCTTCCAAATCGACGAGTATGATTCTAGCAGAGCATTCTGTAGGATGCCCCTTAAAGTTAGGTTGGATGAATAGTAATATCAGAGATAAAGGGGTTACCTTAGTCCGAGAACCTAGGGTTACAAATCCTAGCTGGCTTTGTCAGTGGACACAGAGTCCTTCACAATTCTGCTATCTTTGTCTTGTACGACTACTCATCCATGGGTCTTCCTAAATGCGTCACGGGCCGACTAATGTGGCGCGGGACGGAACCGAACGAAGGGCCTCACCTCGACCCACCGGACCTCACGCAGTGACACACCCTCTGCCCTCACGTCTCATTATCTTCTCACACCCACACATACCAACACAAACACCACACACAGAAAATTTCTCCTGGTGCCTCTATTCCCCCCCCCCCTTGCATATACACACTCAAGAGAATGGAATCTCTTGTCGTGACGTCATATTTGTCTCTCTCTCTAGACCACTCTCATTTCTCGTGCTATCTCTCCCACGCCCCCCCATCGGCCCCTCTATCCATGCATCTCTCGAATACGTAATACACACACATACCTCTCTAGGCCCCGCCAAATGCATCAACTACACATTCACACATGTTACATCAGGTACCCCATTGATCTAAAAAGCCCTCTCTTCACGTTTATTGTGCATACAACATTCCTTTTGAATACAGTGTGGCCAAAAATTTATTTTAGAGTTTCTACATATATGCAACATTATAAAGTTATATGGAGGAGTACGAACGCTAATTTGCATTGCATGGTACCCACAATGATATTTATTCCGCACTATGAATTTGTATATTTTTATACTATATACAAAGTTAGTCATAATAAAGAGAAACAAAGAGCATCTCTCTCTCCATCGCATACCCCCCTGTACGCCCCTTTCACGTATGCACACAAAACTATCTCCAGGTCCTCTAAAAGTAAGCCACCAGAAAATTCACACATGTTTCATCTTTCTCTCAAGATATATGCAATGACGCTCATTGTATTTGAAGCGAAAGCACGATACGTACATTGGACTTCAGAATCCACCCATTACAGTCACCATTTAAGTTTAGTGATTATTATACAGTCATGGGCTCACCGTACAACTCTGTATTTGCTCATGACATGACTACCTGACCAGTTAAACGCTCCACGTGGCACCTCTAGTGTTGCATCACATTATCTCACTACCCTTGTGCCCACCTGTCGACTTGTATCTACTCTACATCTACACTCTTATAAAATACATAAAATACACTCTGATAAAAAATAGAGTTGGTGATGATGGTGTGCCCGCCATCCGGCAATATAGGCCGTCCGATTTATATCTAACGGATAGGAAGAAACTATGGCAATTTTGCAAAAAGGTACCCACACACCTCTCCACATTTGCAAATAAGGCCTTCCCTCATTCATCCTTTTCTCCCACAAGATAAACAAGTCATACAAATGCATCTTGATGTTACGTGCAACGCACGGGCATCTTGCTAGTAAGAATGAAAACAAACGACAAAAAAATATTTGGACGGTGGTTCGAAGTCATGACCGCGGGCACAGCGGACAAGGTGGCCTTGTATTGGTATGCTGAGCCATCTGTTTTAACACACAGGAGCTGGTGTGGTGATTATACACACACGCATGCATGCACACGAACTACATCCACGCAACACTCACACAAACACATGCACCCACGCACGCACACAACACTCACACGTACACACGCAGCCACGCACGCACGCAACACTCACATGCACACACGCACGCACGCATGCACACACCAGTACACCACACGACCAACACACACTCTCACACTCAAGTTCTCAACCTACACGTGCATGCGCACACATCAGGCCCTGACAGACACATACACAACCAGGTGATTCCCACGCACGGGTTGGAACCTTGTTGCGCCTGCGTAAATTTGTGTTTATCTGACCTTTTCCCTATGCGAACTGACATGTGGGACCCACAAGGAACATGGTCAATTTAACTAGTCAACATGGCGCCACGTAGACTATTTGGACGGTCAACAGAGTGCAATCTGATGCTGAACTGTGAGCAAGTGACCGTATAATCACCGCAAAATGTATATAGTGACCGTAATCAGCTTATTCTGAAGTTCGGTGACCGTATTACGCTTTTCTCTCTGTAGGCCCTCCAAAACTACATCTCTACACGTTCTCACATGTTATATCTAACAACTATGCAATGCAGCACTACTACTACACTCTAACACAATAAATCATATGTGTTTTTTGTTTTACTAGATATCATATTATTACTTATAATTATTCAGTTTGCATACATTAAAATTGCTTTTGAAATGTATGGCCAGTATCATCTACCGCGTGGAAAAATCCCACCCTTTCCTGTTTAATCGGGTTTGTATCGATGGATCATGCGAAACAGCAAAACTATAGTACTATACAGTACAAGTGACAGTTCACTGGGCCGTCGTGTCGTCTACTCCTCTGTCGTAAGAGTGGAGCACTTGCTTTCATAAATCTTCTAGTCCCTTTCGCCGACATGTGGGACATCAAGCTACCGGGTCCACGTGCCATACCAGAATACAGTGCAGAGCAGCCAGGGTGAAGCACCCGGTCATGGTGCCGGCGTAATAATGAGCGATGAGGCGTCAAATCACAAAGCTGCACCTTTCCGCAGTTAAGTTGGAGGGACGGAGTAATAATGCTAAAAAAGAAGTTGGAGGGACGAAGCAACCATCATTTCACTCATTGTTGAATTCGCTTCTCCCTCATCTTCTTCAACTGAACCACGTGTTGCTTCTGCCGTTGTTCTGCCTCATGTGGGACGCAGATCGGCTTGGTAAAGCACTGACACGTGGGACCGCATGTTATCAAACCGCCAGGACAACGTCCTCCGAAAATAAGAAGCCTAATCCTAGACTTTCAAAGGGCTATGTAGCTGCTACGTATACTTTCCATCTAATCTATATATGCCCCCCTGATTTTCAGGTGGGATGGGCCTAATCCTCTCCTTTAATCCAATCAAATAGTCCCACATCACATCAGTTTGTAACTTTACGTAAACCATTACGTGGATGTAGCATTGCTCAAATAAGAAACCTCCCCCGCCATCCGCGCTTCAAAATCACCTCCTTTTTACTAATCTTGATTCTATAATTTTTTAGATCAATATAATTGAGATTTGTATATATAGCACACAGGAGCAAAACCAAGTGGTACGGTTAAGGGCATCCACAATGTGTAGCCAAATGTAAAAATATCTTTTGGCATCGTGGGAACCATTGTGGACGGTGTTGCCAAAGCCAAAAAGATGGAACCGAAGCTCCCTGAATGATTGATTGAAGGAATAGAAAAATGCAACGTCTCTCCTCTTTCTCCCATGCTTGGACACATGTAGTACAGTATAGAGCATAGAGTCTACTCCCCTATCCCTTGTATCACAAATCACAAAGCAGTGAGGCGTCAAATCACAAAAGCACGGACAAAGCAACCATCGTTTCACTCTTTGCTGACTCCGCTTCTCTATCGTCTTCTTCGAGAAACCATCTCACCGCACTAGTACTCCTAGTAGTACTAGTAAAGGACTTCCTGGATGCAAATAAGGCAGTTGTCTCGGCTTGCAGGCGGCACTTGCGAATGACTTACCGTGGTCTCCCTCAGTGGTGTTCTCCGTCGAACGCACTTCGCCAAACCACAAAAAAAAGACATCGTCGACGTCACCGCGATGGGGAAGGAAGTCAAATATAGTTACTACCTCCATTTTTTTGTACACAAGGCCAGTATATCAAAATTACAATTTGCAAAGGGCCACTAACACTAATCGAGGCAAAATTGATGGGTTAGCAACCAAGGACATTAATATCCCCTACATGCATGCGGAAGTGAGAAGGTTGGTTTGCATGGCGCTGCATTAATCAAGCGATGAGGAGTGAGATGGTTAGCTCTTTGGTCTTTGGAGAAAAAAATACGCATTAATTGACACGTGAAACGAGGATTTGTATCGATTAAATCCCGCGAAGGAAAACCCCGCCTTTATTTTTTAACACTAGTACTCCTAGTACGTACATACTTATCCTGTTTGGGTCTAGACCTTGCATTGCCAAACTTCGCCACACATTTTTGCCAAGCTTGCCTAAAGATTTCAAAATGAGAAGGAGGTACACTTGCGCACGGCTGTCGCGGTCGCACTGCACCCTCACACAGTCGCTCCTGCACGCTGCGGTCGCACCGCACCCTCACACAGTCGCTCCTGCACGCCGCAAACCCAACCAAGGGAACGCAGCCTCACTGACGCGTGCTGTCGCATGTGAACAAACCAAACTCAACCATCCTATCGCTGACACATAATTTTCGTTCATAGAGTATGTTTATCCAACCGCATGTTGGGGAGTATCCGTACGGCCCGTGCGGTGGTCTGTTGGGGAAGAAGAAGAGGTGAGGAAGAAGGAAAGAAGGGTTAGGAGACGTAGGATATTCATCCAACCGACTGAAATGGTAGACTGACCCAAGTCAGGCGACTTGCATAACAAATATATGTTTTTACATAGCAAAAGATCCATAAAACAACAACATAAAGAAAAACTATCACTGCTCGCGGAAAGAGACGACCTCGTCGTCTTTAGCTGCCGGCGCGAACTAGCCGTCGTTGCCGACGTGTGTCTCCGCACCGTGGTTGTCCTCAGCCTCCAGCTACTCGTTCAAGCGGAGCGTGCGGGCGCTCTGCACAGACGAGAGCACCACCCGGTTCAAGTCGAGGACGTCCGGTTCCGCCTGCAGGAGGGCCTCGATGGCAGCGGCATCCGCGCGCTCCGCGTTGAGTCGAGCCTCCGCCGCTCGGTTCAAGTCCATGACGTCCGGTTCCGCCTATAGGAGGGCGTCGATGAGATCGGCATCCGCATGCTCTGCGTCAAGTTGAGCCTCTGCCGCCCGGTTCAATTCCAGGACGTCTGGTTCTGCCTGCAGGAGGGCCTCGATGGCAGCGGCATCCTCGCGCTCCGCCTCAAGTTGAGCCTACGCCGCTCGGTTCACATCCACGACATCTGGTTCCGCCTGCAGGAGAGCCTCGATGGCAGCGGCATGCGTGTGCTCTGCATCGAGTTGAGCCTCTGCCTCCCGGTGCTCCTTTAGTATCGCCATGTCAAACCACTGGTCCACCTGCACCATAGGGGACTCAGACGCCGGCATGAAGTCGACGTCCATCGTCTCATACCCATCGGGGGCCTTCTGCGCCGCGACCTCCGCCATGATCATTGGATCGGCTTCCTCCTCCTCCTAGCTTGGCTCCAGAGATCTCGGGGATTGGCCCGCCGCAAAGCAAGCTTGGGAACGGAAGTTTGTGGCACCGACCACCGCCGCGATTTCTGCGCGGCGCTCTGGCGTCAGCATCTTGTAGTAAGTGATCTTGTGGCGCACCATGGCTTTTCGGCGAACTAGGGGACGCTTGATGCGGGAGGGGATCGAAAGGTGGGGGGATGGGCTGGAGATTTGGTGTGGTTTTAGGGCAGTGGCTGGCGTAGGCTGAGCAGCGAAGGTTCTGGTGTGAATAGTGGTACCGGTGACGACCGATCAAACGGTTTTGACTGTACATCGCTCTTGTTGCATTTGTGTTGCAGCCCGGCACGCAGGACCCTCCACGTCGCTCACTGAATGGAACGCGCTTTGTCTTGCATTTTCGCTCGCTTGTGGGACCACAATTGAGAGAAAACCGACGTCCCTCCCCCTCCCTCGCCCGCGTCATTTATTATGCCACCCTCCATTTTATGCGGAGTAAATAAAAACAGAGGGAGTATACTATGGATGAGGATCCCCTGACGTGGCCAAACCCATTGAGTAACTGACATGCGGGGCCTAGAAAACATGGGGTCCGCCAGTAAGTGACCGAAAGGGAGGGTAAGGCAGGGGTACCTACGTCAGAGGATCCACTTCCACTATACTACTTTGACCAAATGTTAGAGTAATAATATATGACATGCAACTTACACAAATGTTAGAGTAATAATATATGACATGCAACTTACACAAAGCATACAGGGTCTAATGCGTTTTTCGAGGCTAACTTTGACCAAATGTTAGAGTAATAATATATGACATGCAACTTACACAAAGCATATGGTCAAATTCATATGTGAAAGGAGTTTCCAATGATGTAATTTTCACATTATACATCTCATGTACTATTAATCTTGTTAATAGTCAAATTGGAAACCATCTCGAGTACAAATCTAGGAGTACGTACGAATCTAAAAATATTGATTGGGCGTTGTTGAATGTTGATACCTTTTTTTATCAAAGTAGAGATACTTTGACTACACATAAAACTTATATGTAAACTAGAAAGGATAGGAGGGAGTATATTGTACGTTCAAAAACGAAACGAACATTGAATACCCTTTATATATGATTTGCGGATGCTATGATCACCGGTTCAAAATTTTGAATCCGCCTTAGGTATCACGTGCCCCCACTCGTTCCCTCTCGATTTCATCTCGGGGTCCGGAGATCTACTGAAAGAGGACTAGGGTGGGTACATGCGAATGATACTCGGCGGAATGTTCAAATGAGGCATGCGGGAGGATGGACTCGACTGGAGGGCGTCATGATCGATGGAGAAGAGGGTTGGAGAGGAATGAGAAATAAGCAAATGCCACATGATTATACTTGAACGGCTCAAATAAACAATAAGTTGTCTCGCTTGGCCAACATAGTGAAAGGCCTAATGCGCAACACGGAGCACTGACGCTCGAATATGGCCGGGAAAACAGGGATACCGACATGTGGAGCACACCCGTCAGGACGACATAGCGCAGACTACTCCAATGGAGGAGCTGGCCCACGACCTCCTCGCCACCGACAATCGTTCATGTGGGTCATTGGGGCCAACAACTGGGCGCAGCTCCAGCACCGCCTCTGGACATGGCGACCGCGGTGAGTGACACGCTCATATCATCGCTAGACACGGTCGGTTTCAGTGTGCCGAGGGTGGCGTTTGGTTTGTGCCCAGGGTTGCCCCATCAAAGCATTGGGTAGCCAAAATTTTGGTTGAGGTATTGGTTGCCCATGATTTGGCCAACACTGGCAAGAAAAATTAACTAGAGTTGGCTAGAGTTCATTGGCATGCCAAAGAAATGGCAATCATCCAAACAAAGACCAATCTTTGGGTCATGACCAAAATTTTGGTTGAGGTATTAGTTGCCCATAATTTGGCCGACATTGGCAATAAAAATGAACTAGAGTTGGCTAGAGTTCATTGGCATGCCAAAAATATGGCAACCATCCAAACGAAGACCAATCTTTTGGTCATGACCAAAATTTTGGTAAGGTGCACTTTGGCCACAATCCAAACACACCCCAACACCCGGCTCGTCGAGGATGCATGGGGCGCCGCGACGCATCCGCGGAGTGGTGTAGCACGGCCAAATGCATCCTCTGGACCTGAGACCATGCCAGCTCGTCTTGCTTTTTCAATGACATGCGGGGATCGCATGTGAGCAAAGGGCATCTCCAACGTTGCCACGACCGCAGCTGACTACCCTGGCACACCAAAACCCTCGTCCCTCGCGCCGTCGCGCGGTGCGTTCCCAGCCGGCGCCAGCTGCCCGCATTCATGCCGTCCATTCGTATGTCGATGTTAAGAGGCTCGGTGCCCAAGGAACCAACTCCAGGGACTTAATGATGCACCCAGACGGTTGACCTCACCGGAATACGCTACTTAAAGCGGCAACGCCCAGCTAACCTCCACACCATAGCGCATCGTCCTCCTACCTGGCACCACATCTGCCATGACCGCAAGTGCGAACGCTCTGCGGGAGAGCTTGTCTTCGGGGATGAAGCTCGAGGTCGCCGCCCTCTCTCAAGTCGCCTCTTGCGACGCAATAGCGGCGTAGCCGAACGCGGACGCGACTGCACAAGCGGTGTCCATGCTGGTGGCCGACGATGGGAGCACCGTCAGCCATGTGTCCTACTTGCCACCGTCCAAAGTTCGACACCGCCGAGGTCGGGGACTCCTTTGAGGATGAGTAGGGCATGGGAGGCGGCAAATGGTGTGCTAACTGGCCGGTCTGTATCCCGTGTTCTACTCTTCCTCACCTTCACTTCACGGGTCTTGAACCCCGCCCCCATACATAGAGATCGCAGATGGAGGGCGTCGGTTGCCGTCGTAGAATAGGATTAGGGTCGGGTTTCTTTTATTTTTCTGTCCTATAAAAGTTCAAAATGTAATGAAAACCTGTCGTGTTTGCATTAATCTCGGCCGGTGTATATGAACTTTCACAATAATATACATATTGTAGGAGTACTAGCAAGATGCCCGTGCGTTGCACGGAAGATCATGATCTTGTGGAAGAAAAGGATGAACGAGGGAAAGCCTTATCTGCAAATGTGGAGAGGAGTGCGGGTAAATTGTCATAGTTTCCTTCCTATCCGTTAGATATAGATCGGACGGCCTATATTGCAGGATGACAGGCACACCATCATCACCAACTCTGCTTTTTATTGAACCGAGACAAATCTAACATGCGAAGTAAAATAAACACATAGGGTCTATACATACACAAATTATATTAGGCACTCTAATAGTACGTCCACTACACATTCACGCATTTCACATCTTTCTACATCTACGGGAACCTATGAAAGGGTTAACATAAATTGTCTCTCTCTCTCCTCCCCTAATTTTCATGGTGGTGGGCCCGTCCCTCCCCCCAATCTATAATCAACAGCTCACACATTTCACATTACGTTAATTACATAACTGGGATTACGTAGGTGTAGCATTACTCGTCCTAAAAAACCCAACTAAGCCAACCTCCCAGCATATCACGCGGGAAAAGACCCGGCCGCACCATTTTAGTCGGGATTACCGGACTACTAGTAGTAGTATCAATGGATCGCGTGAGGCAACAATTTTTTTTAGGGGGCGAAGCACCTAGTTTAAAAGGAAAAAAGGCGGTACACTCACAGCACTCCTGTCACGGTTGCATTGCACCCCACACACGTTCGGTCCTGCACAAGGCTCACGCAAACGGAACGCGCTTCGGCTTGCCTCTTCACTAACAGTGGGACTACACTTGGAGAAACCAACCATGCGCCAAACTCCCCCCGCCCACC
>NC_041383.1:681624445-681634828 GCF_002162155.2 Triticum dicoccoides | reverse complement strand
TCAACCGCCCTTCGGCCAATTAGCCAATAATATTCCCCAACCCCCCCTGTCCTCCTCCACTCCATTCGCTCCGCCAAAGCCGCCCTCCCTGCTGCGCCGATACGTTGGCGCCACGGTTCAGCGATCCTCTCGCTCCCATGGTACGCTCTCGTAGACTGCCGTCCTCTAGCCGCGCTGCCAGCTCTGGCTACGTTCTTGTGGAGGCGCACGACGGTCAGCGCCATCACCGCTGGTGACGTTCGTGTGGAGACGCACGGCGGTCAGCTTCTCCCACGATACGCGCATTCTAGACCGAGGCCCCGTTCATGTCGGTGTAGCGCTGAATGTTAGCTGATAGACGCTGTTAATCTCACTGTTTGCCAAAGTAGTTTACTGTCAATATGCTCTGCTTAAGAAGCTTCATTGCCCTGTTCTGCACTCAATCTGCTTAGCTGAGATGGCGTGCCAAGGCCGATTAGTTGTTAAAATATCCTGTCGTATATTTATTGTGACGTAGATTGCCATGGTCTAGTAGCCAATCTGTTAGGTGAAATAGCTCTACACCGTTTTATACTCGATCTTTGTTGCTGCGATGGCCTTCGATAGTTTGATGGCTGTGTTCTCGGCCTCATTGACTGCTGAAACAGCCTGCCATAATTTGGCACTCAAATCTGTTTGCTGAATTAGCTTTACATATATTTCGTTACTTAGATCTGCTTGTCCAAATATCTTGCCATAGCTTTAGACATCAACCTAGGTATTTTTTTTCTAGACTTCATAAAAAACCATATATGTTTTTCCTATAATATCTAGTAGAAGAACTAATTTGTATGTCTAACAGATGGACAGGACTTGGATAACTTCTGCTCGAAGATTCTCCGCTGCATATGTTGAGGGGGTTGAAAACTTCATGAAGTTTATCAGAGCTGAGTACGGTGGTCCGAAATCAGATGTGCTCTGCCTGTGTAGCAGTTGTATGAATTCAGTTACATGACCGCAGTCAACTGTGCAAAACCATCTACACTTGTATGGGATGTCGGTCACATATACTAGGTGGGTTCATCATGGTGAAGCTGTGAACGTCAATGTTATTGACTACGTGGAAGCAGTAGATCACCATCTTGATCTGCCTCATGCTCAGGTGGAAGAGGAGGAGGAGGTGGTGGTGGCGGAGCCAGTGAGTTTGACCAACATTGAAACAATACTATGAAATGCGCGTGCATTCCGTGAACTTTCACCTGCAGAAGAAAAACGGTGGGCCCGCATGTTGGATCAATGCAACGTTGCTGTCACCCCAGGAAATAAGCTGTCAATATTCTCAGCTATGGTCACCTTTCTTCAGGTGAAGACATCTGAGCGGATGACTAACAAATCATTTGATGCGATGTTGGATGCTTTCCGCAAATCTTTCCCAAATGCGTTTGAGCTGCCACACACCTACAATAAAATGAAGAATTTCCTTCGTGTAGTTGGAATTGGATATGATATGATCCATGTTTGTAAGAATAATTGTGTTATGTTCCGGAAGGATTATGCCAACTTAAGTGAATGCCCGAAATGCAAACCATCAAGATGAAAAGATGGCGATGCTGTGAAGAGGATTCCTCATAATGTTCTGAGACATTTTCCAATTACACCAAGATTGCAGAGGTTGTTTCATGATGCTGAAACAAGAGAGGATGTAATGTGGCATTCTAGGAACCAGGAGTACAGAGATCAGAATGTAATGAGCCATCCATCTCATGGTAGTGAGTGGAAAATCTTCAATGATAAACACAAAGAATTTGCTGCTGACCCGAGAAACATTTGACTTGGCTTAGCTTCAGATGGATTTAACCCATTTGGCCACAAGAGCGCCACATATAGCATGTGGCTAGTGCTTGTTATCCCTTACAACATGCCTCCAAATGTCTGCACCAAAGAATCAAACTACATGATGGCCTTGCTCATCCCTGGTCCAAAAACTCTTGGAAAGGATTTTGATTTGTTCATGGAGCCTCTTGTGGAGGAACTTCAACAGCTATGGAAGGGTGTTCTCACTCGAGACCTATATAGCAGCCCACCAGCTGATTTGCGTGCTGTTATAATTTGGTGCATCCATGATTATCCGGCTTTGGGCACTATGTTAGGGCGAACGACACATTGTTACAATGCATGTGTTCGTTGTGATAGGAATCCACTGTTATACGCAATACTTAGCAAGATCTGTTACATTGGACACCGCCGTTTCCTTGCCAAGGACAAGCCGCATCCTAGAAAATACCGAAGACATGTGTTCAATGCAAATCGTGAAAACCGTGATGCGCCAAAGAGGCTCACCGCCGATGAGTTGCAAGTGGAATTAGAGAAGGTCAGGCATATTACACCAGGAAACCATCCTGGTAATGGTAGCGGGAAAAGGAAGCGTGGCAGGGTAGAAGATTAATTATTGTTTACCCGCAGGTCCACTTTGTGGGACTTGGAGTATTGGAAAGATTTGGATCTGCGGCATAATCTTGATGTGATGCACATCGAGAAAAATATATGTGAAAGCATTATCGGCACACTTCTTAATATTGAAGGCAAGACGAAAGGTACCTTAAAATCTAGGATTGATTTGACACACCTGGGTATCAGAAAGGATTTGCAGGTGCAAGATGAAGGTAAATCATGGGATATGGCACTAGTTGTGTACGTCTTGGACAAGGTAAAAAGAAAAGAATTCTGCGAGGTCCTGTCACGTGTGAGATTCCCACATGGATTTGCTTCCAACCCTGAAAAGAGAGTCAGTGCAGATGGAAATAAGGTACAAGGGTTGAAAAGTCATGACTGCCACGTCCTACTTCAAAGGGTTTTACCTGTTATCCTTAGAGGATTGGACCGCCCTGACTTATACAGAGTAGTTGCGGAGTTGGGACAATTTTTCAGGGAACTCTGCAGTAGAAATATCAGGATAGATGCTTTGGAGCGTCTTAGAGACAAGATACCAACTATCCTATGCGACCTTGAGAAGATATATCCTCCAGCATTCTTTGATGTGATGGTGCATTTGGATGTTCATCTACCTGATGAGGCACTACTTAGAGGTCCAGTACAGTATGGCTGGATGCCCTACAAAAAAAACACTTCCGTGATGATACGTGTTTGTCACAGTAGGTTGCGTTTTTTGTCATGCATGTACATCCATGACAAATTTATGACAGAATAAAGATAGTCATACCTGTGCTGTCGTAGAAGTGTTCCATGACATTACCAAAATTATCATCATGGAAGTGTCCACTTCCATGACGATAAATCGCGCGTCACAGAAGTGCTTTCGTCAAGGGTGACCAACACATGGAATCCACCATAACGGAATGTCGTTAAGCTATCAGGTCGGGTTTTGGATTCGATAACCCGTTAACAGCCCCGACCAATGGGGATTTTCCACGTGTAAAATCCTCATTGGCTGGAGGAAACACGTGTCGGCTCACCGTTGGGACAGATGTCATCCACTCATTGGACAGAAGGCGCCTATGATACGTCGACACGTGGCACGGCCCAACAGAGGCCCATTCCTATGAAAAGGCCGGCCCATTTGACTTGGTCAAAAGTTGGCGGGCCGGCCCATGTAAAGCCTGTTAACGGCATGTTCGCATATGGCCCATTTATAGCCCGCTAACCCATGGCCCGTTACGCCCTATCCGAATTAGGCCCAGTAGCGTCATCTGGGCCACCCAATATGATTCCAGCCCGTTTTCACTTCTGGCCCATGTATGGCCCATGACGTCTTTCGGCCCAGATGAGGCCCTATGTAACTCTTGGCCTATTAACGGCCCGTGGTGAAACTGGCCCGTAATGAATAGTGTATTACTTTACACCCATTAACGGCCCGTGGTGAAACTGGCCCGTAATGAACAGTGTATCACTTTATACCCATTAAGGGCCCGTTATTCCGTTGGGCCGTTTCCAGCCCATGTTATCTTTCGGCCTTCTCAGAGCCCATTTATTCTTGGGCTCATTTCCAGCATTCCTTTACTTACGGCCCATTACTGTCATTTTCTGCTTATGGGCCAAATTCAGCCCGTGGTTACAGTCGGCCCGTTTGTGGTCCGTTAACACGTTGGGCCGTTTTCACAGTGTCATGAAATACGGCCTATTAACGATGGCCCGTTATGGTCGGCCCATGAACGGACGATTCCAACTCTAGCCTGTTTACAGCCATAATGCGGCCTGTTATTGGCCCATGTTTGGCCAATCGATCATACTACCCGTATAAGGCCCATTGATGATACGACCCATAGAAGGCCAGTAGGTGCAGTGTCACTACAGTAAATATTAGCCCATGGTTATTGTGGCCTAGTTTTAAAAAATAGGTTGTTGCAACCACTAGCAAACCGCAGAAAAAGAACTGCCCTGACTACAAGCAAACAAATAAACAAGACAACAAGGAAATAAATAAGCAAGCAACTTACACTAGGCTATCACGGCTATTACACATATTACATCCACTTGGCATCAAAGTTCGCCACCAGTGCAAATATAGGGAACACAGCAGCATATAAACGCCGCAGCAAAACAAGTCCAGAACTGAAACCACTTCAGAAGAGCTCAATAAACAATATCCTGGGTACCCATAATGCTGGCAAGATGCTTAGCAAGCTTATTAACTTTCTCTTGTTTGGCGCTTAAGTCCTCCAGTGCCTGCTGTTGCACCAGAAAGTATGCATCTGAATTCTGCAGGGACTTCCTCAGTCCTTCGGCTTCCTGTCGCATAACATCTGGTCGATGTCTTTCAACTTGAAGTTGAGACTCAAGAAGCCGAACTGATTCAGGCAACGAGTTCAAAGAGCTGGTGCCAGTAGTGGTAGCCAGTAACTCAAGCACTACATTAAGACAGGACTTTGGGGTTGTCTCAGTGTCCTCAATATAGTTTTTATCAGCTTTCTTGGAGACCAACAGGGATGTCTCACTATCTTGAACCTTATCTGCATTACTTCCTTTACCATTGCATAACAGGGTACTCTTCTCCAATATTTTATCCGCGTTCTAAAAGGGAACAAACAAACACATCTCAGGTTTACAATGTAGTATATGAAACTCATTTTGGTAAACCAGTTCAGTAGTAAGGTGGATAGGATAACAACATGAAACAAACATATATCTATGTAGTATGGTCACTATATGGTCTATATCATTCTAGTTTATGTTGCCAAATCAAGATAGATACAGTTCGAATCATATCTATTTAAGACAAAGCAGCATAGACAGAATATAAGTGTGGTAAACTACACAGCAATAACAACACTTGTAATGTGCATGGCATGAGAACATAACTGTTTATTCAATTGAAACTGAAATCAACATAGAGCAAGTTACAACAGCAAACAGCCAAAGATGTTGAAGAAACAAGTTTAAAACATACCTGTTGCACCATTGGAGTTTCAATTGCATCCTTCAAATTTGAAATTGGTTGGTATCAGTAAATACAGTGATGCAAGAGCAAAGTAGTATGAACCATAGCTACGGAACCTGACCTGAGAACAATTCTTCTTCTGCTTTAAGCGTTGACTTCGGGTTCGGAGTGGTGGTCCTTGTGATTTGGGCACTGCAGTTGCCTTACTAACTGCTCGTGTTTGGGTGCTCTGTGGTGGAGACGGTGTTGTGTCAATGGGAACTGGGTGTCTATCTATTGCGGTTGGGGTTAGAAGGGGTGTAGCTGGTTCTTTGTCCAACTGGGTAGGGGTACAATCTGCATGAGTGTGGGTTATGTGTGGTGGGGCTGATTCTTGGGCAAGTACAACCGTGGTTCTATCTGCATCGATAGGTAGCACGATCTTTTCTGAAGACCGTGTTTTTACTCCCACAGATACTGCTATCACTCCCTCCAATTGAAATGGCTGATAAACAAGAAAAGTAATTGAATGTACAGACATTGTAAGATAGACAGGTGCAATGGATAGTAGGGAAGAAAACAGGGCATGAAATAATTCACATTTATGTTGTCTAAGCAAACAGAATAGCAGGACATAATTTCACATATATGATGGCTAATTAAACAGGATAGCATGACACAATTTCACATGTATGATGGCTAACTAAACAGGATAGAATGACATACTTCAAAATATGATGACTATGTAAACAGGATGACATGATATAACTATACGATGTGTCTATTAAAATGGTTGGCATGCCATAAATCACAAACATGTCGTCGATGGAAACATGATGGCATGATATAATTCACGGATATAATGACATAATTTAAAATATGATGACTATGTAAACAGGATGAGATGATATAACTATATTATGTCTTTAGAAAATGGGTTGGCATGCCATATTTCAGATACATGTTGTCTATGTAAACATCATGGCATGACATAATTCAAATATATGATTTATATACTAAGGAAGTGAGCAGAGGGCAGTTGCACATATGATGTGTCAACTAAGGAGATGGCATTCAATATTGTGTATATGATGTAAAAAATAAGCATTGCAATACAACATATGCATTATATGAGTAATATAACCCTGCCAAGTTTGAGCATACACCTCAGGGGGATAATAGGACTGATCATCTGCCTCTGAATCCTCCTCTAAAGAGCTATCTGTAACCAGCATGATATCTGCTTCAGCAGGTAGCATTGTCTGCTATGAAGACCTTGTTTTCACTCCAGATTTCTCCATCACCAATTCAAATGGCTGATGCACAGGAAGAGCAGTTGAATATACAAACATTGTCGACAAAAGCAATGAGAAATACAAAAAAGGATGGCATGATATAATTCACATATATGACGCTTGCCTAAACAGCATGGCATTGCATAATTCACATACATAATGCCTTGCAACAAGATAACATTGCATAATTCACATATATAATGTCTTGCAACAAGATGGCATTGCATAATTCACATATATGGTAATTAGACACTAAATAGGTGGCATTCACACAAAGCATGTCTAAACTAAGCAAATGACATAGCAATGCAAGATACCATTGATACGTCTCTGTCGTATCTACTTTTCCAAACACTTTTGCCCTTGTTTTGGACTCTAACTTGTACGATTTGAATGGAGCTAACCCGGACTGACGTTGTTTTCAGCAGAATTGCCATGGTGTTGTTTTATGTGCAGAAAAAAAAAAGTTCTCGGAATGACCTGAAACTCCACGGAATATCTTAGAATAAATAATAAAAAATCCTCGCCAAAGATGAAGACCAGGGGCCCACACCCTGTCCACGAGGGTGGGGGGCGCGACCCTCCCCCCTGGGCGGGCCCCCTACCTCGTGGCCCCCCTGGAGGCCCTCCGACGCCAACTCTAACTCCATATATTGGCTTTCGGGGAGAAAAAAATCAGAGAGAAAGTTTCATCGTGTTTTACGATACGGAGCCGCCGCCATGCCCTAATCTCTCTCGGGAGGGCTGATCTGGAGTCCGTTCGGGGCTCCGGAGAGGGGGATTTATCGCCGCCGTCATCATCAACCATCCTCCATCACCAATTTCATGATGCTCACCGCCGTGCGTGAGTAATTGCATCGTAGGCTTGCTGGACGGTGATGGGTTGGATGAGATTTATCATGTAATCGAGTTAGTTTTGTTAGGGTTTGATCCCTAGTATCCATTATGTTCTGAGATTGATGTTGTTATGACTTTGCTATGCTTAATGCTTGTCACTAGGGCCCGAGTGCCATGATTTCAGATCTGAACCTATTATGTTTTCATGAATATATGTGTGTTCTTTGATCCTATCTTGCAAGTCTATAGTCACCTACTATGTGTTATGATCCGGCAACCCCGAAGTGACAATAATCGGGACCACTCCTGGTGATGACCATAGTTTGAGGAGTTCATGTATTCACTATGTGCTAATGCTTTGTTCCGGTTCTCTATTAAAAGGAGGCCTTAATATCCCTTAGTTTCCAATAGGACCCCGCTGCCACGGGAGGGTAGGACAAAAGATGTCATGCACGTTCTTTTCCATAAGGACGTATGACCATATATGGAATACATGCCTACATTACATTGATGAACTGGAGCTAGTTCTGTGTCACCCTATGTTGTAACTGTTACATGACGAACCGCATCCGGCATAATTATCCATTGCTAATCCGGTGCCTACGAGTTTTCCATATACTGGTTTATGTTTATTTACTTTTCCGTTGCTACTGTTATCATCAATACAAAATACCAAAAACATTACTTTTGCTGTCTTTACTTTGTTACCGTTACTACCACTATCATATTACTTTGCTACTAAACACTTTGCTGCAGATATTAAGTTTCTAGGTGTGGTTGAATAGACAACTCAGCTGCTAATACTTGAGAATATTCTTTGGCTCCCCTTGTGTCGAATCAACAAATTTGGGTTGAATACTCTACCCTCGAAAACTGTTGTGATCCCCTATACTTGTGGGTTATCAAGACCTTTTTCTGGCGCCGTTGCCGGGGAGCATAGCTCTATTCTTTGAGTCACTTGGGATTTATATCTGCTGGACACTATGAAGAACTTGAAAGATGATCGAACTACTATTTTGCCCTCAACTACGAGGGGAGTTAAGGAACTGCCATCTAGCTCTGCACTTGATTCACCTTCTGTTATGAGTAAGCTAGCGACACCTAAACCTGCTTCTGCTATTCGTTCTGATATGTCGCATGTTATCGATGATGCCACTTCTGCTATGCATGATACTTATGATGAAACTACTTCTATGCTTGATACTACTGTGCCCCTTGGTGAATTTCTAGATGAACAAATTTCTAGGTCTAGAGAAAGAGAAATTATTGAAACTGAACACAATGATGTTAGTGATGATGAAAATATGCCTGCTATTCCTGAGGGTTATCTTTTTAATGCTGAATCTATTGAAGCTATTCTTGCTTGCCAGGATAGTCTTGAACGTAAGAGGTTGCTAGTTAAGTGGAGTAAAGAATCTATTAGAGATAGGATGAGACCCGACCCTGCTTTTGCTACTTCACCTATCTGTATTCCCGATCAGGATTATTATGTTTTTTTGTTGATCCGGATATAATTACTTTGGTTGAATCTGATCCTTTTTATGGCTATGAATCTGAAACTGTTGTGGCACATCTTCGTAAGTTAGATGATATAGCTGCCCTGTTTACTAATAATGAGAGATCGCGCTACCTTTATTTACTCAAAATATTTCCGTTCTCATTAAAGGGTGATGCTAAGAAATGGTTTAATTCTTTTGATCCTGGTTGTGTGCAAAGTCCCCAGGATATGATTTATTACTTCTCTGCTAAATATTTCCCTGCTCATAAGAAACAAGCTGCTTTGAGGGAAATATACAACTTTGTGCAAATTGAAGAAGAGAGTCTCCCACAAGCTTGGGGAGGCTTCTCAAGTTACTTAATGCTTTGCCTGATCATCCTCTTAAGAAACCTGAAATATTTGATATCTTTCATAATGGACTAACTCATGCTTCCTGATAGTTGTGTTGGTTCTCTTTTCAGGGAAAGAACACCAGATGACGTTGAAATTGTATTGAATAATATGTTGGCAAATGAAAATAATTGGGCACCTCCCGAGCCAGCTCCTGAGCCAATTACTGAGCCTATTCCTAAACCAACTCCGAAGAAGAGAGGTGTTCTATTTCTCAGCCCCGAAGATATGCAAGAGGCAAAGAAATCTATGAAAGAAAAAGGTATTAAAGCTGAAGATGTTAAGAATTTACCTCCTATTGAAGAAATACATGGTCTTAATTTACCGCCTGTTGAAGAAGTATATGATCTCAATTACTTATTTACTGAAGAACCTCCCGATATCCCGACACAGGTAGTAAAGGTAAATTCTCTCTATAGATATGATAAAGCTGAGGTCCCTCCTACTAAAATTCCTAGTCAGTGCTTGGATGAGTTTGATGACTTTATGTTTAAGCAAGATGATTTTAATGCTTATTTTGGTAGACAATTAAAACAGAATGCCTTTATGATTAAACGCTTGGGTGATTATATGGCTGATATTAGAGGTGAACTTAAACTTGTTAGCAAGCATGCTTCTATCACTACTGGAATCAGCTACTTTGCCATCTGCCAGATCTTTGTCGTCCGCTAGCGGACGGCAAAGAAGCTCTTTGCCATCAGCTACCAAAAGGCAGATGGCAAAGAAACGGCAGACGGCAAAGAAGCTCTTTGCCATGCGCCATTTCGTTGCCGTCCGCCAACTGACGGCAAAGAATCTTTGCCGTCAGCCAGCTGACGGCAAAGAGGGAGGTGGCCCCCACCCACCCGCCCATTTAAAAAAACTTAACACCCCCACCTCTTTGTCGTCTGCTAGCAGACGACAAAGAGAGATAATGGCGGACGACAAAGAGTGGCGGACGGCAAAGAGCCGAGTAACTAACGGACGCCACCCCCCTCCCCGCCCGTTACTCTCCCTTCTCTTCCTCTCTCCTCCCCGATGCCCCGTCCTAG
>NC_041383.1:681609075-681623971 GCF_002162155.2 Triticum dicoccoides | reverse complement strand
CGACCCCGACACCACACCCCGACCCCGACACGACACCACACCCAGACAATCGACCCCCCGAGGCCGACAGGGTCTTATATTTGTGAATTATTAGTTAGGTCATATATTTTTCGATTTTTTATGAAAAACATCATATATAATTGTGTTGATCGGGTTGATTTAAATGTGCAGTTGTTTCACCGCTGCGAGGTTTGGTGTTCAACGACCTCGCCGTGCGTTTGACGAGCTCTGCCCCTTCGTTCGTGGGTGAGCACAAATGACATGTCCTCCTCCCCCATTAATTATTTGCTCTGTTCCGGTGTTCGTGCTGATGAAACTTGATAGCTAGCTATATATGTGTCTTGAATCATCAGTATGCATAACCAATATGTGTCTCCCGTTCGAAAGCGTCATAGTTATAAATATGCATGCATTTGCATATTTATAACCTTGATTCTTTCGAATTGTCCAATGCTATCCATGGACAGCCCGAGTATGTGTAGATTGGGTTTGTTTTCCCATATGCTTTGCTCCTGATCCGACGCATAAATTTCGTCAGTGCCTCCCCTGTTGTTCTCCGGGTACACATCCTCTCTGTTTATTGCAGAGACGTGTATCAGGAGAACAGCGGGGAGGTGCTGCCGAAATTTTGCGTCGGATCCGGAGCATAGCATGGGAAAATGAACCCAATCTACACATACTCGGGTGGGATTAGGACCTATCATTACCTATTAGAGTGTAGGTTGCATGGACGTAATAAAATTGACAAAGTAGATCAACTGATGAATATATACATGGTGAATTATATATATAATTGTTGTGTGTCCAGTAGCTCTGAAAGTCAAGATGAGTGATCGTGCATGGATGTATACCGGTCACACTTGTCAGAACAAATGGAGCGCTGAATGGTTCACAAAAACCAAGGGGTTTGTGCAAGCCGCATTTGCAAATGGCCAGAGGAAAACTTGGTGCCCCTGTTTCTGATGCGGCAATTGGGAAAAGAGGACAGAGGCTGAAATGGGTAAACACCTGCAGAAGAATGGTTTTACGCCCGATTATATGGTGTGGACATTTCATGGTGAGTCTGCCCAACGTGACCGAGCTGAGGTGGATCATCATTGCACCGACGAGCATGGTACCGGGATGGAAAACATGGTGCAAGACTATGATGATGCTCGGGATTCGGACGAAGAGATGGAGGAATCTGCAAAGGCCTTCAATGAAATGTTGGAGTCTTCAAAACGTACACTCCACGAGCACACTGAGCTTTGTCAGTTGGATGCCATCTCACAAGTAATGGCTTTGAAGGCTCAGTTCAACTTGGGCAGAGAATGCTATGACACAATTATGACAGTATTTGGATGCTTTCTACCCAAAGGCCATGTAATACCTGCAAACCTGTACCAGTCGGGAAAAATCCTCCGTGCACTGAAGATGCCCTATGAGAAGATACATGCCTGTGAGAAAGGATGTGCCTTATTTAGGCTTGACTATGCGGACTTGAACTATTGTCCCATTTGCAAGTCTTCCAGGTATATTGTGGTAGACAACGGTATGGGTGAGAAGACACAGACCAAAATCCCTATTAGTGTTCTTCGGTATATGCCAATCGTACCTAGACTTCAACGTCTTTTCATGGTCGAAGAGATGGCCAGATAGATGACATGGCACAAAACAGGCAAAAGAACCGAACTAGATGCAGATGGGAATCTAATGATGGTACACACATCGGATGGTGTTGCGTGGAAAAAGTTTGATGAATTACATGCTGACAAAGCGGCAGATCCGAGGCATCCTCGAGTCGGCATCAGCACCGATGGGTTCAGTGTGTTTGGTATGACGGCAGCCCAATACAGTTGTTGGCCCGTATTTGTCTTTCCACTCAATCTCCCCCCCCCCCCGGACAGATTATGCAAAGAAAGAACATTTTCCTGACCTTGATAATTCCAGGGCCCAACTATCTGGGGAAAAATATGAATGTGTACATGCAGCCGCTTAAGGACGAATTGCAAGAAGCCTGGGATAATGGGTTCAAGACATACGACGCCTATAGCAAATGAAACTTCATAATGCGTGTCTGGTACATGTACTCGACGCATGACTTGCCGGCGTATGCGCTATTCGTTGGTTGGTGTGTGCATGGAAGGTTCCCGTGCCCCACATGCAAGGGAGCTCTTGAGTTTCGTTGGCTTCAGGCCGGTCGCAAGTTTTCTTGCTTCGACATGCATAGACAGTTCCTGGATCCTCGCCATAAGTTCAGGAAAGACAAGAAGAACTTCATCAGAGGTAGAGTTGTAAAAAACTCTACACCACCTGCGTTGACAGGCCAACAGACCTTGGATCAGTTAAACGCTCTCGAGCCAGATCCAGAGCGTCCAGGGTACTTCAAGGGGTATAATTCTGAGCACGCCTGGACTCACAAAACATGCTTATGGGATCTGCCTTACTTCAAAGACCTCCTTTGCCCACACAACATCGACGTGATGCACACTGAGAAGAATATCGCCGAGGCACTTTTTGGTACATTGTTCGGCATAGATGGGAAGTCAAAGGATAATACTAAGGCTAGAGTCGATCTGAAGGCGCTATGTGATAGGCCGTTACAAAACATGAAAGAACCGAAAGGAAAGCAGAACTGGGCGAAGCCAAAGGCATGGTTCAATCTTGGAAGGCCAGCTATGAGGGAAATTATCTTGTGAATGAAAATGCAGTTGATGTTCCCCGATGGGTATGCAGCGAATCTAAAGAGGGGAGCGAGTCTTGATAAATTAAAGATATTTGGTCTCAAGAGTCATGATTGGCACATATGGATTGAGCGGGTAATGCCGGTGATGTTGTGTGGCTTCATCCCTGAGGATGAATGCTAGTACTGGCAGAACTCAACTATTTCTTCCGTGTTCTTTGTGCGAAGGAACTATCGCCTAGCGTGCTAGAAGAAATGGAAGAGTTGGCGCCAGAGTTGATCTGCAAGTTAGAGAAGATCTTTCCACCGGGCTTCTTTAATCCAATGCAGCATTTGATTTTGCATCTCCCGACCGAGGCAAGATTGGGGGGCCCGTGCAAAATTGTTGGTGCTACCCAACTGAGAGGATCCAGAAGACGCTTCGAGAAAAATGTAAAAATAAACGTAGAATTGAAGCGTCTATGGCTGAGGCATTCATCACTGAGGAGGCGGCAAACTTCGTGACAGCACACTATGAAACCAAAAATCGTCATTTGCATAATCCGAAGCCTCGGTACAATGCCGACGAGACTAAAAAGGGTGGATCCAACCTCAGCCTATTCAAAGGGAATCTCGCACCAGCCAGTGTTTCAAATCCAGTATCTTTGGATAACGAAGAATGGTGGACCATTTCGTTGTATATCTTCAACAACCTGATAGAAGTGCGGCCGTACATCGAGTAAGTTCTCGGTACATTGTTTCGCAACTTCTATTTCCTTTGAACTGCTCTTATTCCTGGAGATTTCATACAGTCGATACGTTGCCCTATTCTCGTATGGAGCGGTGATCCAAAAGGGTTCCGTCAAAGAGTATGAGCTTCTCGCAAAGCAAGGAGGCGGCTATCCCGGTTTCATCTCTTGGTTCAAACAAACGGTAAATTCTATTAGACAATCTCATTTCATTCGCTAATTTGTGCGTAATGCAACAATCCTTTCATATTAAACTTGTAGGCTAATTCAGAGTCTATTGACGCCGAATTGAGACAAGTCGCTAATGTTTTTGACTATAAGGTCCGTTCATTTGACAAATACGACATCAACGGGTATCATTTTCGTACCTATGGCAAAGAGCTATCTATGGCCGACCGAAAGTCTACAAATTGTTGTGTATCTTCTATCGGCGAAGGAGGTACCGAGTATTATGGGAGAGTTGAAGCAATTTATGAACTTCTATTCTATGGTGAAAACCCACAGAATGTCGTAGTCTTCAAATGTTATTGGTTTCAGCCGAAGGAGACTAGAAGGACTCATGAACATATAGGGCTAGTTGAAATCAACCAAAGCACCCATTTAGATGTTCCTGATGTCTATATTATGGCTCAACAGGCGACCCAAGTATTCTATCTACCCTGGGCCTGCCAAACTAATCCAAATCTGAAAGGTTGGGATGTCGTTTATGAAGTGTCACCACGTGCTAGACTATCTCCCCCAAAGGAAGAGGATTATGAACCTCACATTAACGCAGACACATATGAAGGAGAATTCTTCCAAGAGACATGTCTTTCCAAAAAGCATTTCAAGAACCGGTATACTTCACCCCAAAACATTGAAGTAGACAGCGACAGTGAATCCCACATCACCCCAGAGGAGGAACAAGAAGAGCTGGAACAAGAAGAGGTTACTCCTGCGGACGACCTCTCAATGCTTGATCGATTACGTAAAGGTGGCCTTCCACATGTTGATGCCACTGAACCCTATGAGCCCGTCATTGATTATAGCGATGATGATGATTATGCATTTATTGATGATACTGATCGAGATTATTAGTAGTGTCAGGTATTCAATTTTTTTATGTTGTACTTGATGATGATACACTTAAGTGATATACATATTATTATTCATGTCGGTATTTTTTTTATGTTGTACTAATTTCGTTTACTCTTTGTCATGGCAGGTGTTGAAAGATGGAAGGGGAGCCGACTGAGGCCAAGGACAAACGTGCCCAAATTGAAGGTGTGCCACACCATCAAGGTAGCTCCAGCTTATATCAGCTTGGGCGGAATTGGGTATGTGATTTGCTTCATGATTAATGCAATTCATTCATCATGCTAGCTTGAGCCCTTTAATTACTAATTTACTTTGTTTCTCTCTTTCAGGCATGCTACAATAAGACGGATAAGGTGCTAGAGGGGTACGACCTGTATGCCATGGCCCACACTGCCTCTTACAAGCAAGTCAAGGGGAAGGCGAGGAAAGGGGAGGAGTTTAACCCGAGCCAGATTCCCTACAATCCAGAGCAGGTGATGATATCTAGTGGCGGGAGGTCCTGTGGCTCCATAGCCATTGATCCGGAGATTGCTCCTGAGACCACGGTGAGTTTAGTTTGAATGGACGTTACTTGCTAGTCTTAACATTTGAGTGTCATCATGCTAACGAAACATTGGAAATGATCTTTGGTGCAGCGTAACTCCACACAAGCGTCACACGATCCTTCTCCAGCTACTGGCATGAGCCAGCCCGCTCCCACACCTCCATGATCAAGGTAAGTTTCTCTATTTTTTTGCTTAACAAATGCATAAAGACCTAGACTTAGCTTTATTTCATCCAATATGCTTACCTTAATGACCTAGAGTTAGCTTCTTTTCCTGCAAAATGACTTAATAAGCTTACTGACCTCCAAAACCAGCCATTCTACCTAAGTTAGCTCTACAACGATCTATACTTAGCTTTGTTTCCTCCAAAATGACCTATGTTAGTTATAATATGCTTAGTTAACTAGGTTTGCTCAATAATGACATGTACTTACCTTACATATGTAAAAAAACGGCATAATTAGCTTAGTTAGCTCATAAACGATCCATTTTACCTACATTAGCTCTAAAATGATGCATTTTACCTAAGTTAGCTCATAAACGATCCATTTCACCTAAGTTACCTCACAAACGATGGCGTGCTTCTTCTTCTAGTCTTCTTCTTCTAGTCACCTTTTCCTAACTTTCTTATTTGCCATTTTGCAGATTTCATTCACTTCTCGGAAGCTAGCTTGCTATGATGGAGTGCTTGTTTTTTATTTCATTCTCTTCTAGTATTCTTCTAGCTTGCTACGATGGAACTTGCTATCTTGATGAAACTTTGCATTGTAATATGTATGTGCAACTTGCTATATATGTATGTACGATGAAACTTATGTGCTATTAAATAACCCTGTGAAATATATCTATATATGTCATATATATTTGCCGTGAAAATTGTTGGATTTAAAAAAAACAGAGAAAAAAGCCAATATGCAAGCTCTTTGCCATCAGCAGCGGACGGCAAAGAGGCCACGTGGCAGGCAACTGTGCTTCCTGGGAGGCTGACCAATTTGGTCAGTTTGCCTACAGCGGCTGACGGCAAAGGCCTTACAAAGTTTGTCGTCAGCGGCCGATGGCAAAGGCTTGCCGTTAACCACCTAATGGAGTAACAACGCATTTATTGCCGTCTGCATTCTTTGCCGTCGGCTGCTGATGGCAAAGGCCCCTTTGCCGTCAGCCGCCCGAAGCAGACGGCAACATAGCTCTTAGCCGTCCCGTACTTTGCCGTCCACTTTTGTCGTCCATGGCGGACGGCAAAGACCTTTGCCGTCCGCCATCCATGCCTTCGCCGCCTGATAATCCAAATGATATCTCTATGTCTGATGCCTGTAGTGTATGGTTACCACTCAAGTAGAACAAGTACTTAAAGCTCAGAAAGAAGTGCTTGATGAAATGAATAGTAAGGAAAATGATTATGCTGTCAGATTGGCTACTAGAACTGGTAGAATGACTCAGGAACCTTTGTATCCTGAAGGCCACCCTAAGACAATCGAGCAAGATTCTCAGAGAAACAATATTGATGCACCTAGTTCTTCTAAGAGGAAGAAAAAGAAAAATGATAGAACCGTGCAAACTTCTAGTGAACCTATTGCTGAACCACCTGATAATCCAAATGATATCTCTATGTCTGATGCTGAAACACAATCTGGTAATGAACATGAACCTAGTGAAAATGTTAATGATAATGTTCATGTTGATGCTCAACCTAGTAATGATAATGAAGTAGAAGTTGAACCTGTTGTTGATCTTGATAACCCACAATCAAAGAATCAACATTATGATAAAAGAGACTTTGTTGCTAGGAAACATTGTAAAGAAAGGGAACCATGGGTTCAGAAACCCATGCCTTTTCATCCCAAACCATCCAAGAAAAAGGATGATGAGGATTTTGAGCGCTTTGCTGAAATGATTAGACCCATCTTTTTGCGTATGCGATTAACTTATGTGCTCAAAACAAATCCTTATGCTAAGTATATGAAGGATATCATTACTAATAAAAGAAAGATACCAGAAGCTAAAATTTCCACCATGCTTGCTAATTACACTTTTAAGGGTGGAACACCAAAGAAACTTGGAGATCCAGGAGTACCTACTATACCATGCTCCATTAAAAGAAATTATGTTAAAACTGCTTTATGTGATGTTGGAGCCGGTGTTAGTGGTATGCCTCTCTCTTTATATCGTAGACTTGACTTGAATAAGTTGACACCTACTGAAATATCTTTGCAAATGGCTGATAAATCAACTGTTATACCTATCGGTATTTGTGAGGATGTGCCTGTTGTGGTTGCAAACGTTACTATTCCCGAGGATGATAGTATGTCTATTATTCTTGGAAGACCTTCCCTTAATACTGCAGGGGCTGTTATTGATTGCAACAAAGGCAATGTCACTTTTCATGTTAATGGTAATGAGCATATGGTACACTTTCCGAGGAAACAACCTCAAGTTTATAGTATTAACTCTATTGGAAAAATCCATCGATTATATTTGGAGGTTTTGAATATCCTCTCCCTACTGTCAAGAAGAAATATGATATACTTATTATTGGGGATGTCCATATCCCCGTTGAGGTAACATAGTGTTATTCGAAATTTCTCCGGTTCCATTTTAATCGGAATGAGTTTGCTAACAAGACTTGATCAGCCTTGTTAGTGGATTCTTTTTGATGAGCATGAGACGGATGAAACTAGAAGCACAACCTTTTGTACCCTCTTTATATTTTCTGTTACTTAGTAGAAATAAAGTAAAATAGTATTTTTTGCCTGTTTCCTGACTTATTCGTGCAATATAAAAATATCCCGAAAATAAAAGTCCTCAGAATGGCATGCCAATTTAATATGATTTGTTCGAGAATATTTGAGAATTTACTGTGCAAAAATTACCACAGGGGGAGCTGCCACCTGGCCACGAGGGTGGAGGGCTCACTCTACCCCCCTAGGCGCGCCCCCTGCCTCGTGGGCCCATGGTGGCTTTCCTCCATTTATTCCTGCACCCATCTTCTTCCTCTGCCTCACACAAACACGAAAAACCAACTCAAGCACGAGTTCCAGCCCCCGTTGCTATGATTTTCGATCTCCTTGCTCAAAGCACCTCTCGCAAAGCTGCTTGGGGAGATTGTTACTTGGTATGTGACTCCTCCATTGGTCCAATTAGTTTTTGTTCTAGTGCTTTATTCATTGCAAATTTGTGCTGCATATGTGACCATGTTCTTGAGCTTGCATGTCAAATTTATATGGTTCCAATTAGTTCTAATGCTTTATATAGGCTCTAGGCACTTGTGGGAGTTGTTACTACCAATTTTATTGAAGTTGGTTCACTTTTATTTGAAGCTACTAAAAATTTCAGAAATTTTTCAGAGGAGACAATATGCTTAGGAGGATGTTCCAAGGTGGTCCTTCAAGGAAGCAAGGTCCCAGGCTTGCAATACGTGATGCTGACGAGGAACCACCAAGAGACGCTCCTGTGAGGCCTTGTGAATGGCCGTCGGAAAATTTTATGAATCAAGTGGGAATCAAAGAAGAATTTATCACATATTTGAGTAACGCCGGTCTTGACGACTTTGAAGCTGACAAATGCCCCCAGTATCATGATCTCACAAGTTCATTTGTGAGGAGGCAAAAAGAAGATATATTATAACCAGAGAGGAGGCAGATGAGTATGAAAGGAGAGTGGAGGCTGCTCGACTGCACGCTATAGCTCAAGCGGCAATAGCCACTGCGTCACACTACGAGCCCAGCTTCACCTACGGATATCCGCCAGGCCATCCCTAGCAATAGACCAACTTAGGCCAAAAGCTTAAGCTTGGGGGAGTACGTATTTCCCACCGACATTACATTTATGTTCACACACACTCATTGCTAGATGTCGGTGCTCATACTCTTTCATTGTATTACCCATGCTAGTTTAAATTTCTTTTTCCTTCCTTCTTATTGTGTGTTTGTTAAACCTTAAGAAAAAACCAAAAAAATTAGTTAGTTTACTTTCCATGCTTGTAGTAGAATTAAAATGAAAATCCAAAAATATTTACCGTTCTTCTTTTACTTGTTGGGAGCTTTCCCGTGTAAATAGTTTTTATTTTCTTTTTTTCTTTGGGGGTCGAGAAGACCATGTTGAAAATGCTTAGTGGCTCTTATATGCATGATCGTTTATTTAACTTAGAGCCCATATTACTTGTCTTCTCTCTTGAGTTGAATGCTTGCAGATTCCAGCTTAGTCCAATGCATGTGCACTCTTATTATTATTCACACCATTCGGTCATGCAAGTGAAAGGCAATAATGATGATATATGATGGACTTATTGGGATGAGAAAAGCTGGTATGAACTCGACTTCTCTTGTTTTTGTAAATATGATGATTCATCGTTCCCGATTCAGCTATTATGAAGTAAACATATTTGCAATGACATTTACAGATTATAGTTGCTTGTGACATGCTAGATTAGCTATGAGTTATAATTGTTTACCTTGCGTGCCAACATGCTATTGAGATGATTATGACGTGGTATGATAGGATGGTATCCTCCTTTAAATGAATTGAGTGACTCAACTTGGCACATGTTCAGGCATTTAGTTGAATCAAATCAACATAGCCTTCATGATATTTATGTTCATGGTGGATTATATCCTACTCATGCTTATATTCGGTGTAAATTAATTTTAATGCATGTTTACGACTGTTGTCGCTCTCTCAGTTGGTCGCTTCCTAGTCTTTTGCTAGCCTTCACCTGTACTAAGCGGGAATACTGCTTGTGCATACAAACTCCTTAAACCCCAAAGTTGTTCCATATGAGTCCACTATACCTTCCTATATGCGGTATCTACCTGCCGTTCCAAGTAAATTTGTATGTGCCAAACTCCAAACCTTCAAATGAAATTCTATTTTGTATGCTCGAGCAGCTCATGTGCAACTAGGGCTGCCTATATCTTCCATGCTAGGTGGGTTATTCTCAAGAGGATTGGACTCCGCTCCTCATTCACGAGAAAGGGCCGGTAACCGGGATGCCCAGTCCCATGATCCAAAAAGATCAAAGCAAATCAAAATAATTAAACAAAACTCCCCCTGGGACCCGTTGAATGTTGGAGGCACTCGTTGTTTCGAGCAAGCCATGGATTGATGCTTGTGGAAGAGGGGGAGTATAAACCTTTACCATTCTGTTTGGGAACTACCTATAATGCATGTAGTATGGAAGATACAGCCATCTCATAGTTGTTGCATTGACAGTGAAAGTATGCCGCTCAAAATATAATTTATCTCTATTTCAAAATCGAGCCCTGGCACCTCTACAAATCCCTGCTTCCCTCTGTGAAGGGCCTATCTATTTACTTTTATGTTGAGTCATCACCCTTCTTATTAAAAAGCACCCACTGGAGAGCACACTGTCGTTTGCACTCATTATAATTGGTTTATATTGGGTATGACTTGACTGGATCTCTTTTACCATGAATTACAATGTTTAGTCAATCCTTGATCTTTAAAGGTGCTCTTCATTTATGTTTTGCGGTCTCAGAAAGGGCTAGCGAGATACCATTTCATTATATCATGTTATGATTATTTTAAGAAAGTGTTGTCATCTGAGTTTTATTATTATGGCTCGCTAGCTCATTATGCTATTGATATGAGTAATTGTGAGACCTACGTGTTATTGTGAGTATGGTTAGTTCATAATAATTGCTGAAACTTGAATGCTGGCTTTTCATGTTTACAACAACAAGAGCAAACAGAGTTTGTAAAACTTTTTTCTTTTCTCTCTTTCAGTTTGTCAACTGAATTGCTTGAGGACAAGCAAGGGTTTAAGCTTGGGGGAGTTGATACGTCTCCGTCGTATCTACTTTTCCAAACACTTTTGCCCTTGTTTTGGACTCTAACTTGTACGATTTGAATGGAACTAACCCGGACTGACGCTGTTTTCAGCAGAATTGCCATGGTGTTGTTTTATGTGCAGAAAACAAAAGTTCTCGGAATGACCTGAAAGTCCACGGAATATCTTAGAATAAATAATAAAAAATCCTCGCCAAAGATGAAGACCAGGGGGCCCACACCCTATCCACGAGGGTGGGGGGCGCGCCCCTCCCCCCTGGGCGCGCCCCCCTACCTCGTGGGCCCCCTGGAGGCCATCCGACGCCAACTCCAACTCCATATATTGGCTTTCGGGGAGAAAAAAATCAGAGAGAAAGTTTCATCACGTTTTATGATACGGAGCCGACGCCAAGCCCTAATCTCTCTCGGGAGGGCTGATCTGGAGTCCGTTCGGGGCTCCGGAGAGGGGGATTTATCGTCGTCATCATCATCAACCATCCTCCATCACCAATTTCATGATGCTCACCGCCGTGCGTGAGTAATTGCATCATAGGCTTGCTGGACGGTGATGGGTTGGATGGGATTTATCATGTAATCGAGTTAGTTTTGTTAGGGTTTGATCCCTAGTATCCATTATGTTCTGAGATTGATGTTGCTATGACTTTGCTATGCTTAATGCTTGTCACTAAGGCCCGAGTGCCATGATTTCAGATCTGAACCTATTATGTTTTCATGAATATGTGTGTTCTTGATCCTATCTTGCAAGTCTATAGTCACCTACTATGTGTTATGATCAGGCAACCCCGAAGTGACAATAATCGGGACCACTCCCGGTGATGACCATAGTTTGAGGAGTTCATGTATTCACTATGTGCTAATGCTTTGTTTCGGTTCTCTATTAAAAGGAGGCCTTAATATCCCTTAGTTTCCAATAGGACCCCGCTACCACGGGAGGGTAGGACAAAAGATGTCATGCAAGTTCTTTTCCATAAGCACGTATGACTATATACGGAATACATGCCTACATTACATTGATGGACTGGAGCTAGTTCTGTGTCACCCTATGTTGTAACTATTACATGACGAACCGCATCCGGCATAATTATTCATCGCTAATCCGGTGCCTACGAGTTTTCCATATACTGCTTTACGCTTATTTACTTTTCCGTTGCTACTGTTATCATCACTACAAAAATACCAAAAACATTACTTTTGCTATCTTTACTTTGTCATTGTTACCACCACTATCGTATTACTTTGCTAGTAAACACTTTGCTGCAGATATTAAGTTTCCAGGTGTGGTTGAATTGGCAACTCAGCTGCTAATACTTGAGAATATTCTTTGGCTCCCCTTGTGTCGAATCAACAAATTTGGGTTGAATACTCTACCCTCGAAAACTGTTGCGATCCCCTATACTTGTGGGTTATCAACCATACGCACGATATGAGTAACATAACCCTGCCAAGTTAGGGCATGCACCTCAGGGGGGAAATATGACTGGTCATCTGTCTCTGAATCCTCCTCTGAGGAGCTATCGGTAACCAGCAAGACATGCGCTTCGTTAGATAGCATTGTCTGCTCTGAAGACCTTGTTTCCACTCCAGATTTTTCCATGACCGTGCCGAATGGCTGATGCACAGGAAGAGTAATTGAATGTACTAAAATTGTTGACAAATTTAACCCATAATAAAAAATGATGGCATGATATAATTCACATATAAGATGACTGGCTAACCAGGGTGGCATTGAAAAATTCACATATATGATGCCTGGCTAGACAAGATGGCATTGCATGATTCACATACACGATAAAGAAACAAAACAGATGGCATTGACACAAAGCATGTCTAAACTAAGGAGATGACATCTTTAATGTATACAGTAAGCAATGCAAGGCACCATATGCATGATATTACCAACATCAGCATGCCAAGTTAGAGCGAAGACCTCATGGGGTAAATAGGAGTGGTCTTCTCCTTCTGAATCCCCCTCAAAATAGTTATCTTCCTCTTGATTACGATCCGAAATGGGTGGAGGGGGGCTGCCTTTGCGCCCACCATGGAACGACGTCTGCACGAAATTTTATTGCCACGCAAGGCTCATCTCTTTTGCTCTACATGATCAGTTCCATTGTGTACAATAACTGGCATGCAAAGGAATAAAACATAGTGAGATTATGTAAGGAGTGCATGCACAAATCCAGAGTGATGGTAGCAAACTGTGGATAGACCCAAAACCAATGATAGCAGGCAGATAATAGCTTTAGTTAAAAAATATAGATAATGGCTCCTTTAATGTTTGTTTGCACCCAACATGAAACTCATAGTAGACACCGGAGATTAACCAGATAGTAGACAGATAGTACTGATTGCTACCCCAATATGTACCCCACAACCATTCAAAAACTCAAGTTTCAGCATTAGTTTGGACCTGACTCGGAGTCTAATAGGTGAACACGATGATAATGTAGCATGTCATCATATTAAGAGACGCATAACGTAAGCAGACACGGAAGAGTGCGACCTCTCTTGCGGACCCGTGTAGTCCTCATGGTCATCTGCTCAGTTGATGATGGTAATGCAGTTGTCGTGGCTGCCGGCGGCGGGGAAGAAGATCTGAGGCGGCGAAAGACAGTCTGGAGAGCGGATCCCTGCTGTGGTGAACCCTTCCATTGTTGGAGCAGCTGAGCTGGGGTGGAACATAGCGCGCAGGAGCTGGACAAACCACACAAGGTTTTCTTTGACACATATCTGTAACAGAAGTAATTGAGTAAGGGCTTGTTTGAATTTGAGGATTCTAACAATGCAGGGATAGGAAATAGACAGGACTAGGATAGGAATGCACGTGCAAAACAGAGAATTTAAAAACACAGGATTTCTGCTAATCTGGGTGTTTGATTCACAACAATTGGAAGATCACAGGATGCAAAAAAGCATGGTGAGATTAAGTCAAACCACAAGAAAATGTACGGTTATAATGCTATTATGCTACTATCTCTTAGTCTTGTGCTTGATGGATAGGAATATGAAAAGGAGGAGAAGTGGAAATTAGAATTCCTACGGTTTTTCTTTCAAGGAGACACTAAAGGAACAAATCCTACAGTTTTCCTTTGCTCCATTCCTTTGAACCAAATTCATGAAAAGTAGTACCATAGGAAACTTTACAATTCCTATGTTTTTCATTCACTTTTCCTTTCAAGCATTGGCGATTCTAGTAGGCAGGCTTGAGGAAGGAAAATCCTACACTAAAAAAATGTTTTTGTGCTACTTCTATTACTTTGGACCCAGGCCACTGCCATACTAGCTCAACTCCCAGGCCCATCGACAAATGCACAGCTCAAACGCGCAGAGATAAATAATGATGGCGTTCAAGAGAGTCCATCACGGATAGCTAAGTTGCCTGGTACCTCACTGCTTGTCATATAGTAGGATAAAATAATCGTATTTTCCCGTACTATGAGTGCTCAGTGGACAATATATATAACATGTAGAGTAAAAAAGAGATGCAACAAGTGTACAACCTCTTTGGCGAAGCCATGTCGATCTCAGTGTGATTGGGTTGGCTGGTGAGGATGCTCCGGCTGACTTTGCTGACGGAGGAGGGGAAGAAGATCTTAGGCGTCTGGAGATGCAGCCCGAGGTACTGCTCCGCTGTGATGGAGGGTTTCATCGTTGGAGCAGCTCTGGTGAGTTGTTCGACGCCGAGGCTGAAGCAGGACAAGAGAGACAATGAACAACGTTAACCTGAGTGGAATTCTAATAGCATCTCCAATACATGACGTAAAATACATGACCACAAAGTGCTAGATGTAAAATACATCAGCCGCTCATCTCTGAACTTAACTGTCGAAACTGAACTTAACTATCGAAACTGAATTTTGCTGTCGAAACTGAATTTTGTTGTCGAAACTGAACGCACTAGCAAGGTGAGGCTACACGTCGGTTGACTGACTTTTTCATCTCCGGTCAGTTGATTTTGTAGCCGTTGGATACGAAATCAAGGGCCTGCGGTTCATCTTCAACCTCCACCCCCCCCCCCTGAGCCGCCAGCCACCACCGGCCAAACAGCAGCCCCCCGCCGCCCGCGGCCGGCGGTGCGCCGC
>NC_041383.1:681578774-681608772 GCF_002162155.2 Triticum dicoccoides | reverse complement strand
TTTTCTCCGGCGATCCCCACGCCACCGCCTCGCCAACGCCCCTCCACCACCGGCGACCACCGCCCCCATCCTAAACCCTAAGATAGATAGTGGGGTACCTTTCCGACGAGCCCCCCTCCCTGCTGCGGCTGGTTCTTCCTTCACCCAGGCGAGCCCAACCCTTGGAAATCGACTGACCCAAAAGTCGATTCAGTCGACTGAAGTGTAGCCAAATCGGAGCAGCATCGCAAGCAAGAGCAAGAGCGAGAGCAGCAACGCGAGCAAGAGCAATAGCAAGAGCAGAACACACAGGGGACCGAGAGCAAGAGCAGAGCAGCAGCGCGAGCGAGAGCTAAAGCAGCAGCAGCTCCTACTGATGTGGACGTTGCCGTCGAGGGAGCGATGCCATGGAGGAAGTGGCCGGCCATGCCACCGTGGATGGAGCCGCGCCGTGTCGGCTCGGGACTGAGCGCCGGCAGCACCGTGAGATTGAATCAAGAAGAAAATGTGGCGATTAGTGTACAACCTCTTTGGTGGCGCTGATTAGGCCGCAGCTTCATCCGAGGAAACGGTGATGATGATGCTCTTCCGGTGGTGCAGGTGAAGACGACGGTGTGGGAATGGAGGTGGCGCGAAAGACGAGGGGAACATCGGGGAAGCTCCTTGGAGGTGGAGGACGGGGTGGCTGAACCGGCGGGACGATGAGATCAAGGACAAATCCTCATCCGGTACGGTGGATGAGGGACGTCGAGGTGTTGCTATGGACGATGTCGTCGGGGAAGAAGCTCCAGCTAGGTGGCGGACGGAGCAGGGTGTGGGGTTTCGTCGCAGGTTTTCGCGGCCTCGGTGTACGAATGGGTGGGCGGATGGGATGGTAGTGGGGAACCATGGCTTAGAGACGCGCTTGTCCGAAATGTGGGGTAAGTTACGAAAGTACCCCCCACCGATTTGAGGCGGTTCTTTCACTTCAGGGGTACCACGGGCATTTCACATGTCGGGATTTCACAGGAGGTGGGAGTTTTCGCACGCGTTGTAGTTTCGGAATAGCAAGGCGCGGGTGGAGATGGAGGGAGTTGTCGGAGCACAACGAGACAAAGATATATCTTAAATATTTCGGGCTAACAAGGCGTGGGTTGAAGAGGCGGGAGTTTCGCAGCATGATAGACAGAGATGCTAGCTTCAATTTTCGGCATAACAAGGCACGGCTTGAAATTTCGGAAGAACAAGCTTAATGTGTACCCAAAAAAAGACAATTTGCACCTCAACACGCACAACACACACACAAACACCATTTAGACTAGAGTAAGGTACACGTGCATTGCACGCATGAGATTTGGCAACCAAATTATGAATAAATACCACATTATAGCATGCAAGCTTTGAGTCATATATGCATGATATAGATGTTCGTTTAATTCTTATAGTTCATTTCATTCAAAATCATCTAGTTTTTATAAGAAAGCTAATCTATTTTAAGATTCATGGAATTGTGCGTTGTAAGACATAAAGTAAAAACAAATAATGGCAAATCATGTAGAAAAACATTTGGGCAATTCTGATATGGAAGATTCTAGAACAAATAAGAAGTGCTTGTGTTTTGATGTTTGTGCATTATGCTTAAGTTCAACCTTGGAGTCTTCTAAATTATACATGTGGCAAAATCTGGTGGAATCTAGAAGATATCCAACAGCCAATAGTGCTCAAATTTGCCATCTTTGGACCTTCGGATTCGCCTCATTCAACGACCATCTTTCAAAGTTAAAGTTACCCGCTCACAATATAAAAATATATATAATGTAATATATATAGGGGTATAGATATAGGGGTTAATTATCCTTTTGCCCTCAGTGGTGTCCATATGCTCAGTTTTGCCCTTAGATGCAAATTGCCCTCAGATGCAAATTGTGCTCAGTTTTGCCCCTAGTCAGTGCGCACCGACTCATCCTGTGAACTTTGGCGTCTCTGTTAGGTCAACGTTTTGACTCGGCCCTTACAGGTGGGACCAGGCAGCAGAGGCGGTCAATTTTATTCAGACCGTTGCACACGTGGCTTGCGGGACCCAGCAGAGAGCCGTTGAGCATAGAGCTGTTGCGGGTGTGCTATATTAGCGGGCGACAGCGGCGGTGACCACGGCGACAGAGAGCACGGCGCTGACCACGTCGAGAGAGCGAGAGCACGACGGCGGTGGGAAGCTAGCTGTGGAGGGCGCGGCGGTTGGAAGCTAGCCGTGGAGGGCGCGTCGGCGTTGAGATCCCGTTCGGCTCCGAGCTCCATGTCTTCCACAAGCTCCCGCGCCACCTCGCGGATGCAGAGCCGGGCGCGTGTGGAGATGCATGTCTTCATCTGTGGGCGGCGCCGGGCGAGCGTTGATCGGAGGGTTTCTCACACACCGAGGAACCACAATCGTCCGTTCTATATGTGCAGCGAGAATGGGGTAAGAATCGGGGCAATTGCACCATTTTCGTGGTCGAGATCTTTGAGCAATCGGTTGATCTGTTCCGTGTTCATGCAGGTGACATGCTTCTTTCTTTGGGTCGATGCTCTAGCCAAGACTCTCATAAATGAACTGCAAGAAGAGCATGACGAATCGTTGTGCATGCTGCCCCAAACCGCAGTGGCTGCAGCACGAGCTCCGGAAGAAGAGATGGAGGGCGAAGCACGCACTCACAGAGAGCTAGCTGTTGAGCTTAGGATGTTGAAGAAGAAGGTTAGGAAACTTGAAGATAAATCACTACCAATACCCATTTGCAAATACTTTTGGGCATTTGTAGGTATGGTAATCGCACTGGTTGTAATGTTGAAAATGTATGGAAAGGCATGAATTATGGAGGAATTTGTAATCTTGAAATTGTATGAGAAATTCACCTAGTTTAAATGTTGGTCAAAGTTGTTTAAATGTTGAAAAAAAGAGAAGAAGTGACCAACATTTAAATATGTTGAAAAAAAGGAGAAGAAATGAAGAATTCAGAAACTTTTGATCAATGAAATGCAGCTAATGAATTATTCCAGAGCCAAACAATTAAGGTTAGAAATTTTTTGGAGCTGTTAAATATTTAATAGCAATTTAAGTAATCCAATTCAAATACACCATGATTTAAATCAAAGACCAAAATGTCATGGAAAATGTGCCTCAGCTCTGCTAGATGTTTATACCTAGTGCCAAAATAAATGAACATTTTTTAAGGGCATTACATTGAGTAGAAACTAATTTGTCTAAAAGATGAAGGGTGGAAAATGCAAAAAACATTGGTGCGGCTGGGGACTCGAACCCAAGACCGCGTGGGTTTGTGGTGTTTAGGGTTGCGTTGGTAACCGCTAGGACCGATGGCAAGAGTTTGACATGGGTAGGGAAGCAATGTATACATAGTGAGACTGTGAAATTTGTCAAAAAAATGAAGGGTGGAAAATGCAAAAAAAATTGGTGCGGCTGGGGACTCGAACTAAAGACCGCGTGGGTTTGTGGTGTTTAGGGCTGCGCTGGTAACCGCTAGGACATATGGCAAGAGTTTGACATGGGTTGGGAAGAAATGTATACATAGTGATACTGTGAAATTTGTCAAAAAAAATGTGAGACCGTGAATGTTTGCACACGCGTGAGAGTGGTTTTCCTTTGTTTTGCACTGAAATTTTGGAGGGTTGGAAGGTTGAAAACGTATGTTTGCACTGCCACGTGGTTTTGGTTAGAGTGGCACTTGGTTTAGTGTTAGAGTGGCACTTGGTTTAGGATTTAAACGGAATAAATTTGCATGTTAGTTCATGACTTATTTTTTTGAATAAAACGGAGGGCTTCTCACCCCCTCTTTTGAATGACAACCACAAGTTCTCGAGCTTCATGACTTGGTTTAGGGAAGAAATTATATGCTTGGGCACGAACATTTTTTAACACACATAATAAACCCTAAAAAATAACTTAGATAAGATGCAACACAAGTACCATTACAATAAAAAGTTCACGGACACATGACGAAACATGACACGACACGACACAACATAGAAAAGCAACAAATAAAAAACTAAACAATCTTCATCTTGATCTCCTCCTTCCACTTTGGCCGTGTGCGCCCCTTCAACACCATCTTCATCTTCACACCTCCTCCTCGTCGTCGTAGCGAAGGGAGTGCATCCCGGCTGGAGTGGGGAAGATGTTCTCGTAGTTGGTGTAGATGTTGTAGACAGTGAAGAAGATGGCCTCGCAGCCGCACCAAAAGACTTGGCCGAGGAGCTCGCGCGCGTCAAACGGGTTGGTGAAGGTGACCGTGAGCAGTAGGAGGATGCCGCCGCAGTCACGAACCTCGTTGAGGGTGAACATCCTCGGTGAGCCCCATGGGAGGTGGGCATAGCCGGCTCTGAGGAAGGAGCGGGTGAGTTCGACGGAACCCCTCCACCTTGAAAAATCCCACACGCAGAGCTCCATCTCCACGAGCACGCCCGGTGGGTAGCGCCGCTCCAGCACGAGAGGCGGACGGCTGAAGGTTGGCCCGTTGAACTGCATGGTCTCGCTTGGGGAGGGCTCGGTCGATTGGGTGTTTGAAGTTGGAGAGAATGGATCGGATCTGGCTTATGGGTGGGAGAGGAAGATAGGCACCCCATTTATAGGCCTGTGGGTGGGAGAGGAAGAGATAAAGGGTGAGAATGGTGCGTGTGTGAATCTAAACGTGTGTGTGTATCCGTTACGCTTTGCACTCTTAAATTTTTGCACAAAAACGATGCATTCATGGGGCGCGTGCGTGCATTTGAATCACTGCATAGCTCTTTGACCGGATGGTGCATCTGACTCGTTGAACCACCTAGCTGGCCTCGCTAGCCTAGCGCGCCTAGCACGCCTCGCTCGCATGCATGCACGTCGCAGCCTCCCGCGCATGCAAACCCACGTCGCAGCCTATGCACGTCGCCGCCTCCCATGCATGCATGCAAGGCCTGGAAAGGCTGAGACGGGCTATTTACTGCGGTCTCAGGCCCAGATAACGAGACGGCCCAACGGTCCATCCAGCGCGCCCGATATTTGTTAAAAAAAAAGAATCTCCCAGCCAATCAGATTGCATCTCGCGGATCGCCCCCCTCCTCCCCACAGATTCCTTCTAGAAGGGTTAGATCGACGACCCTTGTTCAACGCTAGGGTTAGATGAACGGTCCTGGTTCAGCGCTAGGGTTAGCGGGGTTTGGGAGAGGTTTGGAGCAGTCAAAGCTATGTTTGACCAGATTTCAAATGAGCATAATAAATTAAATAAAAATCAGAAAAATAAAAAAACTGCGCACATAGTCTTCTTATGTCATATACTAACGATTTAAGTTGATAAACAAGGTTTACATACATTTAAACGATAAGTTCATGTGTATTGTATGATATCTCGAGTATCTCAAACTCTTTTGTATGAAGTGAAGAGAAGTGTTTTGGGGAAATAAACATGAAAATTTCAAAAAACTCACCACGGCTTCATTTTAGAGTGACTAAGAAGGATCCAGGCTTAGTTTTTCATTTTGATGTTTTACACTTATTTAAATCTTGTTTAAAGTTAAGTTTGACCAGAATTCAAATGAGCAAAACAAATTTAAAAAAATAAAAAAATGGAAAAACCAGCACACATAGTCCGTATATATAAAATATATGTTGAGGAAAGTTATTTGGCTGATTTAGACAAGGTCAAAAAAACCTTGCTTAGAGATGAGGTCGTTTACCCTACCTTTGGACCCTCATTTTAGCACATTTTTCATGAAAATTTCAAAAACCTCACCACAGCTTCATTTTGGATTGACTAAGAAGGATCCAGGCTTAGTTCTTCATTTTGATGTTTTAGACTTGTTTAAATCTTGGTCAAAGTTAGGTTTGACCAGAATTCAAATGAGCAAAACAAAATTCAAAAAAATCAAAAAAGGAAAAACCATGTGCTCATTCAAACATCATCCAACAAAAATACAACATTATTCATAATGTTTCATAATTATTCACATATAGCGTTCGGGCTTCTGTCTGTTCCTTGAGCTTCTTGCCATCACTTTGCTCCTCGTGCACCTTGTGCTCATTGCTTCTTCTCTTCTCCTCTTGGTTGTCGGTACCTTGTGCATCTTCTTCAAACCTATCATAGAGCTGTGCAAAACATAAAGGGTAATGAGATCATGTCAAGTGACCCATAAATGTATAGTAGTATTTGACCCTTGCAAGATTTACATACCTATCAGAACTCACAACAACAGAAGGTTGGTCACCATTTAGAGCCTCACTTGGATCATCATTTGGAGCCTCACTTGGATCACCAAGATCATCATTTGGAGCCTCACTTGGATCACCATGATCATCATTTGGAGCCTCACTAGGATCACCATGATCATCATTTGGAGCCTCACTTGGATCACCATGATCACTATTTGGAGCCTCACTTGGATTTCGTTAAAATCATGCGGCTGTTGACCATCATCATTTCGAACCTCGTCAAAATCCTCATCTCATGCAACCGGCTGCTGTCCATCATTTTCATCGAAGCCTTCATCGAAACTCTCTCCGAACGCTGGATCTACTGTGTTATCACAATACTTACCGAAATGACCAGACCCACCACATCTTGTGCACTTACGCTTCCTCGCTCCAAGTCCAGCTCCTTCGTTGCGATGTCTGATTCGACTCTTCCTTGGTCTACCCGCTGCTCTTTTCAGAACTGGAGCGCAAAGCTTGAATCCAAGGTCCACCATGTCCCATTGTTGTTTTCCCTCCATAGCAGGCAAGGCATAAGCATATGTGGCTTTGAACCTTGCAACAGAGTAGTAATCATGCACATACTGCTGAATGTTCCCTACTGGACCAGGGAGAGAAGTGATGGAAAACAAGGCATGAATGCATGGCAACCCAGTTATCTGCCATTGCCTACAACTGCAACTTCTAGCTTCTAAATCCACTGGATATCTCCATTCCCTCTTCTCTTTATCCAAATATGATATCTCTGCTGTGGTACCCGAGCAAAGAGTCATGTTCATTTCCAAGCCTGTTGTTTTCTGCATCAGCTCATTCATCACGGCAGGGATGATAATGTGGCCCATGAATTTTGCCTCGGCTATTCCTGCACGATAATGAAATTTCTGCATGTATTCTATCCTTATCCTGTCCAGCAAATCCACCACATAATGACCTTTAGTTTCCGGATCGTTGAGTTGAAAGACTCTGCTAGATTATTGTGCACATAGTCAACTTTGCTCAGTTCACTGAATTGGCTTCTGGCCCATAACTTGGAGTGGTGTGTTTCCAAGTATTCTTTCACTTTGGGATTCATGTATAACTACCTCAAGTGGTAGTTGTGCTTCTTCACACTGCAAGTCAAAGATGCTGGCCATAAATTGTCGTTATACACCTTTCCTTTGAATTTCTTCATGAAATTTGCAGCAAGGTGATGCATGCATTCCCTATGCTCTACTCCAGGGAACACATTGTCCACGGCCACTTCTAAACCTTTGCAGACATCTGTATGAATGACCAACCCATTGGGATGTGCAATAGCCCGACACAGATTATGCAAAAACCAAGTCTAGCTCTCCTCACACTCTATCTCCAGCACACCGTAGGCAACTGGAAATACAAAACTGTGTGCATCAACTGCACAAGCAGCTACTAACTGTCCTTTAAACCTCCCTGTGAGAAAAGTGGCATCAATAGCCAAATAAGGCCTGCAACCTGCCAAAAAAACCCGGCGACAAGCCTCAAAGAAGACAAAAACCCTCCTAAAGCATTCCTTGGTCTTTGTCACACCCCTGAATGTGTACTCCACGGTGTGGTGATCAATATCTACAATACTACCTAGGCTTGTCCTCTCCACTTCACCTTTGAATGAATACAACAATTGAAAACTTTCCTGCCAGTTACGATAAATAGAATCCATAGCCTGTTGTTTACCATTGAACAACCTCATGTATGGTAAATCTATCTTGAATTTATCTTTGATGTTCTTCTGCAATTCCTTTGGACCCACTTGCTGGTTTTCTTTCACCCACTTCTTTACTTCTTCTGCCACCCATCTTGACTTGGCTCTACTGATTGTATCCTTCCTAAGGGTTCATTCCTGGCATGTGTGCTTAAAAGGGTTCACTTTGACCTGAACATTAGTGCTATTTCACATTTTAGATGCGAGCAACCTCCATGGACAACCCTCAGTTGGACAGTGCACTCTGTAACGTACTTGATCGCTCTTGTCAACTTTGAAAGTACGTTCTACCTTGATGCAGTATGTCACAAGTGCATTTCTACACTCATTCATGGATACAAAAACTGTACCTTCTTCCAAATTAGGGTTCAAAGGGTCCCATTCAACAGCTGCAAGGTCTTCGTCCTCACCCACCGCGTCATCATCCACACGGACTGCATTGTGAGCCTCATCTTGGTTATCAGCCCGAGGTGCCCGTTGTAAATTCCGAATAACATCAGAATATAGCTTTGCTTCATCAACCTCAGAATTGTAGTCATCATGCTCCACTTCAAGGGGGACCCTACTGCTGTTGCCCACACTTGTCGAGCCACCACGTCGCCGTGCACCAACTGAACTGTTCTGGCTAGAGATGCCATTATGATGACTTGGTTCTCCCTGAGATGTTGCACCCGTCATCCTAGGTCCAAATGCCTGCTCAAGCACATCAACTTGCAGCCTCACATGAAAATTATCTTTCTCTTTATGACTAACAAACATGGTAGCTAGCTCTTCATCATTACTAACTGTCACCCATTTCTTTTCCCCATCATAGTATTTGTATACCACTTCATCAAGCAAACCCCAAGGATATTGGCTACAAATTACCTCCCCAAATTGTCTGAAACTCCAACTACTAGACATTGGCAACCGATAATCAAAACCTCCTTGGTATTTCTTCTGATCCTTTGCATCGAACGTGTATCGGTCCCTTCTAATGTGCATCAAGAAAGCAAACCGCAACTCCATCCTAACCGGCGAAAAACAGAGACGCAATCAGCACACTAATTGGGCAAACCTACTCGAATCGAGTGTTCAAATGCACAACTAAGCTCAATCTAAACAGGAGGCGAGACTTACCCCTCGGGAATCCAGTCGTGGACGCGGCGGATCTCCGGCCCGATGCCTGCCTCGCCAGATACTCCAGGGTCGCCGCTGCTCTCCATTTCGCCCTAGGGTTCTTCCTCCTAGTTCAAATAGCTCCAGAAGCCCCCCCACCTTTGAGCGCTCCGGCCGGGCACACGGAAGGAGGCCGCACCGCGGGTCGAGCAGGTGGCGGGCGCCCCACCCGTGGCGTCACAGGAAGGTGGCGGGCGTCGCAGGCAGCCGTGGAGCGTAGGCGCAGAAAGGTAGCGGTGGAGTAGGTGTGCAGCTAGTGGCGGGGCAGGTCCTGGCCACGGCGCAAGTGCCAGCGGCGGCACAGGTCAGCCGGCCGACGGGGAAGCGGATGGGTAGAGTGAGCTACGAATAATTTGGGGATTTAGTTGCATGGGCCTACATGTTAGCTCCGGACCCATGTCCACGCGGTCCCACGTGTAAGCTCCGGACCCACAACTTAACGCTGGCGAACGGAATGGACTCAAATATGGCCGTTTGGCCTCGTCATAGTAGCTGTGCATGGACTAGGGGCAAAACTGAGCACAATTTGCATCTGAGAGCAAAACTGAGCACAGAGACACCACTGAGAGCAAAAGGATAATCAACCCTAGATATAGATATGTGATGCGAAAGCCGCCCATCATCTCCAATTACATGCACGGATGCGACATGGGCATATGATGTCTGCCATCGGTATCTCAAATTCAAATCAGTCTGACCATGTTCAATGTGTATACATTACAACATGCTCGTTTCCAAAGCACACCGCGCAGATCTCCGTTATATTCATGCATGCATGGGTTTCAAACATCAGGATCTCTTATTCAAATATTTGAATTCAACTTTACATTGATTATGACCTCACTTATTCTTTTACACCCACACAGTCTCTTTATAATTGTACCACTAACTTTCTCTCGTGCATGCATGCACACACACTACCAGTCGGCATTATCTATCGCACGCATGCAATCTTTTTCTTCAGGTCGGTCTCCCATGAAGGCACACACCCACACACATCCCCCTCTCCCTCATACTGGGCATTCTTTATCTCTCACGCGTGCATGCGCAACGATCGATGTTCCTCTATGTATGTGTGTATATAGCTAGGTCTTTCATAGTTTTCCACACAAACCGATCAATCGATATATCCAGTGAGGTCTCACCCTCTTTCCCACGTCCACATCGATCAATCTATACCTCTCCCACGTCCACATCGATCAATCTATACCTCTCTATATAGGATTAACATAAATAGCTAATACACCCACATTAATCATATATCCAACGTCCCCCTCTCATCATCCATGCCTTACGCTTCATCTCTCAGATGCGTGCACAATGGCGAAGACAGGGGGCAGTAAGGGCCCTACCCCCCCTAACATCACTATATATCGAGGCTAATATGAATGTGGTCATTAGACAATTGCTGCTAAAAAAGGTTTAATTTCATGAATTGACCCTCCTCGTAAAGGATTAGCAATGCTTGGCCCCCTATCTCATTTATTTTTCATGGCTCTGCCACTGCGTGCAACAGCGCACGTGTTCGCCCCCTCTCTCTAAATATCGATCTCACACTTGTGCATTCCTTCATAGTCTCCCTCCACTCGGCCCCTCGCACCATCTTCTAGCCCCCCACCAGATTTTGCCACATGTACAATCTAGCAGACTCCATGGTTGAAGTTAAGCATAATGCACAAACCTCAAAACAACAGTGGTTCTCTTTTGTTCTAGAATCTTCCATGTCATAACTGCCCAAACTTTTTTTCTAGTTGAATTGCCATTATTTGTTTTTACTTTATGCTTTACAATGCACAATTCCATGAATCATAAAATAGATTAAGGGCTTCTTTGATTCAAAGGATTCTCAAAGGAATTTTGGAGGATTCTAATCATTAGGAATTTTTCCTATCTTGGTTGTTTGATTTGTAGGATTGTAAACCATAGGAATTTTTCCATATGATTCATTTGCACTAGATTTCATAGGAAACATCCCATCCACTCAAGCCTCTTTGAAAGAATTCTGCGTTTTTTCTATGCACAATCAAACACTCGTACAATCCTGTAGGATTCAATACGACATTCCACTATAATCCCATGTTTTTCCTATTCACATGTTCTTAGCTTTTTTATAAAAACTAATTTGATTTTGAATGAGATGAACTATAAGAATTAAACGAAGGGCTACATCACGCATATATGACTAAGAGCTTACATGCTATAGTGTGGTATTTATTCATAATTTGGTTGCAAAATCTGATGCATGCAATGCACGTGTAAATTAATAGTACTTCGAGTATGTGCAAAACACGTAAATTAGAATACCAATGGCACGCTACACAGTGTCTCTCTTACAGTTCATGAAGCCACGTGGCACATGTGGAGGCGCTGTCGCGACCTCCTTGCGTGGATTTATCACAGTGACGTGCTGCTGGTTCCAGAAGAATGTACTCGTCCTCCCTGAGCCATACTAGTGGTACATGCACAAAGCAAAGATGTGCACGCACGCCATGCACGCACTCATTCCCTCGCACGCACACGCGGGTACACGGGCGGACGCAATTTTGTACCAAGATCCACCCCATGTGATAATTTGACGCGTGTAAAGTCGTTCACTTCATTGATGGTCAATTAATACAGCGCATGCAAATTGAGTGGACGTGAGGGCGGAAGAAAGACATTATTACTCCACTGCGCGCATGCTAGTAGTTAAATCAGGGGTTTCTAGTAGTACTTCCATTGGTCTCCTTCGTATTTTGTGCCAATTTTTGACAATAACATAATATTTACGCATTTGAGCAGTGTAGTCTACTTGAAATTTATGTTCCACTAAACTCATCGGGAGCCGTTTCGGGCCTCGAAACCAAAACCATCAATTAATCTTTACCTTGTTCCCATCACATTCGAAAGCCTGCTCACACCTACTAGTACTACGTACCAAACCTGAACGTGTTCCCACTATGCAGGTATTAGTACTACTAGTGCTAGTACTTAGGTTATAAAAAGGGGAACTACCTAACCGAAAACTACTCTACCTTTCCTCCTCATAAGTGCTTCTTCTTCGTCCGTCGTTGCCATGGCCGGTGAGCAAAGCTCTAGGTCGAGAACTACTCGTAAGAAGGGAGCGGCAACCAAGGCTGCGGAAAAAAAAGAGAGGGCTCGCCGCCACGCAGAGACCTCGAAAGATCTCTCACGGGCAGGCGATGGCTCCCGGGAGCGCCCTAGCCGTGGAGGCGAACATGCCGAGCCGGCGGAGCTGGAGTCGTTATCCCTCGACGGCATGCCCGATCAGCTCAATAAGCACCTCAATAAGCAGAAGGAGTTCATCCAAGGCTTGACGGAGTTGCTGAAGGAGAGCCTCGATGACATGCCCGCTGAGCTCAATCAGCAGGGGGAGTTGACCGTCGGCTTGGTGATGCTGTTGAAGAAGAGCATTACCTCGGAGAAGAAGGCGACCGGCGAAATCCTGCGACTTCAGGAGGACAAGGCGAAGCTCTGCCACGAGATCGACCTGTTGAAGGAGAAGAACGCCGGCTGGAAGAAGCTGCGTGAGAATAGTAGTTCCTCGATGAAGATGATGCAGGCCCTCGTCATGGAACAGAAGGAGGAGTTGGCGAATCTCCACATCGAGCACCCATCTACTGTCAAGGTACGTAATGCGGCCGTGGAACAGATGATGAAGGCTCGCGTCGAGAAATCTCGCATCATGGACAGAATGAAGAAGATGGCGGAGGATATGCGCAAGGAGATGGAGGTCGTGGAGGCGATGAAGAAGTAGTTACGACTCCATGGCGAATTAGATCATTTGGGGTGATAATCTTCCTCCTTCTTTTGTTGTTGTGTTTCATCTTTTGCTTCGGGTGTTTCGCCGCACGTTTCATGTTCTCTGCGAGGCATGAATAGAACAGTGGTTTTTTGCTTTTTGAGGGAATGAATAGAACAATGCTAACAATGAGATGACTAGCAAATTAGATTATTTTTTATCATCGTATGGCACAGGACTGCCATGTTTCGTGCTCCTCCGTCGCAGTACTACTCTAGTGGAAAACTTGAGTATACCGCACGATTCTTTGCTCCTCCTCGATCAGGTCGTCGGTGCATTTATACGAGAAGTCAAATCACAAGGCCCCGCCTTCTAGCAGTAATGAGCCGTCAAATCACAAAGGCCCTCGCCTCTCGTGAAACCAACCAAGCTAGACTGCCCCGCCCTCTAGCATTTTAAAAATGTATACTTTTGTACAGCAGTAGTATCGATGGATTGCACCATGGAGCAAAACTTGAAATTAAAAAAAAGGTGGTACATATAGAGAGCGCTCGCCGCCAAATTATGCATATAGTACTATTAAAAAGGCTACTCACAATAATGGTGTCCAGCACAACCCACCCCTCAAATAAAACTAAGCACCCTGGAATTCTTTAACAAAACTAAGCACCTTGAAATTCTTTGACAACTAAACTACTGGCTATATGATGTTGGCCATATATATTGTATGTATATAATGTGAATAAACGAGTGATAGTACTATACCAACTAAAAGATGAAATGTAAGAAATACTAGTATGTACTTACTGAAGAGTTAAAGTAACAAGAAGAAACATAACATAGTTCTGCTGGGGGCTCAGCACAACACACCCCTCAAATAAAATTAAGCACACCTGAAATTAAACTTTGCAACTATTTCGGTAGACACTGCATTAGAACCACCATGAGCAACGACACTGCCACCTTACTCGGAGTCCTTGTCCACGTCCTCAACTTCGTCCTTGTCCCTCTTCCTGTTGGCCGATACTTCTTTGCTTGAACCGCCAACTTGGCTGTTGCTCTTCATCCAACCCTTGTAGATATTGAAACAAAGGTAGCCATCCATTGCAGCGTACTAGTCTCTCTCTTCTTGATTAACTTGCCACATCAGACTTTATGCCTATGTGGCAAGCTTGAGCACCTGTAGGAGCAAGTAAGGTGCCCGTCCGTTGCACGGAAGAGTGAAATGCATTGATCGGGGTGTTGTTTATTTTGACAAAGGATGTGGGGGTCATCTCATGTGCAACCGGGTCGACGTGTCAAGCATGAAATAACAGTGCAGAACAGCAGGGGGAACGCACCCCAATCGTACCGGCCCAATGTTAGTAATGCGCAATGAGACGTCAAATCACAATGCCGCACCTTCCCAGACGGACGAAGCAACCATTATTTCACACTTAGGTTCGACATCATCTCAAACCACGTACTAGTATTGCTTCTGCCTCAAGAGGGACATGTGCATCTCCTTGGTACATAATGACACGTGGGACCGCATGACAGGCCATGCTCCCCTGCCGATCGCTGGGTAAAATCACCTCATTTTTACTATACTTCCTCCGGATCGATTTACTACATGGCATGCACATTGTTCTAGTTGAGAATTTAACTGGCTATATATAGGAGTATATGTGATGAACAATATGATAGCCTTTTACAAAATGTATACTTTTGTACTGTAGTACTCCACTATCGATGGATTGCGCCATGGAGCAAAAATTGAAATTTTAAAAAAAGGTGGTACATATAGAGAGCACTCGTCGCCAAATTATGCATATAGTACTATTAAAAAAGCTAGTACGTGCTTAATTGGGGTGCTAAATTCTATTAAAGAAATACTAGTACTAGTATGTACATACTGAAGAGTTAAAGTAACGAGAAGAAACATAACATAGTTCTGCTGGGGCTTAGCACAACACACCCCTCAAATTAAACTAAGCACACCTGAAATTAAACTATGCAACTAATCCGATAGACACTACATTAGAAGTTTAGAACCGCCATGAGCAATGACACTGCCACCTTACTCGGAGTCCTCGTCCACGTCCTCGACTTTGTCCTTGTACCTCTTCCTCTTGGCTGATACTTCTTTGCTTGAACCGCGAACTTGGCTGTTGCTCTTCATCCAACCCTTGTAGATATTGAAACAAAGGTAGCCATCCATTGTAGCATACTGGATGTGGTCTATATCTAGTACATTCCGCTGCCATGCATGACGATGAAACGTGTAATGAGGTTTCTCCAGTTTGCGGTACGAAGGATGAACCATGGCTCCTGCCAGGGTCAGCACTGAGGGATGACGAGAGGGCACCAGCCAATTCTTCTGGAGGTCGAAGGGGTTGCCTACAATAAAGCCTATCCGACGCAGGATTTCTTTGTCGTTCTTAAAGTCTACAGTAACGAATTTGACTGTTTTGTCCTCGAGGAAGTTCTTAAAATCCTGGCACTCAATGTCGGCATGGCATATGAGGTAGACCAAGCAAACGTTATGTACGCAAACCTGGATCACGGCGGGCTTCTTCCTCTCTTCGTCCTTTAGACCCTTCTCTCATCCCAGGACTGTGGTGTACTCAACATCTAGCCCAGCGACCCACTCATCATGTGAGTTTTCGAACATGCGTCTGAAGCGAGAAAGGCATCCTTTCACCGTCGCGGAAGTACGGGTGTAGATGACGTCAAACTCATCGTCGGTGATGGTTCTAACCTTGTACTCACCGCCGATCGAGGAAATTTGGGACGCCATGGATTTGGGAGGAGGGTTAGGATTAGTGGAACTGCCGTAATGTGAATGGACGGGACGACTAGGAGGGAACCGCCGTAGTATTAAAGGATGTGTGGGAAAGAGTAGGAGCGAACTGCCAGCGTGCGAACGGCAGGGTAGTGGCTTTCCATTCTCCCATGATACGGGCTTCCGAGAGCCCTTGGATCTGAGATCGAACGGTTGCATAGCGTGATTCTAGACCTATGGGTGAAGGGTTATTCTTAAAAAATTTAGCAACTTAGCATGCGACCGTTTGATCTCGGATCCAAGGGCTGCCAGCAGCCCTTATCATGGTCGCGCCTACCATGACCACCCGCGTCGCTCGCGTGGTCACGCCCTTGGAGATTTAACACAGTGCGTTAGGCTATCTGATGTTGCCATGTCATACATAGTCATCACTTAGTCACTCATACTACAACAAGGTTGGCTATAAGGTTGGCTATAAGTGTTTTTTACTCCTCTCTATCTCTTTCTTCGTACTCCCTCCGTCCCATAATATAAGAACGTTTTTGACACTAGTTAGTGTAGTGTCAAAAACATTCTTAAATAATGGGACACAGGGAGTACTAGTATTTATTGCATTTGCCAAGGAGTGACCTCTTCCAATGAAGTGGTGTTGCTAAGTTTGCTTCATTTAATTAGCTATAGACTAAAAATTGTCTTTTCACCTAGGTACACGTGCTTAGCACCGTTTCTTCCTTGGGAACCAAACTAGTCTCTCTCTTCTTGATTAACTTGCCACATCAGACTTTATACCTATGTGGCAAGCTTAAGCACCTGTAGGAGCAAGTAAGTACAATAGTGCTCTTTACATGGCATTTTTGCATATGTGGAGGAAAGAGAGGCAAGGAAAAAGTGGAGAAGTGGGCTCTCATGCAAGAGCCAGCCTCTACTACTACATGGTGGAGCATTGGGAGAGGCACCTGTATGGAGGTGGTCAGGAATCGGGAGACTCATGCCGGTCGTAGCACCGTAGTTAAAATGATAATGGCAAGTCAAATCATGGGGCCCCTCCTGTCCAGTAGTAACTCGCTGTCAAATCACACAGCCCTACGTTTGCAGCAGCCTACTCCCTCGTCTTCTCGCGTCTCTGTCGACCCGACTAGGCGGAACTGTCCCGCCGCCTACTGCGCAGGAAAAGCCCCGCCCTCGACTTTTAAATAGTAATATAAAGTATACTAATTTGTATCCATGGATTGCGCCCGTGCCATGGAGCAAAGCGTCTAGAAAACGGCGGTACACATGTACGGAGTATACAGCACGCATGTCGTGTTCGCATCGCACCCCGGACGGTCGGTCGGTCTGGCACGCTGCTCTCCGAATGGAACGCGCGTCATATTGCAGTCGCACACACATGTGGGACGGCAATTGAGAACCGACCATAGGCACACTCCCCGGCCCCACAAGTCGGGTGACTTAATAGAAGAGGGAGACGAGCGACAGTACTAGAGAAGTGTTGTACTACGTTGGTGCCTGGACGATCCTTGCAAGACATGGAAGATCAGTTCGTCCATGCATGTGACCAGTCTCCAGCAGACACGCTAGGATTGGCTATCATCTACATATCGTGCAGGCTGTGTTGTACTTGGCTGTAGTTGTGGTGAGAAATCTAAAAAAAGGTTTCTTGTCATCTCGCAAAATTATGTGTCATGTGCTTCGGATCACTGCGAGGGTTAAACAGCGACAACTGAGTTGGGCTAGTCATTGGGGGCACATGCACGAACAGTGACTACTCGGCTACCATCTAGGTCAAGCCGGCTATGTTAATTAGGACATCTATCGACGGACCCCTTTTCTACGAGTTTATCTTTAATTTGAGCTTTGTTCCTCGTCTAGTTTGTCCGTCGGGATTCATGTTGTCTCCTTTGGGCAGTGAGGTTATGATTTCTTGTCATGTGGCATTTTTTCGTGTTGTATGTTATAATCTGGCGCTTCAGATCAAAATGACGACAACTGCGCCTCCGGGCCACATGCATGAAGACTTCTCGACAGTCATTGACGAGGTCAAGCCGGCTCCGGTAAACAAAAGAAAACTAAGTACTACTCCAATATATAGGCAGGAGCCTCCGCACTTGCTTGCTAGTGTTGATCTCTTCACACCATCTCGGCCTCTCCAGATCTAAACACGACAGTGGTGGCCACACTCTCTCTCTCTCTGCTCACCGCTGGTCACAGATCCAGCCGGATCCTCTCCGTCGGGGAAGGTGAGAAGGTCAACGTTCACGCGGTCGTCCTCGGCGACGGCTCTTACCCACTGCTGGGCGCGTCCCGATCAGCCTGCCTTGTCGTTCTCTCTCAAGCACCGCTGGCGAGGGAGGACCTCCGACCCCTTCTTCCTCGCTGCCATAGTGTGGGCAGATCCGACCTCCTGCTGCCCACCTAGCGACATCCCGGCGACCATCAGGTATAACTTCCTTCGAAACCGGCCTTGCTCTACTTCCCGAGCTCCTGACATCGCTGCATTTGTAACTTTTACTATTTCTCAGGCCCTCGACTGTTCGAAAACCACCTAATTTTTTTATGTTTAAGAGGTAAAACTAGTTCATGCACTCGAATCTAGTACTACTTGGTTCAAACAAGGAAGAAAGGGGGTGGGGGAGGATTTGTTACCTGAATCTAGGACTTTGTCGAAAGAGGAAATAATGGGGGTGAAAAGTAGCAGAGACTGGCTATCCAACTGGTCTCTAGGTCTAATAGGGAAATAAAGGGAAACGCAGTACAAACTCAACATAAACCCGATCTATTGGTTGAAAAAGGAAATAAAGTGGGGACTGGGGGATAAGTCAACAGAGTAAGTCCAGCACTAGATTTGCTAGCCTCACACAGTATAAGGTGGCTATACTGAACAAAAATGGGACCAACCCAGATATCCTGTCCTGATATTTGTTGCCCCGAGCCACTCTTATGTAATGTCACTGGTAAAATGTAGCAGTCGCACTGTTAAAAGTAAGGACACGTTAAACCAATGTTGTTTTCAATGTAATGCCTCTAGTAATATGAATCAATGGCACTTCTTTACATGTCCTGCTAAAATTTCCCATTAAGATAAGTTGGTTCTTTTTGTTAGAAATGCAACTGTCCTGGTCCGCCTACTCTCCTGTGCCCAAAGTAATGTCGTATTTAATGGTTGTCATTGTTAATCCTGATGCCCACACTAATATCTAGCAATGCCACTGCTTTAGAAATTGCTACTGTCCTTGTAGGATTGCCATTCAGATAAGGAACATGCTTCTTTTCATTTGATGCATGTTTCATCACTTGTTACTTGTTCGTCACCCACCTTTCCACCTTTTTGTGCAAACAGAGATATACATTTCACGCTCGATCTTAGTTGAACTGCACAAATGATATCCAAATTATAGTTGAGCATTCAAGGAGCTTCACAACCAACCTTGATGTTGCTCAATTTTATTGCAACTAATGAAGAAGAAGCTCTGTGGGTTTCGTTTTCTGATGGAAATGGAACCGGGCCTGGAGCCCTTTTCTTAAAAAAAATTAAGAAGAAGCTGCTAGCTCACGGGACATTGCTTCATTTTAGGTGAACTGCACCAAAAGGTCCCATGAATTGAACCATCCATGTTGGTGACTGAAAGAGCCAGCTTCAGCATCCCAGTCTAAGCACCCCCGGCCTCCATCTTGGCGATGCACGGTACACCTTGTTTGCCACCTACTCGACCCTAGTGTCACTGATAAAATGAAGTGATAATATAGTTAAAATAGAGCGAGTGTCATCTCTATCATTTCATTTCCAATGTAGATAAAGAAAGTGCTTCTCTTTGTTAAAGTATGTTTCATCAACTAGTCCCATTGTTAATGTTTAAGCGTTTCTGCAAACTGGGGTGCTTAATTTTAGTTGATATGTACAAAAATAGAGATTTGAATGTCTCAAGGCGCCTCCTTGTACTACTGCTGTACACTGATGTTCATCACTAGCAGAGGGTGTATCTGGGAGACTTGGGACGATGTCCAGTATGAGGCGTACCGTATGAGGCGTTGCAGGGCCCATCTCGCCCTCGCAGCATGGCATACTATGATACTATCGCAATATTTTCTTCTATTTATTTTGTGTGTTTCATCAACTAGTGCCACTATAATGTAATCATGCTTTTTCATTATCTGTGCAAACAGGGTTATTCAGCTGCATTTTGGTGGAACTGCACAAATGTACGTATGGAACCGGAATATATGCAGAGTGCGAGGTGTGCCAAGTAAAAATTACCGGCACCAACCATGATGCATGCATGCATTGGCATCCACCACAACCAGTGGGATGTGTGGCGCTCTCTGTGGACGGATCTTTCTCGGCAGCAAATCCTCTAATCAAATACTAGTAGCTTATATTGGCAGTTTTCTAGGGAGTACTCTTTTCTTAAAGAAGCACCAATCTATTTTTCTTTATTTGTACACTGTGTCACAACTTTGACCCAAAGGTCCAGAGCTATTTTAGGGTGATTGGCGTAGTACTCGGAGACTGATTGTAAGCATGATTTTCTTTAGCTGTCACACTGATTGTAAGCATGAGCAGGTGGAAGATTAGGTTAGTGCGAAGCTTACCTTAAACCCTACCACCTCCGTTGAAACGAGGCGAGCGTCAAGGGAACCGTGGAGAACGTCGGGGAAGCGACGGCGCGCCATCCGGCCTCCTCTTGTGGTGGGAGAACGAATACTCATGTGGCTCCGGCTGGCTCTGCACCCTCACGAACGGCACACCATACTCGATCGATTCGTTATCCTCTGGGTGCTCGACCTTCGACCTGTACGCCCACCACCTCCGCCTGACTGTCGCCTCGGGCGAATCTGTCTGCTCCGTCGCCCATAGGAGATACTCGATGAACTCGGAGGACTGCGGCGTGACTGCCGCCAAGGAGTACATGTACATCGCCGCCCTCATCGCCGCCGTCTCGCTCTTTCACATACATTTCCACATGGCCCCCACCGTCCTCGAAATCTCCCACTCATTGTCAAACCAACTAAGGATCTCCTTCAACCTGGCTAACTTTGCCTGGTCGCCGCCGGCGATCTGCCTGATTCGCTGCTGCATCCTCTCCATAGATGTTGTTCTGAGTGGTCCGGTGCTAGCTTTGGAAGATGGGAAGAGAGACGGTGGTCTTGCAATAGAGAAGAGGGAGAGGAGAGGAGGCGGTTTTGGAATGGAGATGATGGAGAGGAGAGGAGGTGGTTTTGCAATGGAGAGAAGATCAGAAGAGGGAGAGGCGAGAAGGTGGTTTTGGAATGGAGATGATGGAGAGGAGAGGAGGTGGTTTTGGAATGGAGATGATGGAGAGCAGAGGAGGTGGTTTTGCAATGGAGAATATCAGAAGAGGGAGAGGTGAGACGGTGGTTTTGGAATGGAGATGATGGAGAGGAGAGGAGGTGGTTTTGCAATGGAGAAGATCAGAAGAGGGAGAGGCGAGACGGTGGTTTTGGAATGGAGATGATGGAGAGGAGAGGAGGTCGTTTTGCAATGGAGAAGAGGGAGAGGAGCGTGCGGCAGCGATTTAGGATTGGGCGAGAGGGCCGGCGCGCTGTGACTGGATCAAAATCAAAATCAATTTACCCTTCTATTAAGAAAGCGGCCCCACATTAACTAGTCTCCCTTTTATTCTGGGTCACAATTGACCATGATTTTCGCACATAAAATATATGTTATACGTTGCAAAAATAATATAGTTTGAAAGTACATTAAGATACGAACCAAACAATACAATTTTTGGTGACATGCATTCACATTTTGCTTGTCACATACAGTACATGGTCAAACTTTGACCCAAAATACGCAAAACAACAAAAAAATACCTCCAAGACCAGCGCCACTCTTCCGCTCTTCTCCTGTTCCAATCTAAATCCACCGCCGCTCCTCTCATGTTCCAATCTAAATCCAGCGCCGCTCCTCTCCTCTTCCATTTCAAAACCACCGCCCCTCCTCTCCTGTTCTAGTCCAAAACTAGCGTCGCTCCTCTCCCATTCTAATCCAAAACCAGCGCCGCTCCTCTCCTCTTCCATTCAAAAACCACCGCCGGCGAGTGAAGGTGCTGTGGAGAAGTAGATCGATGGAGAAGTACAACCGATACGTGAGGATCGCAGACGGCGACCCTGTGAAGCTAGGTAGGATGTTGGAGATACAGTCTTGGTTTGACAACAAGGACCAACTAGCGGCGACGGCGACATCCATGGCCAAATATCTGCAATAGAGCGAAAAGGCGGCGATACTCCCGGAGGGAGTCGCGCCGGAGTACATAGAGCTGCTCCTCTGGGCCATGGAGCAAACAGATTCACCGAATCCGATCATGAGGGAGCGGTGGTGGGAGTATCGATCCCAGATGGAGCATCCACCAGAGATTGAAGGATCGAGCATCTACAGGGTGCCGTTTGTGAGGGTGTCCTGCCAGAGCGAGCCGGTGGAGTCTTCGTCGACCGAACCCAACTGCAAGAGGAGAAAAGCAGTTGGCCCAACGACGCTTCCCCGCCATTGTCTCCCTCGCCGTTCACATCGTCTCACGGGGCGGCTGTCTGCCGCCGAGGAATAGGAGGGGACTGCCCCCCAGCCCAATAGTCGGGCAGGTTGTGAATTGTCAGGAGGAGCTTAGGGTTGTCAGTATTTGCAGGTTGTGAATTGTGTTTTGTGTTGTGTATTTTGAGAGTACTTTCAGATATGAATGTCTTTTGAATTTCAGATTTGCAGTATTGAGCATATGAAGAATTTTATGAATTCTAGAGATCTATTTTTAGCACTTAAAAAAATGTAGTTTCATAGGAGTATAAAAGTGCAGACGAGAAGAAACTGCAAGTTTCAGTTTCAGATAAGAAACTGCAAGTTCAGTTTCAGATAAGAAACTGCAACTTTCAGAGGCAGAGCATTTATATTAACACGGCCTTTTCAAACAGGGTTAACATCATGTTGGAAGTTTTATTCGTGGTCGAAAATGGAACTACCAGCCAGTTAACATCATGCTGATCAACATTCATGCATAGCACATCTTCATATGATGCACAGTCAAAATGCCCACACAATGTTGAGTGTGTGAAACACAGAGAAAACGAGGGACGGAGTTTTGGCAAGTGTTGGACGTGGTATTGGGCTGCCCCGTCTAGGCTTTCATTTTTAACATGCGCAGCCCACGACGTCGGATGGGAGGGCCTGTTTGTATTTTCTTAGGGTCGTCATGTATCGACCGGCCTATGGACCTCCCATCCGAGATTTTATTTTTGGGAGCCCAATTTATGTATTTTTTGAAGAAAACGCAGGAGTCTGTTCTATTTTTCTATATAAGAATAGGAACGCCAGGTACAACTTATGTTTCCCTTTTAACTATATTATATATATTTAAATTATATTATATGTTATTATATATTATTTTTATTGTCATCATATATTTAACAGATACTTACATATGTAAGAAAACAATATCCCACATCTTATTAACTTATAAAAATAATTTCTTAACAAATAAAATCCTGGATTGTTTTGGCACGAAAATCCTAGTGATTGTGTACAAAAGCTTGGTAAGATTTAAGGACAAATGTAATAATATCACTTATTATTTAAATATATTTATAACAAAATGCTCAGCCCTTTTTTATTTTTTGATAACATTGCTGGCCCAACCCAACACTATAATCTAGATAAAGTGCAAATGGCCTGTAATTTTTAGGAAATAAAATAAATGGGACGCATGAAAGCTACATTAATTGTTCACCCAGCCCAGCTAATAGTTGTAATTCAAAAAAAAGATCAAATTGACTGTAAATTCTACCGCGCAAAAAAAAGACTGTAAATTCTGAAAAAATGGGTTGAATACGTGCCACATTTTTGGAGGCTGAAATGTGGGCCAATAGGTCAAAGCCAACGCAAGTCATTGTAAATTTAGTCAACAACTGATTCTGACATGTTAGCCGTTGGATTTACATCCAACGGCCGGCATCCATCTTCAATCTCTCGTCTTCTTCCTCCAGCGCCGCCGGGACCACCTCCCGCCTCCTGCTGCTAGCAGCTCTGCTTAGCACGCTTCGCTATGAAGTGCTACTCCACCGTTGGCCAGGCCATCCCTCCAACCCTCCACACCTCATGTTCTTCTCCACCGACTGCCGAACCACACCGCACTAGAACCAGTTAACCCTCGTACACCTCTCCGTCTGCGACTCTACTCCCGTGTCTTCCCATCTCCGGCTCGTTGTTGTCCGGGGCCTCGCCGTCGTCCACCACCTTGGATGCGCTCGGCGCGGCGTGGTCAACGTGGTCAACGAACGACACCATCGGAAGTAGGCTGTGCGTGGAGAGGATGACAGCTGGGTCTACGGCCGCACACAAGGAAATGCCTCCTTATTACGCGCAAAATAATGATTTCCCCACCTGACATCTGGGACCCACCGGAAGGGCCTCTGTATTTCGCGAAAAAATCGTGCCTCCCATTGACTTGTCGGACCCACCAGCTATCTTCGCACACAAGGAAGTGCCTCCTTATTACGCACAAAAAATGAATACTCCCCCTGCCAGCTGGAACCCAGCATACTGGGAGGCTGACTTGTAGGCCTACCAAGTTGACGGGGACAGAGCGCTTTGTCAACTTAGTCAATATGAACGATTCTAGCTCCTGTTACCGTATGATGTTCATCCAACGGTTGTAGTGCTTCTTCAACCACTGGTCTTCTTGCTCCAGCCGCCCAAACCAGCGCCGGTCGTGCCGCGTGCTCCTGCCTCCCGTGGCCGGTTGTGATGCCGCGGAGGCCTCACCGCCCCCTACTACTCCCACCGCTGGCCAAGCCATCCCTCTACTCACCCACACCCCCTGTTAATCTACGGCGGCAGCATCCACACATCACAACCGAACCAGTGAACCCTCATACTCCTCTTTGCGTGGGCATCCACTTCTGTGTCTTCCCCAGCTCTGAGTCGTCCCCTTCCTAGGCCTGGCGGTCGTCCACCCATGGTGCTCTCGGCGCGGCGCGGTCAACATGGTCAAGGAACGACTTCCATCGGACGTGGACTGTGTCAGGACCCCGACTCAATGCCACACCGATCTAGCATGTAACACCTCATATCACTTTGCGGCCTCACGCACGGTATTCCAACGGGTTTCGCCTTACCAGGCCCGGGACCGTTTGCGCCTTTTGGCACACGTATATGATAGTGTCGCTAGCATCCATATGACAAGGAGCCCGGGCTGACATGGCTAGTCGTGAACCCAAAGTGGCGCTAACTTACAGGGACAGGCATACATGACCCAGCAAAGAACGTGTCGGTCATCAGCGAGTGAATACGGGCTGTAGCAACTGGGCTAGCAGGACTCCGGTAAACCGGGCTGTAGCAGGCTAACAGGACTCCGGTAGACACCGCGTGACATTTCCCCGAACGGACAGACATAGGAACGAAGAAGGACACATGCCGGCCAGCCTAAGTGTTCCGGAGCAGTAGCAAGCTACCAAGGCTCAGTGGAAGCACTAGGAGACATTCCCGGTAAGAGAGGCTACCAAGGATAAACAACTATATAGTCAGATCCCACACATACCAAGCATTTCAATAACATACACGCAATATGCTCGATATGTGCAAATACAACATGGCATCACAACATGACTCTACAACTCAAGTATTTTATTCACTAGGCTCCGAGGAGCGAGATATTACAAACATGGGTCTCTCGATCCAACATTCAGAGCATACAAGTCAAAACACAAGCGGAAGCTTAACATGTCTGGGTACAGACAACTACAAATGAAAAGGGCTGAGAAGCCTGACTAACTACTATATCCTGCCGAGGGCACAAGACCGTAGCCGAGGTAACAAGCTAAACGTCGAAGTCCATGCGGAACTACAAACGAGACCGAAGTCTCTCTGCAAAACATAAAATAGGCAAACGTGAGTACAAATGTACCCAGCAAGTCTTACATCAGAACTAACTACATATGCATCATTATCAACAAAAGGGGTGGTGGAGTTTAATTGCAGCAAGCCAGCTTTGACTTGGTGGCTATCCTGAACTATGATTGCAAGTAACTCTTTTGAGGTGGCGCACATGAGTCCACATATTCACCAACCAATACACCACTATGGATCCGCTCCCGTCTCCCTACGAGAACGCCATCCATAGCACTCACGCTTATCTTGCGTATTTTAGAGTATCCACTTTCACTTGTCTATGAACTGTTATAGGCAACCCAGAAGTCCTTTACCGCGGACACGGCTATTTGAATAGATGATGTTAACCCTGCAGGGGTGTACTTCTTCATACATGTTTCCACCACTTAGCGTCTGCACACGACATGTGCCCGGCAGACTTCAAGTGAAAGCCGACGTGGGTGTAGACCACGACCTAACTAAACACTCAAGTCTCTAGTCCAGGTTTATCGCCTATTCACCGGCAGAGGTTTCCACATACGGCCCCAAACGATGTGTATAGGGTTCCGTGACACCAAACGGGCGCCCGGTATACCCGGCCACGTGCCTACCGCATCACAGCCCACCCCTCCGGCCAGCGCTGCGCACGGCCTCCAGCATACTACAAGCACCAGAAACTACTTGCAACTCCTGGACAGAGGACAAGGGTGATTAAGAAGTCGAGCGGGGTCATATTTCAGGGCCCAATGCATGGTAGTAGCTGTTTCATGGATCACAAACACAGAACTCAGTTCCTGAGGACGGCTTCAATGAGACAACCCACCATGTACTCCTACATGGCCTCTCACGGCTACCTTTACCAAATCGTGTTCACACACTTAGCTCATACACAGTAGGACATGTTCACACACCTCTGATTCATCCCCGATGAATCATACCTGACTCAACTCTAAGCAGTAGAAGGCATGGCAAACAAGCATGAATGAGTAGGCACAACAGGGCTCAAACAACTCCTACTCATGCTAGTAGGTTTCATCTATTTACTGTGGCAATGACAGGTCATGCAGAGGATAAAGGGGTTCAGCTACCGCAGCAAGTAACAGATGAATCGTTGTTGTCCTACTGCAGTAAAAGAGAGCAGGAGCGAGAGAGTAGGATTGTATCGGAATGAACAAGGGGGTTTTGCTTGCCTGGCACTTCTGAAGATAGTATAGTTCTTCATCGGTGTCATCGATCACATCGTCGGTACACGTCTACTGAGAGGGGACAAGCACCGACAAACAAAGAAGAAACACAATCAATGCAATGCACAATATGATGCATGATCATGACATGGCATAATGAGTGTGTTGGCCTAATGCAACTACAACAGATTAAATGGAGTTGGTTTGAATCCAAGATTCAATTTCAAACTCCATATGTGGACATTTAAATGCCATTTATATGATTTTTGCTAAACAGAAGCTATAAGTTGTTCTAACATGCATGAAAATGGTACAGATGGATAGATTGGATTTTTCTAATCATTTTTCATACATAATTTATCTCATTTGGAGTTACGGTTGATTTTATATGATTTTTAGAAGTTTTGGATATTTTCTAAAATTTCCTGAATAAAAATAAATCCAGAAAATACTTATTGCGTCACTATGATGTCAGCAGGTCAACTGGGCGCCTCCAGGTCAAACCTGACCTGTGGGTCCCGCGTGTCAGCGTCATAAGTAACTTAACAGAGTTAGTTAGTGTTAGGTTAAGCACTATTCTAGGTTAATTAGCGCTAAACTAACCTAACTAATAATTAACAAGGGCGGCCCACACGTCAGTGGGTCATGGGGGAAGTCAAACCCCGGTCAAGCAGGGTCAAACCCGCCGGACTAGGTCCATGGCTCGTCGCCGGTGAAGCCTGAGACGGTGGAGGGCTCGGAATTTGCCCACGGTCGACCAAATCGACCACGGTTTGGTCCTACGCGTAGCTGGAGCTCGCGCGCATCTGGTCGGCCAGGCGGGAGGAGCTGGGTGGTCTGAGTCAATGGCGGCGAGCACGAATGCGGCGGCTGGAGTTTGGGGTTGGTGCGGGTTAGTGCTAGGAAGCACGGGAGGGGGAGCTACTGGTGGCTACGGACTCCTGGTGGTGCGCTGAGTGCAACTGTGAGCTTGGCTTCGAGCCACTGTGGCTCTAGCCACGACGGCGCCATGGCCGGCGGCGGGGAGGTTTCGGGTTCGACAGGTAGTAGGCTACGGTGCGCAATCAAAGGAACGGAGAGGGGGAAATGGACGGTGAACTCACGTGGATCCCGTAGAGGTGGACGGCGAGCTCGGGGAAGGCCGAACGGCGACGAATTTGACGGCGGCAATCCGCGGCACCGACGAGGAGGACGACATCGAGGGCAGCTCTGCAAGGCATTCCGGCTTGCGTGAGTCGTCATAGAGGTCGAGGACGGCAGCGCGGAGCTAATGGGCTCGTCGGAGGGTGAGGCAGTGGCGGTGGGCGCGGCAACGGTGTGCGGCGGCGAGGGCAGCGCTCGGGCGTGGTGAGAGAGCAAGGGGGAGGAGGGGAAGGAATGAGAGAGAGTGAGAGAGGTGCGGGGCGTCTCCGTGGCGCATCCAGAAGAGCCGGGGCGTCGCTGTGGAAGAAGGAGCTGGCGCGCGCGGGGTGACCACGCGCCTGCCTACTGGCGTGAGGAGGAAGATGACAGAGGAGGCTGCGGTGGGCTGGGCCAGTTGGCTGGGCCGGCCAGCTGCGGTGCTGGGCCGCACAGGTAGGTGGGCTGCTCAGGTGAGGCCAGGTAAGCTCTCCCTCTCTCTTGCTTTCTAATTTAAATTGTTTCTGTTTTCTACTTTTCTGTAGTTGTTTGGGCTTTATTAAAAATACCAGAGCACTTCTAAAAATCCTGAAAATAATTGTGGGCGCCTTCTGAAATATATGCAACAGCCCACATTTAGTTTCAGAATTATTTGAGCATTTAAATTATTTATAGCATTCAAATGCCCAAATTCAAATACTTTATGAGTTAATTCAAAAATCCATAAATGGCCAAGAAATATGCTCATCATTTTTGGCAGAGGTTTTCACCTTTATCAAAAATCATGAACATTTCCAAAGGAATTTTGGGTTCATTGAAGATTATTTTAGATTGAACCTATTTGATTTGATCTAGTGCTAGGGTTTGAACAATCCCCATTTCAGGTTTAACTGAAATTTAAACATGATGCAACACCAGATGCTAGCACTAGGCATTAATAGAACTAGGGATGTGACAGACTGTACGTGGAGAGGCTGGCAGCTGGGTCCACGGCTGCAGCAAGGAAGTGCCTCCTTATTACGCGGAAAATAATGATTCCTCCACCTGACAGCGGGGACCTACCGGACGGGCCACCGTATTTCGTGAAAAAAAGTTTCCCCCTGACTGCTGGGACCCACCAGCCACATCTTCGCACGCAAGGAAGTGCGTCTGGGCAAAAAAAACGATTCGCCCCCTGACTGTTGGGACCCACCAGCTACATCTTCGCACGCAAGGAAGTACGTCCGGGCAAAAAAAACGATTCGCCCCCCTGACTGCTGGGAGCCATCAGCTACATCTTCGCACGCAAGGAAGTGCGTTCGGGCAAAAAAAACGATTCGCCCCCCTAACTGCTGGGACCCACCAGCTACATCTTCGCAAGCAAGGAAGTGCCTGACAGTCGGGAGCCACCTGGTCGAAGCGTACGTAGCGTTGTCATTCTGGTCGCGAACGTGTACGTACATACTGGTCGTAGTAGAGGCGCGCACGCACACGTACGTACAGCGGCAAGGGTGCAAGAAAGAAAATACGGCCATATACGTACATACGGGTAGGGTCTCAAATGCCTACTCGTGCATACGTACATGGCTGGGTCGGAACAGAGAAACAGCGTCGTCGTCATGTTCATGGGGAGCCAACCGGCTGGGTCGGAACGGAATTCATGGTCATGTTCATCGGGAGGGCTTGGACGGAATAGGCGATGGAAACGAGGCCTGGCATACCGCACAACAGAGGAAACGGACCTCCTACGGTCGAAACCGGGTCCTGTTGATCGGGAGGGGCCTGGCGTACCGCAAAACGGAGGAAACGAACCTCCTACGGTCAAAACGGGGGTCCTGTTGATAGGGAGGGGTGTGGCGTACCGCAAAACGGACGAAACGGACCTCCTACAGTCGAAACGGGGGTCCTGTTGATTGGGAGGGGTGTGGCATACCGCAAAACGGATGAAACGGACCTCCTACGGTCGAAACGGGGGTCCTGTTGATCGGGAGGGATGTGGCGTACCACAAACGGACGAAACGGACTTGTGTTGGAGCGCTACGATCGAAACAGGGGGGGAAGGGTGTGGCGTACCACAAAACGGGACTCCACGGGATACTGTTCATCTCCACCGTCGACCTCCTCCAGCCTCCACGGGCTAGCATCGACCTCCTCCAGCCTCCACGGGCTCCTGTTCATCCAGCCTCCACCGTGCGCTACTCCATCGGCTACTGTGCAACCACCCCTCCACGGGCACCCCTCCACCGTCTACTGTTCATCCAGCCCTCCACATCACGGGGTCCTGTTCAACCACCCCTCTAC